>NC_056731.1:1410712922-1410872922 GCF_019279795.1 Protopterus annectens | reverse complement strand
AGCTCTGTGCAAACTACAGGCAGACTGCCACAACACTGGCCTACATTTCTTATGGAGGAATACACCTGTACCAGCAAATATAGCAGGCTGTACAGGCATGTAGCAGTATGGAATAACAGACACCTGTGTGAAAGCGCATACCCACAACCAGTGTGAACACAGCCACAGGCACATATGGTAAGCATGCTTAATATTACAGTATATGGACTGTCTGATCAACACCATCCTCATATGTACCACTCACACACTAACCCTACATATACTGGGCCAATGCACAATGTATACCAATACCTGACTGTGGTATAGGACATGTATGTGTTTGGCCCTACAAACATGTAAGCCGATAGGGTACCATACACTGGAGCAACATGCAATATCAGATAGAACAGGACCAAGAACAATGACATCTACCACAGTCTGTACACAGACCAAGGTACATATTCACAATACACACTTTTTCAACAATCACCATAAGTACACAGACCTCACTACTGTACACACTACGACAGAAGGTCCTGGTTTTGTCCTCAAATATAACCCCTACTATAAATAACATGTCTAGAAGTCTGATATCTTACTGGCTTGTTATCAGGTATGATGTCAATAAATAATGGTGTACAGAAAATAAGCACCACTTACTGCATGACATATGTACAAAGGTTGATGGAGTTGTGGCTGGAGGCGCAAACACAGGGCCAGTATTGACATGTTGCTGTGATAACCCCATACATTTACTGGTGTAACAGGATTTGTTGTGACATATGTCTTATGAGGGATATGAAGTCAGTAACTCTCATACCTGTCACCATGTACTGACTGCAATCCTCAGACTATGCTACTGCATTGATAAAGATAGGTAATCTGTGAGTAACACAACACATGTAAGACTCCAAACACTGGCCAGTCTACAGATAGCCCTACATCTGGGAGTTTTCTCAACCACATAACACTGTCATGACAGGTATTACATCATGTAGGCCAGCCATATCCACACAAACCCTCTTAACTCATTCACTCCAGAGCAGCTCAGAAAAAGCTGCCTGCTTAATTCCACCATAGGAACAACAGTGCAGCCTGAGCTCATTTTCACAAAATCCATTTCTAATACCATACAGAAAACAAATGTTCATAACTCTTTAACTATAAGAGCTAGACTAAAACTGTAAATGCAAAAGTTGTTCAGCAGACACTGACCTTTCCAACAATGTAAATGTTGGTAGTGCATATCAAAGTCTTTATTAAATATTTGGCAAGGAATGTTGATATTGTGCATATCTTTTTACCTTTTTGGAAAAGCAAAGCACAATATCTTGGTCAATGTACCATGAAGATACATATAATTTGTATTTAATTTGTTAGTATGAATGCCAGCTTTAAAATTATACCTTAGCCATTACTGTGTGATGCTCCTTTATGGAGATATTCACAGAAATATGATTAATATAATATTTCTCATAATTGATAAATAAACAAAGCATAATATCTCATCACCTGTAATAGACAGAGCCTACATATCAGTGTAGAAATTGTGCGTCTGAGTGTTAGCTTCAAAATGAATCATCATTTGTGTGATCACCATGCTTCCTTGCAAAGATATGGGCATAATAATGAGATGTACTGGAAATGTATAATTTTCATAATCATACAAGACTAAACAATCTGTGATATCTGTACATGTGTACAGTGCACAGACACAGTTCTTTTACCATGCTGTAAGGAGCAACATTGTCTTCAAAATGAGGTATTACTTGGCAGACTGACATGCTCCCTTGCAAAGTTATTTACCAAAATATGAAAAAATCAGTTTCCATAACCTAACTCTAAAACAGACTTTGATATCCGCACATGTATACTACATACAGGCACAATTATTTTACCATGTTGGAACCAGCAATACTGTCTTCAAAATGAGGTATTACTTAGCACATTCAGATGCTCCCTTGCAAAGTTATTTACCAAAATATGAAAAAAAAAATCATAATTTCCATAACCTAAGTCCAAAACTAACTTTGATATCTGTACATGTGTATAACATACAGGGACAGTTCTTTTACCATGTTGGAACTATCAATACTGTATTCAAAATGAGGTATTACTTAATACATAAAGATGCTCCCTTGAAAAGTTATTTACCAAAATATAAACAAATCCTAATTTCCATAACCTAAGTCCTAAACGAACTTTGATGTTGCATTCTCATTACAAATTTATGTGCCACACCAAGGTAGCCAGCACTGGAAAAGGCACAAATACTCCACTGCCATTCATACCAAATCTACCTAAGCGAAATATGAGATACATTTGCCCTCCCAGGCCAAGGACAACCACAAGGCATTCCTGGGCTATGTCCACAACCTCAGATCATTACACCATCTCCCAATCCCCTTAGAAAGAGATGATACCTCACAGAGCCAGACACATGACTCATACAACTACAAACATGGAATAACAGGTGGGGAAAAGACAATGGCAACACACACACATACATGTGTATACACACACACACACGCACGCACACACGCACACATGCACACACGCACACACACACACACACACACACACACACACACACACACACACACACACACACACACACACACACACACACACCTGGTACACACATGAATTATTTACCCTATCAACTTCTTCATTACTACATGTTATACACATGCCCTAAATGAAACATTCACCCAAATGACCCCTTCAGGAAAATGTTGAGATACGCACAATCACTAACATTTATATATATTTTGTATACACACACACACACACATATATATATATATATATATATATATATATATATATATATATATATATATATGTACACACATGCATGTGAACAATGTATATATGTGCAAGTACATTATGCACATGCATATATATCCATATACACACATATGCATAATTTATATATACACATACACGCACACATACATATATGAAGAAAAATAAATCAGGGGTTTAAGAAGGTAGGCAGTTGATGAAGAATGAGGGGGGGGGTTGCTTGCAATGACTCCAAGTAGAGAAAAAAACACAACCTGGCTTGTGCATTCATCAAAGTGATGATGACTTCTACTTATGTGAATAACAGTGACAGCAGCCGAGACTTTTCCCAGAAAAGTGATAATGACACTGCTATATTGCAACTGCATGTATTGCTAATGTGAGAATGACCTTCCTTTCATTACTGCAAAGGTATGCATGCTGAGACACAGGTGATAATTACTGCACATAACCTGTTGAGTAGGCATTCATTATATTACATTGTGCAGCTGTTATGTAACACAGACTATCATCAGTAAGGAGAAGACCTGAGTCATTCAGTCAAATAGTATAACTATTAGATATTACTGAGCCCTTCCTCCCACCTAAATTCTACACATGACTGTCAAAGCCAGGAGAAATGCACCAAAGATATGGTAGCTCCATGCTGTCAGTAGTCACCTAGTGATAACCTTTATCTCACTCAGGCGGTATAATCACAAATAGAATAATACAAGTAGAAGTGATAATCACAAATAGAATAATACAAGCAGAAGTCATGTAACCCAATGTAATTTGCAGACTGACTTTCTATATGTCCCCATAACCCCTCCAGTTGTTTGCATTCTGTATGCACAGGCACCAAAATGACACAATTTGGCCCAACATTCACTTCAGCAGTGAGACCATGTATGCACAAGTACTTCCCTGATACACAATGAATTATTTCCCCAAGCAATATCCTCACAATTATGAGTCTAATTCTGGTGCCTGCCAGAAAATCAATTACTAGAAAATGGAAATCAAAGTCTAGACCAACTTTACAAGTAGTAGTGAATATAGTAACAGAGATAAAACAACTGGAACTGGGATCTTTAGAAAAGGGATGGAGCAAACTAGGAAAAAATGGGAATGTTTACAACTACAGTTGTTTCAGTGTTGTTTGTGATGTATACTGTTTGCAACTAACGTGATATGATTTTGTATGTTTTTCATTTATATAAATGTAAGATTGCCTTTGTTACATGTGTAAATTTAGTAAAGATATTTGGAAAAAAACTGAAATGCTTGGCATTATTGGGCATTAGGAAATAGACAAAAGGTACATATCACCCTTGAAAAGTATAAATGTATTGTAAATGGAATACATTTTTATTCTCAGCTTTGACAGACCCATGGCTCCTTACCACTTCCATGTCCATAACTCTTACAATCCTAACTCACAGTCTACATATGGACTGCAAATTCTAGTGGGTTTTATAATCAACAATTTATGTCTTAAAAGAGATTACCTGACAAGTATCTTCTATGCTCTGACAGCTGTTGAGTGTAGTAACTAAGAGATCTACGCCTGTATAGTAATGTGTATGTTCAGTCTCAGGGACTAGCTGGTACCAGCAAGCACGTATGAACCTAAACCCCACCACAACTTCCTGCCAGGTTCTATATATTGCCCTAAGGAAGGCAAACAATTTCCCTCAGGATAGTTGAAGTGGTGATCTATCACCTCCTCCCACTCCTTCATGCCTTATGTCTTTCTCTCTCTCACCTCTTTTAATTCCTAGTTATTGGAGGCATAGTCAGGTAATTAGGAACAAGACTCCTAATGCCAGTTGGCCAGGTACTCACAACAATTTTATCTGTGTTTGTTAACTGTCACAGTCTTCTAGACAAGCCCACTTTACAGGGGTTCTCACAAAAAGATTTCTGCACAAAGTAGAATGCTATCTGAAACATGTATATTGGCCCAAAGTTAGTGGAATGTTAAATAAAAGGGTTGTACAGGACATTACACATTAGAGTTGTACATATATAATATTGAAAACAAAAATGATGCATTGTACTATGAAGTAAAAGCAGTTTATTTGTGCAAGCAAAGCATTAGTAGAATACCTCCACTGCCTGTGCTGTATTTGTGCAGGTTGTGCTGCTGTTTTGATTGAAGAATCCTGCATACTGGTATCTTACATATGCATATTAATAACTAACAAACATTTAATTCCTGCAGTATTAACAGATTATAAGCCTCAGTGATTTACCAGAAAATACTACTTATTCCAAAGGACAGGAGCGATCAGGTTATAGGAGCACTAACAAGTGTGCATTCCTGATCAATAAAAGATATTAAACTGGAATGTCTGGCAGTATTGGCTGGCAATAATCTAAAGTGATTCAGGAAAAGGCTTACTAATATTACGATGGTTGTGAAAAATAAAAAGGCACATCCCAATCCCATCAGGTGTGCCTCACAATATCAGTGTTCAGTGATCAATATGAAGAGCAGTGATTTAACAAAAAATTAGTTACGTGTAACAATAGTCAGAAAAATAACAATTCAGTAATAGTACAACATTTAGATAGTGAGCCCTTTCTTCCAGCTAAATTCCACAAGTGACTGACAAAGCCAAGGAAAAAGCCCAAAACATATGGTAGCCCGATCCTTGAAATACTCAGCAAGTAAGTCAGGAGACTTCTATAAAAAAATTGATTGCAATGTCTTTTGCTAGACTTAGTGGCCTACGTAGGCAATGGAAGATATGCGATGTCAAAAACCAGAAAGTAGTAACACAATACTTTGCAGGTCGAAATCCAACCGAAACAGCCAGCAGAACCAAGTACTGGCAAGAAATAATGGAAGTAATAGTCACATCATGTTTCCTTTGTATACCGCACCCTTCAGTTAAAAGTTTGACCAGCAACTATGCAGACAGGGACTAACGGTGGTTGTGTACCTCAAGGCTGGTCAAACAGGACAATGAACTTTAGTTTCTCCATCTTCAAAGTATCATAAGACAAATCCCATAGCACTGACTTGCAAGCTATAGGTCCCCCTCCATGACCCACGAAACCCGTGTATTATTGGAAACATTCACCATCCAACCCAACAGCATCAAGTACAGAACTAACTCAAAAAAACAAGCCACCATGGTGGAATCACAACATCAATAGGTTGTGTAACAGAAGGAAGAAAATCATGGCAAAAAGTAGGAGGTGCAGAACTCAGCAAGATAAAAGGCGTCTCAAACTGCAAAAACAGATCTGAGGGCAAATAAAATCTACCAAAGCCAAATCTGAGGTACATTTGTCCTACCAGGCCAAGGGCAACCAGAAGACATTCTTGAGCTATGTCCACAACCTCAAATGAACCACTGCCACAAATGCTCTCCATAAAGGGCTAACACAGACAAATAACTAGCATCTGAACCATGGACTAACACTAAATGGCAAGAAATGCACAACAGTACCCCCCCCCCACAGGAAGTCATCCAGCCCTAGTAACTGTCATATTGACACCACATCCCTAAGAGGTGACTCAGTAGTCAGGGATTTGGGGGCACACACATACATTAATCTAGCCTTTGACCATCACATGTCTACACTAGTGAGGAAATCTTTCTGTGTTTTGAAACGTACAAACAAAGTTAAGGAATGTAGGTCCAAGGAAGAACTAAATTATATCCCTTATATAATATGGCATCACTTGTTAGAGCATCTTTTAAATTTATGGTTTTGAACATTTTTCCAGTATGCAATGAAACAAACCATATGAACCAATGATGATTGCTCTAACTGTAGACTACCATAACCAGCATCGTAGAAAAATAAACAAAACATGTATCCAAATGCACTATATCGAAATACCAAAAGAGGGAAGGATTAATAATTCAAAATTAATGTTTGTGTTGTGAGCAAATTGCTCACCCCTCAGATGTGGTGGGAGGAGGGGGTGACACTGCCATCACAACTGCTAAACTGTATGACAATCTGGGAGGGTGCACTGTGATGTTCATCTCTGGGGTGTAATGCATAAAATTGTCCTTGATTTTGGGTCTTTGTACCCCCATTAATTTTGGATTAATTCAAAATTCTTGCAAAAAGAATTTGAAAGGTTTGCTCCCAGTAGTTATATCAAATAGCTCAAATATTGTCACACATGCATTCTAAGATAAAGTTATACATATTTATGATGTTTTAAGATTTTAGCAGTTATTATTTAAACTGATTAGTTTTAATAATGTAAAACTGCATGACTGACATGAGTTCATTCTGCTAAAGTCTGCTGTTAATAACAGAAAGAAAGCTCACTGTACAATAAAAGCTTCCAGTGTTTCCGTGGTGGTTTGGGTATAACTACTAAGTTACTTTCCTTTTCTGGAGATGGTGGTGAGGTGGAAATTGTCTGGTACTTTTGAATGCACAAAACACTGAAATACTACTAATATGAAGTCAGAAAACATTGACAAATTCTAGCCTACTAAAAATTCCATATATCAGCATTGATGCTGCTAAGGAAAGGATATTTAGTAATATGTTAGTAATATGTGTAGGGTTAGGAAAAGGAGTATGGTTAGGGACTGGCTTAGCATATACGAGTAATGTAGGCAAGGGGGATTTGCCCCTTTCCAGAGTGGATCACTGTTCTCTCCTTCCTCCACCCAACTCAAAGGTATATCCCAGGATCCATCTTGTCTCCTGTATTTTTCTCCCTTTTTTTAATCACCTACCAATGGACCTCTTATATCTCAAAATCATTCTAAAGACAATTTTTCACAGTTTGCCATGAAAACAGAAGTTGAAGAATGTGTCTTTTTCCTGAATGGATACATAAGAACACATAAGAATACATTCATAAGACAATGAAGTCAACATATTTGATCATTATCCTATAAACCTAATCACAAGCCCTGCAGTATAAATGTAATACACCTAGTCCCTTCCTGGAAATAAATCTGCCTGACTTCCTAACCATAATCTCTAACCCTAAAACTTCTAGTTGCTCTGTAATGCTTATCCCAAACCCTGGCACCAAAATATACATTTCAGGTGTTCTCTAAACCCAAAACTTGCTTTCACTCACTAAACCTAATCCCAAGCCTTCTTCCCTGTCCCTAAACCTAAAGGTTCCATGTTCTCCACAGCACTAATCACAAACCATAGTCCCTAATGTAAATACTCCAGTCACCCCTGATCCTGATGTATAATCTCCTGGTCTTCCAAATCCCTCTTCATGGCTGCCACACTTACCTCTTTACCCCAAAAAAGAAAGAAAATAAAGGGAATATCTTCAAAACAGGAGAATCCAAAAAATAATAAAAAAAAAAAAATAATTAAAACTTTTACCAGAGAAACTGTTAGCAGATTATCTCCACCATAAAGTTGATAAAACAGGAAACTATGTTTTTGAATTCTTTTCAACAAATGTCTCAGAAATGCTCCTGCAATCTTATCATAAATGTTGTAATAGTCTGAGCCATGTACAATACATTGCAGGGGTATCTCAGGGCATAATTCTCACCTTCTACATTGCATGTGTAATTACGTCCACTTCAATGCTTACCAGTGTTAAAATTACTGAAAATGTGTTTACATACAAGACAATGACCAAATGGATATATGAACTCTTTGGATTTTGAATATCACAGATGTGTTTTGCATTCACCTTCTCATTGCACTACACAACTGACGTTGAGAAAAGCGAATCGCCATAAACCACACAACTACCTACTCCAGATCGCACAAACTTGGAGAAGAGGGAGGAAGTGAGGAAAAATGCAAAACTGACCTTCTCTCTATTCGCCACCATGACAAGATACCAGCGATTTCCCAACCGACAAGTGAGAAACAGTAAATCAAACTTTCCCTCAGTCAGTGAGTTTTACATAACCTACTCTCCACTCACACGCACACCTAACAGCCGTGTGCCCTTTGCTTGCTGCCTCACTCTTTATAACAGCTCATACTTACTGTCACTTTTGCTTAGAGATTACCTTGTCTTGTGACTGTCCCTCAGCAAATCAAAAATCTTGCCACAAAGCATAAGGGTCAAAGCATACAGTATTATTAATGTCACATGCTATATCAAGCAAGATACAAGGAGTAAAACATGTGATACATTGCACTTAGCATTGTTTTTCTTTCAAAGATGAATACATTGGGGAGGGCAGTGTAATAATTACTGGGCGGATTCCTTTTCTTTTTTTTTGGAAGCACACCTCTAAGCAAGAAAGCTGGTTGATTTGTAACTTTTATCTTACAATTTTTGACAGGTGATAGATTAAGTTTTGGCTAGTAGATAAACTCCAAGGTTGTCAAGAGTGCACGGAAGTAACTTTAAAAAGGTATAGAATGAAACCATCTTACCATACTGATGACTTAGGCAGGCTCGATCGTGAAAATTGGAGGTTGAAGTTAGGATCTTCTCAAGAATGCACTGGGAACTCCATTGCAGCTTCCAGTGGTACACAAACATCATGATAAATAGAGGAATACAGTAGATAATTCCACAAAATGCAGAAAAAAAGGGAATATCTACTATAGGACCCTCTTTTTATTTGGACTGAACAGAGTGGGGGGGTGTTAAGTAAGAGGTGACTCTCACTGGCTGCCACAGTTGCTTAATGAAAATCAGCTTGCTGTTGAGCTGCAAATACAGGCTGCTTTACAAGCCGATTTTCTAAATAAAGTCAAATATGAAGACAACAAAACTCCACACTGAAACTTAAATTGACAAGGTAACTGACAAAGTTCAGTTACTTTTTCAACTTAATTTTCAACAGTGGAGCTATAATATGCCTGCAAACTTACATACTTAGGGAGAAGGCAGTTGGATGTAACAGCATGTAATTACAACCATCTCACTTTGTGCTCGGTGTTAAGCACAGAGGCGCCATGAGACGGTAGTCAGGTTTAATGAGTTAAACCAACATTACTTCAAATGCAGAAGAGCAAGAGTTACATTCTGTAGTCATGTCTGGAACATCCCCCTCCTGTTTGTTGGCCTGTCTCCACAGTGTATGTTGTAAGAGGTATATCCTACTACCCTCTGTGATGCTGTTTGCCAAACACCGATGTGAGGTCTTGCTCACAGTGAATGAAAAGGGCCAACACCCACATGATGTTCATAGTTATAGGAGTGTGTTTCCATGCAATTGGCTATGGGAATGTTACCACAGCTGTTCCACATGCAATCAGCTAGCGGGGGACTGCAATTCATGCACAGGCCATCAGCTGATCATGAGCATCACTTACAAAACACAAGCTGCTGCCTAAGCAAAGCAGGTGTACTTCTTCACATCCACCAGAGAGAGAATGAGAGAGACAGACAGAGACAAAGTAAGACAGGGAGGGGGTAGGACAGTAAAAGCTAAGCATGTTTGTGTCACAAACTTACCAGTGCGGGGTTTCAAACCCCTGCCTGATTATGTATTGCTATTACATTTCTATGCAGTTATTGCATATGCCACAGAGCTTACATGTTGGAGAGCTGTCCAAAGGTATATTTGATGGTGAGTGACATCAGCAACAGTGATAAATGAGGGATAAGGTAGGTGTAGCACATGTGTCTGTCCACAAGAACAGGTGTCAAGGACAACACAGCCACACTCTCTCAGTGATGCATGCACATTATCACAGTTAGCAGGGTCAGGATCAGAATTCCTAACTAGTTTGCTACAATACAGTATTACGCAGGTATCACATGCACCACAGAGGTTATCAGGCTGATATATGGGCAAAGGGTATGTCAAGGTGACTGACATCAGAAGGCATGCTTCAGTAGGGCAATGGGAGGTGTAGTGAATGTGACTGGCATCCAGATCATTAATCTCCACACACTCACACAGACACATGTTTGCCAGTACTGACATGCATGGGTTCATTGCTTCACAGCTGTGTAGTGGTTGACTGTGCCAGAAGGCTGTACAAGGCTAGGCAAAGGGTATACCTTGGCATCAGGCCACATGACAATGGTCTGCAGTGTGGCTCAGGGGTGTAATCTCTGGATTGGCCCACACAGGTGGGTATTATATTCACCATCCACTCATCTGGGTTACTATTGTGGGTGGCCAGTGCTGTGCAATGCTTGCCATGTATGTCTTCTATATTCCAAAACATGGACAGTATCTGGGATGTGCACATGTTCCACATGCATGTTCTGTGACATGTGGAAGTGTACCTGGGGTGTCTAGGGCATGTTGTGTCGACATATTGTTATCATCTGATGTGGCATTCCTGACCTCATGTGGTGAGAACTGGCAATGGAAACCAAGTTGACCCTGCACCTACATTGACAGCATGATGCAGGTATTCACTGGTGTTAGTGGCATCTGTCCATACAGCGCATGTGTATAAGGCATGATATTTCCTTTGTGGGCTGCTTTTGCTGACTCTACAGTTGTTGCAGGCATCCAGTGGGGAACATAGCAAAGGATCACTGTATGCAATGATTTGCCTATTGTAGGGATGAGACAGGATGCAATGTCCTCTGCAGTCCACTGCAATCACACCGTGGTTACTATCTGTGGGCAATATGCAGGGAACTACCAACATAGTGGTTGTTGCCTAGCCAAGTATGTTTGTGTATGAGACATGGGTGGAGAGTGTTCTCTGGGTAATACAAGAGTTGCCTATATTGTTCCCCAATCCATAATGTCACATGTAGGGGTATAGATTGTCTACACCAACCTCTCAGCTGCTTGAAATCTGTTGTCCTTGTAAGATGGACATTGTGACATATAATAGGCCCACCATATAAGAAATTTGCAAAACCCACATCACAATGAGTCCTGTTATCACAGCTACCTCCACCCAGGATATTGATGACAAACTCACAAACACACACAGTCACCATATCTGGGATTTGAACTCCTAGCTGACTAGTACATCACAATATAGCATTATGCAGTCATAGAGTGCATCACAGAGCTTATATGCAGTTACAGCATGTGCCACAGAGCTTACTGGGCTATTCCTTCCCCAAATATGTATTTCAAAATTAATGACATCAGCAGGCCTGCCAAAGTAGGGCAATGGAAATTGTAGTGACTGTGAATGGCCTCAAAAACATTGATCCCTACACAGGCAAACACACACACACACACACACACACACACACACACACACACACACACACACACACACACACACACACACACACACACACACACACAGAGTTTCACAGTTGCCATGTCTGGGATTAGAACTCCTCCCTACCTAGTACATCACACTACAGGATTATGCAGTTATAGCACAAGTCATGGAGCTTACTGGGCTACTCCTTCCCCAAATGTGTATTTCAAAGTGAATAACATCAGCAGGCTTGCCAAAGAAGGGCAATGGAAATTGTAGTGACTGTGCATGGCCTCAAAAGCATTGATCCCTACACAGACAAACAAACACACACACACAGACAGAGTTTTGCAGTTGCCATGTCTGGGATTAGAAATCCTACTTAGCTAGTAGTACATCACGATACAGCATTACACAGTTACAGCATGCACCATGGTGCTTACTGGGCTACTTTTTCCCCCAAAGGTGTATTTCAAAGTGAATGACATCAGCAGGACTGCCAAAATAGGGCAATGGAAATTGTAGTGACTGTGAATGGCCTCAAAAGCATTGAACCCTCCACAGACAAACAAACATACACACAGAGTTTCACAGTTGCCATGTCTGGGATTTGAACTCCTATCTAACTAATACATCACACTACAGCATTATGCAGTTATAACACATGCCACAGAGCTTACTGGGCTAATTCTTTCCCACAGGTGCATTTCAAAGTGAATGACTTCAGCAGGCTTGCCAAAGCAGGCAATGGAAACTGTAGTAACTGTGAATGGCCTTAAAAGCATTGATCCCTACACAGACAAACACACAGAGTTGTACAGTTGCCATGTTTGGGATTCAAACTCCTACCTAACTAGTACATCACACTACAGCATTACGCAGTTATAGCATGTGCCATGGAGCTTACTGGGCTACTTCTTCCCCAAAGGTGTATTTCAAAGTGAATGACATCAGCAGGCTTGCCAAAGTAGGGCAATGGAAAGTGTAGTAACTGTGAATGGCCTCAAAAGTGTTGATCTCTACACAGACAGACAAACACACATCCACAGAGTCTCACAGTTACCATGTCTGGGATTAGAACTCCTACCTAACTAGTACATCATGCTATAGTATTTCATAGTTATAGCATGCTTCATGGAGATTATAGGGCTACTCTTTCTCCAAAGGTGCATTTCAAGGTGAATGACATCAGCAGGCTTGCCAAAGTAGGGCAATGGAAAGTGTAGTTCACAGTTTCATAGGTTCATAGGTTTGGTACTAGGCTATTGGACCTAGGGCCTATACATGCCTAGTCATAACAATTCCCTGGCTATTTCTTCACACAATATTTACTTCCCTGGACCCCTGTCAGGCAGGGTGACTGACGTGATCCTTGGGGTGAATTTCCTATCTCCCATCCAATTGTCAAGGTTCCTTTGAAGAGGGCCAAAAAGGCACTCTGCTTGACATGTATGGTCAGTCTATTCCAGAGCCTTGGGAGTCTCTGGGTCAGGAACCCATCCCTCCAGCATGTTTTGTTCAGTGTGATGACAAGGTTTCAATCCCTGGAGCATGTGGCTCTGAGGGATTGGGATTTCTTTAAGTGTAGCATGTCCAACAGCTCTGGGTTTGACATGGCATTGCATGTTAAGCAGAGGTTGCCTCTGAGTAGACGATATGTGACAGAGTATACCTGGATGATTTTTAGACAGTCAGCATAGGGCATCTGCTTTAGGCCTGTGATTCTTTTAGTGGGGTATTTTTGCAGCTTTTCTAGTTGTTACAGATATCTTGAGAGGTACACGCCAAATGTGGTGTTGTATTGGGTCTACTGAGAGATGACTACAGTGGGACAATTACCTCCTTTTTTCTGGATGAAAAGCCCTTAGTGATGAGGTGTGCCACATAGGCAGATTTCCTGACTGTTGTGGCAATGTGGTTTTCGAAGGTGAGACCACTATCCACCTGTGTCCCTAAGTCTCTTATCACACTTTCAGTGTTTAGTGTACTGCCACCTATGTGGTAATTCATGGGTGCATGTTTCTTCTCAAAGGGGATAACTATACATTTCTTGGCATTGAGCTAGAGCCCATGGCTCTGGCACCAAGCATCTGTTTCTGTAAGGCCCTTTTGTAGAATATCCACATCATTTGGGGATTCAACAATGGCTCTCAGTTTGCAGTCATCTCCGACCTTTGTTAGCCAGAGTCCCTTAGTATTGGCCTGTACTTCAGAGCAGTAGATGCCAAACAAGAGCGGTCCCAGGACTGAACCCTGACGTACTCCAGTTGTCATTTGTCTGGAGCTGGATTTGGAGTCAGCTACTTTTACAGTGTGAGTTCTGTCAGTAAGCCAGTTGGCAAC
The DNA here is from genome assembly GCF_019279795.1 of Protopterus annectens. Classification (NCBI taxonomy): domain Eukaryota; kingdom Metazoa; phylum Chordata; order Ceratodontiformes; family Protopteridae; genus Protopterus; species Protopterus annectens. The sequence goes on along the minus strand of NC_056731.1, from coordinate 1,410,858,747 downwards.
CCATCCAGTGACGTAGGGATTAATGCCCAGCTTAGTATGCTTATCTATGATTCCAGACTGGAGGATGGTGTCAAAGGCCTTGGCAAAGTCTGGATAGGCTGTATGGATCACCTTACCCTCATCCACAGCTCTGGAGACTGATTCAAAGGCATCAATCAGGTTCAGGAGACAAGATTGGCCCTTCACAAACCCAACCTGGGTGGGGTCCAGTGTTTGAAGGTTGTCAATGTATTTGTTTATAAGTTCCATGATAATATGTTCAATGGCCTTGCATATCAGGCTTGTCAGACTGATGAGGCGGTAGTTTCCAGGATCCAAGGTGGATCCCCCCTTGTGAAGTGTGATAAATGTAGCTGTGTGCCACTCAGTGAGCATGAAGCCCGAGGTGAGGCTATGATTAAACGTGGCACTTAGGTGAGGTGCCAGTTCATTTTGTAGTTCATGTAGTACACAGCCCGAGATGTTTTCTGGTCCCATGGATGCTGTATTCTTAGCTTTAGAGAGTGTGGTTTTTACCTGTGTGGCAGTTATTACCAGAATCTGGCAATCTTTTGGTATTGAGATGGGCCCTTTAGAGGGTGAGATGGGGGTGCAGTTTGCACTGAATTGATCTGCCAGGATATTGGCAATATCCTTGGGATCAGTATATTTAATGCCATTCTGTTGTAGCTCAGAGCAGATCTGAGCATTGCCATTTAGATTCCTGACATACCTATAGAACGGCTTGAGGTTGTCTTTGGAATCTTTGACTATATTAGTTTTGTAACTAGCTTTGGAGGATTTTATGAGGGATCGCAACTTCTTACTGAGGCTGGTAAGGGAGTTTTTTGCATCATGGGATTTTCCTCTTTTCTGCAACAGTATCTTCCTTTTGTTGTCATTTGTTTATGGTAGGGGACCACCAGATTGCTTCCTTTTCTTGGAAGACAGCATCCTGGTTTAATTTGGAATGGCTTGATTCATGCACAAGTGGATGTGCTCATACAGTGCCTTAGTGTAGGATTCAGCAGTTGAAATTTCAGTTCCCACCTGCATGGGTGTCATGACCTTTGTCACTTCTGACTTGTGTAGCATGAAGATGGCTTTGAAGAGGATTTTTCTGAAGGTTTCCTTACTGGGGGGTAAGGGAGGGATGTGGATGTCTAGGGTGATTAGCTTATGGTCAGACCTGACCACCAAGGGGTAACAATATGTGTGGGGCATCGACCACCCATGTTGGTAATGACCAGGTCTAGGACATTGGAGCCCCTGGTGGGAATATGGGTTAGTTAATCCAGGGCACTAGAAATTATGAATTCCAAGAACCGTTGGGCAAAGGTGCTGGTACACAAGTGGTTTTCCCTGTTAATGGCAGGGTAGTTGAAATCACCCAATATTTGGGTATTTGGTTGTATCTTAATATTTTCCAGAATGTTTAGAAAGGTGTAGTGAGAATCTTGGGGCATGGTGGGGGATCTGTAGCATGCTATACAATTTGGATTGCAGTCTTACCTAGTGTTAGTTGCACCTGGAGAATTTCAGAAGCATTGTGCTGGGCAACTAGCCTGGTGGTGTGACTATCCTTGGTGAATATGGACTCTCCTCCACCTTTGGTGTTTTGATCCTGGTTTGGTGGCCGACAGGTGTGGTAAGAGTTGTAGCCTGGTATTGTAGGGGTGCTCTCTTGGGCCTTGAACCAGGTCTCTGTTACTGCACAGATATTGATGTTCTCCATTTTTAGGGGTGCCTAGTGACAGTGAATGGCCACAAAAGCATTGATCCCTACACACACATGTACACACGCACACACGCACACACGCACACACACACACACACACACACACACACACACACACACACACACACACACACACACACACACACACCGTCTCCATGTCTAGGATTAGAACTCCTACCTAACTAGTACGTCACCCTATAACATTACACAGTTATAGGATGCACCATGGAGCTTATAGGGCTACTCTTTCACCAAAGGTGTATTTCAAGGTGAATGACATCAGAAGGCTTGCCAAAGTTGGGCATTGGGGAGTGTAGTGACTGTAAATGGCCACAAAAATATTTGATCCCTACACACACACACACACACACACACACACACACACACACACACACACACACACACACACACACACACACACACACACACACAGTCTCACAATTGCCATGTATGGGATTAGAACTCCTACCTAACTTGTACATCACACTATAAAATTATGCAGCTATAGCATGCACCACAGAGCTTATAGGACGATGCCTTCCCCAAAGGTGTATTCCAAGGTGGATGACATCAGCAGGCTTGCCAAAGTAGGACAATGGGGAGTGCAGTGTGTGTGAATGGGTCATAAACCATTCATCTGGAAGCACACACACAACACTCAGTCACACACAGGTTTACATTTAACAGGTACGTGTATACAGCTGCTAGATGACTAATGACTTTTACAGTCATGTTACACAGTTATCACAAGCACCACAGACACTATAGTGCTGAGGGATACCAAAGGAAAATGTCTACAGTGATTGACATTTGCACATCATGTGGTTTTAGCCAATTGGATGTGTGCTGGGAGGGACAGGCCTCATGATGGAAGGCTCATTGTCACTGTCTGTCAATCTCTTCCACACATCTATGTATGTGTAAGTTTGGTCTATTATAGTGTGTTATCCTTGGATATATGTGTGTATTCCTATCCGATGTGTGTGCAAAGCATGACTGGTGTGCAATATGGAGTGTGTGCACAAACATCTGTGACTGTCAGATATGTATAGTCCACTGTTGTTGCCAGACATGGGTTTCATTTCTGCATATGTGAGCATGCCCAGTATGACCTTTCATTATTTTGTTGTCAAACATTGGCTTTGTTTCTCTAAGTGTGGGAGCATGCCCAGTATGACCTTCTGTATTGAATGTGTCAATCCATTCCAGATAGGTTGTACTTCAGTGGAGGCTTTTGTGTTGTACACCTACAGTTAGCAACCTGTTTCTGCAGGATATATTTAGATCGGTTGACAATATGGGGTCACAATGGGCAAAGGATAGTGGGTTACTGTAGGCAATTGTGTCTGCGCTGCTTCTGCTACATGGTTTTGGTGTTAGCAGAGATATTCAGACATATGTACTGTTTTACACTGTGAAGATTTATGTCATCAATTACTGTCAGGTTTACATATTTGCTTACAGTAATTACCTGGGGAACACAGGGTGAATGCAGCTGTGTCTAGTATTGTGGCCTGCAGCCTACATATTCTTGCACAGTCATGCCATTCTGGAGGGGAAGCTGTAGACACTTGATGATGGGTCTCTGAAAATGGTTCAGCACCTTGGTACAGTGATGGCTGAGTATCCCATGCTTGTACATCCATTGATGTGACAGTATGGACATATCCTGCTGTGGCCATGCCTCACAGCTGTACAGATTCACACAGGTTACCCAGCAGCAGAGCTCATGTTTCTGGTCATTACCCCTTCACATTGTGTTTTACAAGCAGGTTTGTAGCCACCCATTCCTGTGTTTGCAGGCAGGGATAGTATGTGCACACAGCTGAATTTCTGACTACACACACTCCATGGCTTTCATGCTTCTACCCCCCCCCCCACCGTTATTCTATCCTCTTCTGAACATTATGCAAACATTATCTGATAAGTTCTGTATAGTTATCACTTCATCCCAGCAGTATTTAGGGGTTGATCCACAGTTCATGCAGTATGATATGGTGGACATGCTACTGGGATTTGTCATCATGGCCTTGCATTTGGGTTCTGTGGACTGTGTTGTGTTGTTATTTGGGAGGACTGTAGGGCATTTAGTAGTGATGCAGGCCATCTGTAGCAGGTCGTTGCATTGTGTCATTCCTACCGTCCCAGGCTACAAGCCACTATATCCCCCTGGGGTGACACGGTAGGTGTGAAAGGTGTTAATTTCACTTGTTTCTGTCCTTGTTGATCCAGTGGTGTGGATGCTGGCAGGGTGCTGCTTACAGCTAGGGACACACCTGCATGGGACACCTCTTCAGCATGCTGCATTCTGTGGATCTTCCCATAAAGAGCTGGAGGTCATATTGTACGCATTCCCAACAGCAGGGATAAGACCTGTGAGGTACCTGTGGCTGATGGTGGGGTGAGCTGGGTGTATATGGCTATATACCCAAGCAGAGCTCCACGTGGTCCTGCAGAGGGGTCCTGGCAACAGAGAACTGAAAGAAGCGACCACTTTCCAGATTTAAGTATTTTTTGGCTTTTTTTATCTGCATTGTCCTCTCTGGCTTTCATTTAACTAGCTATAACTGTTTTTGTGTCTATCTGCTGATTTCTGAAGTATCTGCACTTAAAGGTAGCATTTTGGTCGACTCTGGTCGATTAATACTGTTTTTTTGTTAATTTAACTGCTGAGGCTGCCCACTAAAGTGTGCTAGCCTGTGTAAATCGATTTTACTGTTTGCTTAATTGCATTTCTGTGTGCTTTCCTGAAAAACAAAAAAAAAATACTCCTTGTTTTCCCGCCTTTGCTCAACTAGTTTGGACCAGTATACAGGCTTTGCTGTATTCTGGTCTGTGTGTAGTTCCTGTGTTGGCCATTGCCTTACTTGGATAGAAGGAAGTTTCTGAGCTCACCAGTGGGAGTGGGGAGCCTTGAGCAGCCTATCTGTCCCTGGGGGAAGTGACCTCAGCACTTGAGCTGTAAATTATTGGTTGCTTTGGACCATTTCTAGCTCTTTTCAAGTTCCCTGTATAAAAATCCACCTCAGGGCGTTTTTTTCTGGCTATATACCCAAGCAGTACTCCACGTGGTCCTGCAGAGGGGTCCTGGCAACAGAGAACTGAAAGAAGCAACCACTTTCCAGATTTAAGTATTTTTTGGCTTTTTTTATCTGCATTGTCCTCTCTGGCTTTCATTTAACTAGCTATAACTGTTTTTGTGTCTATCTGCTGATTTCTGAAGTATCTGCACTTAAAAGTAGCATTTTGGTCGACTCTGGTCGATTAATACTGTTTATTTGTTAATTTAACTGCTGAGGCTGCCCACTAAAGTGTGCTAGCCTGTGTAAATCGGTTTTACTGTTTGCTTAATTGCATTTCTGTGTGCTTTCCTGAAAAACAAAAACAAAAAAAATACTCCTTGTTTTCCCGCCTTTGCTCGACTAGTTTGGACCACTATACAGGCTTTGCTGTATTCTGGGCTGTGTGTAGTTCCTGTGTTGGCCATTGCCTTACTTGGATAGAAGGAGGGTTCTGAGCTCACCAGTGGGAGTCGGGAGCCTTGAGCAGCCTATCTGTCCCTGGGGGAAGTGACCTCAGCACTTGAGCTGTAAATTATTGGTTGCTCTGGACCATTTCTAGCTCTTTTCAAGTTCCCTGTATAAATATCCACCTCAGGGCATTTTTTTTTCTGGCTATATACCCAAGCAGAGCTCCACGTGGTCCTGCAGAGGGTCCTGGCAACAGAGAACTGAAAGAAGCGACCACTTTCCAGATTTAAGTATTTTTTGGCTTTTTTATCTGCATTGTCCTCTCTGGCTTTCATTTAACTAGCTATAACTGTTTTTGTGTCTATCTGCTGATTTCTGAAGTATCTGCACTTAAAAGTAGCATTTTGGTTGACTCTGGTCGATTAATACTGTTTTTTTTTGTTAATTTAACTGCTGAGGCTGCCCACTAAAGTGTGCTAGCCTGTGTAAATCGATTTTACTGTTTGCTTAATTGCATTTCTGTGTGCTTTCCTGAAAAACAAAAACAAAAAAATACTCCTTGTTTTCCCGCCTTTGCTCGACTAGTTTGGACCAGTATACAGGCTTTGCTGTATTCTGGGCTGTGTGTAGTTCCTGTGTTGGCCATTGCCTTACTTGGATAGAAGGAAGTTTCTGAGCTCACCAGTGGGAGTGGGGAGCCTTGAGCAGCCTATCTGTCCCTGGGGGAAGTGACCTCAGCACTTGAGCTGTAAATTATTGGTTGCTTTGGACCATTTCTAGCTCTTTTCAAGTTCCCTGTATAAAAATCCGCCTCAGGGCGTTTTTGCGCAGTTGGGCGCATAGCGCAGCAGCGGTTATACAGGTTTAAACTATTTCTGGCTCTGCCATGTCTGTTCTTTAATTTTTCACTTAGAAAGCTCTACTCAGTCTATTTAGCTGTATATATTAGCACTGTTTTCGGGACTTCTAGTCTTAGCAAGCACTCTTATAATAAAGTAAGCACTCTTATACTAAAGTAAGCAATACAGCCATCCACTACCCCCTGTGAATACCCACTTCCCTTAAAGGCACAGCACTCCTTATAATATTCTAGTATGTCGAGTGGTAGACCACTAGCATCCTCTCTTGTTCAGCTGGTTAACCTGGGAATCTTAAGACAATGTTACAATTGTCTCATGTACACAGACAACCCTCTCCTCCTTCCTACTAACACAAATACTTGTGAGAGATGCAACTATATAGCCAGACTGGAGGCTGAACTCTCTCAACTCAGGACTGGCAAGACCAGACAGGAGGAGAAGGTACCCACACCCGAAGCAAAACCGGTCACACATAAAACCACCACCACTACAAACCAAACACATAAGAACACAAAGACATACTCGGAGGCTCTTATAAAAAACTTACCAAAACAACAGAGGCCTCCAAAGCAGACACCCAGAAATACACCCCTACAAAATGTAACACCTACAACACATACCTCAAACAACAGGTGTGTCACACAATCACAGCCCCTAAGGCAAAACACTATGCCAGAGACATTAGTAATAGGTGACTCTATAGTCAGACACACCGACGTTCCACTTACCAGGCTGAATAAGGAGAGGGTAACGGTGAGCTGCCTATCAGGAGGTAAGATCCGCCACATTACACACGCACTCAGGTCACTCCAAAGCAAGTGCAAGTATGATGCAGTCATTGTCCATGCTGGTGTGAATGACCTGAGACGTACCTCCCTGGACTACATGAAAAGAGACATTGAGGAGCTCTCCGATTATGTAGCCCAGACTGGTATGACCCTGACCCTGAGCAGCATCCTGCCTTCACCAAGAATGATGCCTCGGTACAAAGACAAAATGATCAATTTTAACAATTGGCTTAATCACTGGTGTCATTCTAGGGGATCCAATGTCTGTCAGCCTGGGATGACATGCTGGACAAGCGGCGTTGTTTCACAAGCGATGGCTTGCACCTGTCACCACTGGGCTTCGGATACTGGCCAAGGCTCTTGCCACCCCATAGTGCCTTTTTAGGCAATGCTCAAAAGACAAATCAACCTCCGTAAAAAACAAAAATGGAAAAAAATTAAGGGTAATGCTGCTCAACGCCAGAAGTCTAAATCTCAAGATGCAGGCACTCAAAGCACTTCTCGGTATGGAGAACATCGATGTCTGTGCAGTAACTGAAACCTGGTTCAAGGCTCCTGAGAGCACTCCAGCGCTACCAGGCTATACCTCATATCATGCTTTTCGGCCTCAAGTTCCAGGCCGAACCACAAGGAGGGTGTCCATTTTCATAAAGGACACCTGCACCTCTCGATTGGTGGCTACCCATGAAGCATCAGAAACCATAGAAGTTTTACTCATCATAGGCAAAACCTCCATACAACTGGTCGCATGTTATAGAACACCCTCCCAATCCCAGGAATCCCATCATGCATTCCTGAAAACACTGGAGGATATGAATGTCACACCAAACACCATCATATTGGGTGACTTCAACTACCCCAACATAGACTGGGCCCACTATTCTAGCCCTAACACCCTAGCCGAAAGATTCCTGGAATTCATTAACTCAAATGCTATGGAGCAACTGGTCACTTCTCCTACGAGGAGAGATAATATACTTGACCTGATTATCACAAACATGGGGTCCAAATGCTCTGCACCAGATATAAACCCCTCACTAGTAAGATCTGACCATAAACTGATCACGTTGGATGTACATATCCCACCCCACCCCAGAACAAAAGACTACAGTGAAACATTTTTCAAAAGCTGACTTTACACTCCTTAAGTCAGAAATGATATCCTTTAAGCCTACTGGGTTAATAGAAACCACATCCCAAAATGCTGAATCCTACACAACAGCCTTCTACGGACATCTCCAAGAATGCATGGATCAAGCAATCCCAACTAAAACCAAGACCCTCTCCACCAAGGGAAAACACCCGGTTTGGTGGACCCCTATAAACAAACTGTACAACAAAGAAGGAAGCTACTGCAGGACAAAGCCAAATCCCACAAGGGAAAGGCTTCCCTGATCAGCACAAGTAAAAAACTACGTTCTCTCATAAAAACATCTAAAGCCAACTTTGAGAGGAAAGATTGCCAAGGATACCAAAGACAATCACAAGGCCTTCTTCAATTATGTCAGAACCTTGGGAGGAAATTCTCAGATATGCTCTGAGTTGGTACACAACGACAAAAAATTCACTGACCCTACCGACATTGGCAATATTCTGGCAGATAGGTTCAGTGCAAATTTCTCCCCTCCCTCACCCCCTAAAGATGTAGTAATTATCCCTGCTGAATGTAACCTACCTGTCATCTCAGACATACAGGTGAAATCAGCACTCAACAAAGCAAAAAACACAGCATCTATGGGACCCGATGGTATCCCGGTTGCGTGTTACGTGAACTTCAAGATGAACTAAACCCGCACCTAAAAAGCGCTATTCAATCTTAGCCTCACTACAGGATATGTACCTGAACACTGGCGCACAGCAACAGTGGTCCCACTCCACAAAGGGGGAAATTCTACTGACCCTGGTAACTACCGCCCCATAAGTCTGACCAGCCTGGTCTGCAAGGCTATGGAAAGAATCATCATGGAACTCATAAATGGCGATATTGGAGATCGGCAGACCCTTGATCCCACCCAGTTCGGTTTTGTAAAAGGCAGATCCTGCCTCTTAAACCTGGTTGACTTCTTCGAGACAGTCACTAGTGCCATCGACGAGGGCAAGGCTGTCCACACTGCCTACTTGGACTTGGCTAAAGCCTTTGACACGATACCACAATCTGGCATCATAGACAAGCTCAGCAGCCTAAATGTAAATTCATATGTCACAAGATGGGTAGCAAACTGGCTAAAAAACAGAACCCATAAGGTCAAAATTGCTGGAGCCATGTCAGACTCAAAACCAGTCACGAGTGGTGTCCCACAGGGATCAGTCTTGGGACCACTCTTATTCGGCATTTACTTCTCGGATGTGAAAGCAAATATGGGAGGATTATGGCTGACAAAGTTTGCAGATGACTGCAAACTGGGTGCCATAGTTGATTCACCTGCTGACACACACATCCTACAGAAAGGTCTCACTGAAATGGACAACTGGTGCCGGAATCATGGCCTCAAACTTAACGCCAAAAATGTATAGTCATCCTTTGGGAAAAACAAAGTACCCACAAATTATCACATAGACAATAACCCACTGAGTGCGGAAGAAGTAATCAGAGACCTGGGGACTCAAGTCGATAGTGACCTCTCCTTTGACAACCATGTTGCCAAAGTGGTCAGAAAGACATTCTACCTTGCCCATCTCATCATGAAGGATTCTCATCCAGATCAAAGGAGGTCATTGTACCTCTATATTCCTCACTTGTCAGGCCCATGATTGAATATAATGCTCCATTTGGGATGTATCTCACCCGGCACATGCAACAGCTGGAAAGACCCCAGAAGTACCTCACCAAGAGGATCATGGGTCTCAAACATGTGCCTTATCCAGCTAGATTAAAGAAACTCCAGCTCTATTCAGTAGCATACCGCCTGCTCAGAGGTGATTTGTGCCTAACATATAGGGCCATGTCCAACCAAGAACTGATGGACATGCTCCATCTCAAAAAATCCAGATCCACCAGAACCACGCGAGCTAAAGATTTCAACCTCTGCACAAATATGAATAAAACATGCTGGAGGGATAGATTCATAACACAGAGGTTACCCGTACTCTGGAACAAAATCCCAGTTCATGTGAGACAGAGCCCTTCATTGGCACTGTTCAAGAAAAATCTCGATGCATGGATGGGAGATCGTAAGTTTACCCCGGGAGTCATCTCAGTGTCACTACTAGATAGAGGTATAGTTTACTAAATAATGGGGTCCCACATGTGTCACTACTAGAGAGGCGCAACTATATAATACGGGGTGGCGTAAGCCACATCATTGTTGGCTAGGCTTGTAAATGCCCCAGGGCAGATAGCCTAGTACACTACTATAAAACTATGAAACTATGGAAGCTACTTGCAGCTGACTCACAGATATATGTGGGGCATTCCACTTATGCTGGCTTGTGCAGGGACATCATCAGTTTCTCAGTACGTCATACCTGTGACTTTTGTGGTCTGTCAGTGTTTGGCCAGATGGCATCAGTATTCCATACTACAAGCCCAACTGACGTGCTGCTAACCTGTATGTAGAATTCCAAAGGTGTGTCTATTTGACAGTAACATTTTATACACTCTCTGTCTGGGGTACTTTCACCTGTGTACTGTTTGTATGCCTGGGCCCACATTCATGCAATGTCCATTTTTCAGATGGTGACAGATATTACATCTCAACAAATAGTATGGCTTACTGCTGGAATGTGTCTTGCTGGTATGCATTGTGTTTGGCACTGCAATTGTGAGGTCTTGGTGCTGTCATCAGCAGTACTGGCCTTTGGCCACCAGGACACAACCCACCATGCCTACATGCTGACCACTCTCACACAATATACAACACACACCAACCTAACACACACAGCCCTGCATATTGTACATGTGCTACAATCTATCCTGCTACTCTGTCCAGCTCAGGTAATCTGTGCTCCTTTGTTATTATACCTACACATACATGTTACTACATTTCTATATAGGACTGTGGGGGAGGGTACACCTGACAACTGTACATATTTGCTATGACTGTACTGGTATTTCAGGTACTCCATTACATTCTGTATTCTGACCTATCATGCAGACTACAGGCATATCAGTGTACTACAGTTCTTAGGTTTTATTGACCTACATTTCAGTTTCAGACTTCCTACCCTTCAGAACTAACATCCCACTGCCTGACCTGTTGTATTCTGTCTGTGTATGTCTGGAGGGGGGCTGTTCTCCATAGCCATCACTCAGAGGCCTTCACACAGCCTTTCTTTGTGTTTGTCTATGCCTGTCCTGAGACTGTTGTTGGGTATGTGAGCCTCACTGACTTGCATGTGTGTGTCCTATGGACACACATTTGGCTCGCCACATGTCCTGCAGTGGGTTGTGTCACCTTGTCTAGTACTGGCTACTATGGTGACACCAGTATTTGTTACAGATTTCATGCTGCTGATATAGGTGTCTGCTATCTGCTGGTATCCCATTCAGCCACCCGATTCCCTTGCATGCTCACATCCATACCATAGATACAAGTAGCAGAACATACTACTCCATTCAGCAATTGATAGGGAGAGTGACTTACCTTGTAGCTGTGCCAGTAATGAGGATGGTGCTATAGTGCTGACTATGTCGGATGCACATAGTACACTCCCTATACATGGTAAAGCACAGGCAGTGTCATGTTTGGCATCCCTTTTACTGTATGTGTGAGTCAGAGAGGGGTGTCATTCCATGGGTTCCTACCATGTCAGTGTATGTGCTAGACCTAGCCTCTTTGCCAAGGCCTGGGCATATTTTGCATGCCTCCTTCTGCCTACTGGGGCAGGCTCAGGATGTTCCTCCTCTTAGTCACTCTGTGCCTGTGCAGGCCTTGGCAATGGTGGGAGCTGTGTGGCCCTGCCCCATTCTGTTCCTCCTGCAGCTGTTTCTGCAGGATCATATTGTGCAGCATGGCACATACAATAACAATTTGGGCACATGTAGCTGGTGAGTACTGCAAGGCTCCACCGGATATGTCCAGGCACCAGAACTGTGACTTGAGCATCCCATACACATGCTCTATTATGATTCTGGTCTGTGCTTGTTCCTCATTATGAAGTTCTTGTTTGGGTGTGTGTGCATTTCTGATGGGTGTCATCAGCCATGGCTCTAGTGCATAACCAGCATCCCCCACTAGATGGCCATATGGGATGTCCCACTGACAAATCTCTGGTACAGCTACATTATATGCCAGATGTGGGAGTCGTGATAGCTTCCAAGGCTGCCAGCACACACATTCATTATAATGCCCTGGGCATTGCACATGACCTGGCAGTTGATGGAGGGAAAGCCCTTGCAGTTTATGTAGACTCTACCCCACTCACCGGGTGGTGCAGTCTGTAGCACCCACTACCTCAGGGTATTCTGCTATTTGGTGGAAGAGATGCATATTGCTGGTCAACATCTCACGAGTGTTGAGGAAATATATGTGCTCACCGGCATGTGCTGACATGGCACCCAGGAACTGGTGGAGTACCCTGGATGCTGATGCCTGTGAGATCCCCATGATATCCCCAGTTGGCCTTTGGAAGGTACCTGCAGCTAGTATTCTTAAGCCTACACATACCTTGGTATCCACTGGGATGAGTTCCCCTCTGTTGGTTCTGTGTGTGAGGTGTGGCCGGCACAGCTGAACAATTTGTTGTAGTAGGTCCTTGTCCACCCTATAGCACTCCACTATCTCCAGCTCATGTAGTCCCTGGTAGGTTACCCTGGGTTTGCACACTCTTCTCCTTCTCCTCACTGTGGGTTGGTTATCATCATTGTCATCCTCACCACCCCCAGCCTCTTCCACATGTTGATTTATGAGAGCAAATGCAGCCCCTATCATTTTGTTGCTTTTGTTAGGTAAAATGTCCCTGTTTGTGTACACTGGTGGTGTAGAGTTTGTGGGAAAATCCAGAGGGAACAGTGTTTGCATAGTTTATAGTAGTGTGCTGGGCTGGGCTGGGCTGCTGTCTGTGTAATTGGCTGATTCTGATACATTTCACCTGCCAGCTATGCTAGTTCTCCTTGATTTCCTTCTTACTGCTGTTTTCCCTTCCCATTACATTCCTGGTTAAGTCCTGAGGTGTGCCCCGCAAACACAGTGCTTAGATGTGCACATAGCTGCTATTTCCTGTTTAACTTTTTTTTTTGTTTAAAACCCATTTAGGCAGTGTAAAGTGTGCTTGGCAGCTTCAGAAATACCCCTTTCCTTAGCTCTGCTAAGCTAAGGGCAAACCCAAGCCACAGGGCTCCAGTAAGCTTACAGTATGCCTGACACACCCCTCTATGATGTCAGCTAACTCTTAGGCTTGCACCATGGTCTTCCTGCACCTACACGGTTGGGTGCAGGCTAGCCATGAGGGGAAATCTGTGATTCAGTATCATTCCCCTCATTTGCATAGGATTGCCTGCTAATGCCTAGTTACAAGTCCCACACTGAGCCTTCCCCCTTAGCAACCATTATTCACTGGCCTTGTTGATTTCTGCCTGCCTTTGACTATAATGGCAAAATTGTGATTTTGCAGAGAAAGCTTTTTTCAGGGGTTTTCTTTTATTTTCCGGCCGATCCCATTTGCACGCCACTGCCCTACTCTTAAATGGCCGAAATCGGCCAAAAAAATAAAAGTTTTTTTTTTTATTTTTTTCAACTGTTTTCCATGCCAATGGCCATATATTTGGCCATTGGCATGCTTTACACATTATATGCACCCTTTATTTGGAGCTGTCATTACTCCGTTTTGTAGTTTGCAGAAATGTACTTGGTTACGAACGGAGTACATTTCTGCAGGTTACACTAGTCCTGCATGGATGGCTACTAGCTTCCTGGATTGCTTATTCACCTCATTTGCATGGTTATCACTTCCCGTACGCGAAAGAAGAGAGTCGAGGGGAAGATCCACCAGCCATGGCAGACGGAAAAGAAGGATGTCAGGAGAACCGATGAGCAAGAGAGGGCGAGGAAAGGACTGAACGATTTGGTGTTTAACCTATCGGACAGAATATTGACGGAGACAGACTACAAACTTTTAAACAAGGGACTGAGCTTCATACCGGCTCAAGTTAGTAATGTTTCCACTATATTAACTGAACTGCGGTCATTTACTCGTAACATAGCCTTGGCGCTTTTCTTTAAAGGAACTACCACAAATAATGTGAATGTTAATGTTAAAGTGAATAATTTTGAATGCTTTAAAAGAAAGAGTACTTTTTCACCTACGATACATCCTTGTATAGAATGTTTTATTAAAGCATGTGAAAATGATCTTTATATACATTATGCGAACCACAAGAAAGGCATACTCTCATTGTTCCATAATGTTTCTAAAGAGGAAAGGGCAGCCATGAATGATTTATCTAAAGATGAAACTGTGATAATTAGACCTGCAGACAAGGGAGGCGGAATTGTCGTATTGAATCAGGTTGATTATTTAACCTATATGGATACAATGTTAAAGGATGACCTCACATATAAAAAGATAGATAAGAAAACAATAGACAAATTAATATATGAAGTACATCATGATATATATGATATGATGGTTACCAGACAAATAAGTCATGATTTTTACTTATTTTTGTTTATTGAACATCCACTAATACCATACATAAAAGGGCTACCTAAGATGCACAAGGGTATAACACCTCCACCCTTACGCCCCATAGTAGTAGGCCATCAGTGGGTCACTGAAAATATTTCAATATTCATTGAAAAGAAATTGAAACCTATAGTGAATAATGTTACTACTATTTTAAAAGATTCATACCAATTAATTGAACATCTTACTGGTTTAGAGAAACGAATTTCTGATAAACATCTTTTAGTTACACTAGATGTGCAGAGCCTCTTTACAGCAATACCAAACACCTATGGTCTAGAGGCTATAAGATACGTACTAAATAATTTTGGGGCATATAATAATAGTGAACAGATTTTGTTAAATGCACTATTAGAGATAGTCCTCACGAAGAATGCCATGATGTTCAACAATTCCTATTATATACAACAATGGGGGTGGCCATGGGCACCCCCTATGCTAATTCGTATGTGAATTTGGTTGTATACAAATGGGAAACCACATGTTTGTTTACACATCCTGCATTTCACCAAGTATTAGCATACTACAGATTTGTGGATGATGTGCTATTAATCTGGGATGGAACACCAGAGGAACTCAAAGCTTTTGTAGATGACTTAGAGAAAACTACAGATTTCCTCAGATTCTCGATAGAATATTCTTACTCTAATGTCAATTTTTTAGATCTTAACATTAGAAAAGAAAATCAAGGCAAATTAGTTACGTCCCTTTACAGAAAAGAGTGCTGGAAAAATTCCCTATTAGTATATGATAGCATGCACCCGAGATTCATTTTTTCCAACATTGTAAAAGGACAATTCACTAGATTGAATAGGATTTGTCAAGATAGAACTGAATGTAATGCTGAATTCCACAAACTAGAAAGTTTGCTTCTTGATAGAGGCTACAATAAACAAAATATAGCAGCCGAAAAAGATAAATTTATGAATGATGCTGACTATAAACCTAGGATGCTGCTTCAATATAGAGATGGCATCAGTTATTCAGACCATCAAGAACATAAATCAGTTAGATGTATTATTAGTTACACCAGTGACAATGAATACATCACTGATATTATCAGAAACAACTGGCCTATTCTAACTACTAATGAGGAAATTAAGAAATTAATAGGAAGCAGAGCATCCTTTACATATAAGAATATGCAAAATCTAAAAAGAATTCTGTGTAATGAAAAATCCTACAAAATAGATGGACAAGAAGCCAATAGGGGTACTACTCCCTGTGGAGGATGTAGCTCCTGCAAATGGATATCAACTGTCAACATATTTCAACATCCAGAATTAATGTATGATTTTGACATAAGTTGTTCGGCCAGCTGCGTTGATACTAATGTAATTTATCTAGCCACTTGTGCGTCATGCCCGGATTTCTATGTGGGCATGACAACAAGAAGATTAAGGGATAGAATACAAGAGCACTTATATGCTATAAGAAAGAAAGACATAAAAAATGCTCTATCCAAACATATTGTTGAATTTCCGGATCATACTTTTGTCTTCAGGGTATTACAGAAAAGAACACCTAATCCTAGAAGAGGAGACAATTTTAATGATCTAGAGAGTCTAGAGCTGCATTGGATTTTTAAGATGAGAGCCCAAAAACATCCAGGCCTTAATAGTTATGTCAGCATTAGGTCACACTTAAAGAAACGGAAATATCATTGACTGCCCCTTATATCCAGTTTCTTGGACAAATATTCTATTATCATATATATAATTTTATAATTTTATAACTGAATACATACAGTTATCTAATGATTTATCAGCCTTATCCTTTAGGTTTCACCTGTCCATTCTTGATGAATTTGGAATGCATACATATATATAGTTTTGCATATATACCTCTTATATATGGACGTATATACTATATATTTCTTTTGACTATGTTGTGTGTTCATCGCTCATTCATAACTTATGTCTCACTATTTCACCCGTTATGTAGGCCTTCTACAAGAAATAGAATTTAGCTCCTTACATTAAGATTTGGAACAAACAACATATAGAGTAATACCATGAATCGTGTGTACATATCAATTTGTCTTTAGTGTTGTATTCTTACTGTACATTTTTGCTTACAATTTTTATATATTTTCTTTATATATAACAAGATACAATTTTTAGGAATTTTAAACAACATATTGAATTGTGAATGCTTATTTATGGTGTTTTCAGATACAATCACTATACATACACATATTTTTCATGGCACAGTGATGTCCTATATGTTTCACTGATGTATTGGATATATTTTTATATATGTCTATTTTTTCTTCATACTTAGGTTTTTACACTCAGATTCTATATATAGATAGTTCTCCATATATATTATCAATTTCAACATCAAATTTGAATATATATATAATTGTATTTTTTATATTTATATTTATATTCATATTTTCTATTTATTTATTTAGGAAAGTAGTACTGACTCTATATTACAATAAGAGCACTCATGCACTTTAAAATCTGATAAATGTTTGATGTAAAATAATTATATATATATGATACACATTAGATTAATATCAAATATATAATATGCAGTTTAGTTTTCTCTTTTTTGTATATATTCTTTATTAATATTTTACTTTAATGCTATAATAATTCATTAAGATGCAAGACATGTTTATATTAAGATTAGTGTTGTATTTTTATTGTTTTTAATTTTACTGTTTTCTTTTCATACTGCATAATTCTGATGTATTATTTTATTATTTTTTCATTTTTTCATTTATTTACACATGATTTTGGAAGAATGAAAGGAATACCATAAAGAAATGCTCAGTTTAGATGCAATATATATAGGAGTTGCTTTGATTCTAATTTTAATTTCAATATTCAAGCATTACAGCCTCTCACTTGATGTGGCGTAGCCCAATGGGTTACTATGCTATTTAAATATATCTAATGTATGTAATGGTTGTTTCGATTTATTTTTACCTTTAGTGTTGAGGTGGTATAGCCTTTTAATTCATGTGGTATTTTTACAAATGAGTTTTTATGCTATTCAAGTAAATACCTGATGTAATGAGCAATCATTCAATTGATTAATTAATTAAGTCACATTGTCAGGAGGTATAAAATATGTATGCCATTACATTTGTTTTAAACTTGTCTGAAGAAGCGTGCATTGGCAGCACGCGAAAGCGCTTACTTTCCTTGGATTTCATGTAATAAAGCTGCTGTAACGTTCGTGGTGGTGGTCTGCCTGCTTTTCTTAATCCCTTTATTTGGAGCTGTCATTACTCCGTTTTGTAGTTTGCAGAAATGTACTTGGTTACGAACGGAGTACATTTCTGCAGGTTACACTAGTCCTGCATGGATGGCTACTAGCTTCCTGGATTGCTTATTCACCTCATTTGCATGGTTATCACCTGCAAATGGGGTGATTAGTATACAGGAGCCGTGTCCATGCAAGAATAGTACAGGAGCGCTAGTGCACATCCCAAGAGCGTGTTCCTGGATCTCTCAGCGGCCATATTGCCTCCAGCAGCACTTGCACTATTCCTGCACGCCATGCAGAGCTTGCTGAATCCTGGGGATTGATTTTTGCTGTGGGGCAAGCCCCTTTGCATCCCCCAAATCACCTGCTAATTATATATACTAACTATGAGATTGCACAACTCCCATGTAAAAGGCATTTGTATATAGATATATACAGAGATACTGACAGTATATGCACCCTTATTTCCACTGTATTACAGGGGAACTTTTTCCACTTCAATGGTGTCATTAATTAGCAAATTAAGGGAGTAGTGATGGGCTCTAAAATGGCCCCTATATATGGCAATCTTGTTCTTAGTGCCTGGGAAACAAGCATAATCATCCACCTGCCTGGTTTTCAATATACCACATTATACATACGTTTTATTGACAATATTTTTTTTGTGTGGCAGAGTTCCCAGTAGGACCTCGACTCTTTTATACACTCACTTTCTAACAGCATTCCATTTCTTAATTTTAAGGTGTCAGGTTTTGACTCTACAGTACAGTTTATGGATACTGAAATTACTCTTAACATCGCTTCTCTTTGCTGGAATTCCACTATTTTTTGTAATCCTACTTACAGGAATAATTACTTGGACTTCCATAGTCAGCATCCTTTCTTCATGAAGAAGAATACTGTTAGCAGACAATTCATTAGGTATTCCCATATTATCAGCAATGATGACAAATTTCTTAGGGAATGTTGATTTTTGGGCACCTTATTCATAAACAGACATTACCCCAAGAGTCTGATTGATGAAATTTTCAATGAAGTTTGTGAAGCAAGAAATTCTAAAATCCAGCCAATGCTTAAACACGGATTTCAGCAGAGATCCACCCAAGACACTTCTTTTGGTGAACACCTCACTCCTCTAATCAGAGTTCTTGTTTGAACCAACCCCCCCCCCCCACCCCCCTTACCACTATTTTGGACAGCAGATTGGACCAGACCCTTAGTTTCTCTCTCCAAATCTGTTTGGATCTCAAAGCTATATATGTGACATTATCACCAGGAACTGGGAAATTTTGAGGAGTAACAAGGATATTGTTTTCATTTCGGGGGATGCACCAGCTTTTTTTGCACAAAAGGACTAAGTCCTTATGACTTTCCTTTGAACACTCTGATGTTCCATTCCTACTGCAGCAAATTATCAATGATGATAAAACACCAGGCATGACTCTCTGTGGCTCATGTATAGCATGCCATTACAATTACATGGGCTCAACATTTTTTTGCTACTATGACTTTAAAGTTGTTTTTCCCAGATATTTTGATTGCAATACTGCTAATGTGGTGTATGCAGGGGTTTCTGATGCTTGCAATGGTTTTTACAAAGGAAAAACTTCTCTGAAACTTTGGAGTAGAATTAAGGAGCATTGTGCAGCTATATAAAAAAGGACTTGAAGAATGTATTAGGGAAACACAGTTTGTACTGCACACCATTTCTCCAGTTTAGGTTTCTAGTGTTAGAGCAAATGGATGTTTTTATGGGGACATTGACACTCTTATTGAAGCAAGGGAACTGAAATGCCAGTTACTTTTAAATGCAGAGTCTTTCCCAGGACTTAATTAAACACTTAACATTAAATGTGCCCTACGCTGGCACAAGTAACCTGTGAGTCACATTCCTACCTTTGATCACTGTTTTTTAGAGTTTCTGTGTGTTATTTTGAATTTATTTTAACTACCTCTTAATTTGCTTTAATGTTTTATTACCTTAGATAAACTTAACTAATAGGTAGCCACATGTAATTCTCTTTTGTTGCAACAGTATTTTTCTATTTTTTTATTGCTTTTTTGTTCCAAAACAATACTTATTGAGACCTACACTGCTGCTTTTCTCATTATTTGTTTTTCTGAAGAAGTTCTTGGTACAAATAAAGAATGAAAGTGCTCAACACATGTTCTGTTTTATTTATTTTACCTGGTATAAGAAGTTGTTGTTGTACATATATACATATATATATATATATATATATATATATATATATATATATATATATATATATATATATATATATATATATATATATATATATATATATATATATATATATATATATATATATATATATATATATATATATATATATATATGTATATATATATATATATATATATATATATATATATATATATATATATATATATACATATGTATATATATGTATATATATATATATATATATATATATATATATATATATATATATATATATATATATATATATATACATGGGTTTACTTTACTTACCTGAATAGCCACATCAGAGACTTTCACTTCGCCGAAATGAAAAGACAGACAAACCAGAAGACCGATATCTGGAACACCAACTTTCCACTTGAGGTAAGTAACCACTTGGCCATTCTGTTGAACTTTCCTCCCTTCCCCTGAGGTAGTGCCATCTTGGAATTGGTATATTTAGTTAGGGGGTGGCCCCCCACATTCCCTCATAGGTGGGTTTGATTTTGTTCAGTTATTTTTTTTTTTGGGAGGGGTGGCCAAGCGGTTACTTAACTCGAGTGGAAATTTGGTGTTCTGGATGTCGGTCTTCTGGTTTTGTCGGTCCTTTCGTCTCGGCAAAGTAAAAGTTCGTGGTGTGGCCATTTGGGTAAGTAAAGTAGACCCATTTACACACACACACACACACACACACACACACACACACACACACACACACACACACACACACACACCAAAACACACATACCCACATTAATACATATAGATATAGATATAGATATAGGTTTAGATATAGATATTCTAGATATAGATATGGCTATGGATATCAAGGTATAGGATCACTCATTAAATGTTCATAATGATGATGATGTCCAGAACATCAACATCACAGTGCTGAAGCATGAAAGGTAGACATGCAATGTGCATGCTCTGAGAATTACCCTGGTGCAGGGCAAGCCAAGAAAAAATGCTTATGCACCTCCACCCAGCTAATTATATATACTAAGTACAATATCACACACTCCCCAGGGAAAGGTAATATTCCCATACCCAGGGATTGTCAATCTTGTGAATGTCAACCATCTATCCACTTTGACCAAATTTTGTCAACCAAACAGGTGACAACATTGTGCAAATTTGACATGTCGTGTGGGACCCATATACATATATCTACGATCATTTCAGCCATACGTGAACTCTCAAAACAGCATTGAAAAATACATTGATCTGAAAAGAACAAACAAACAAAAAAAGACAAACAAAACCACTCCCCACAGAAAATAGTATTGTTGCCCCCACATCCCTTGCTAATTATACTATATACCAACTTTGAGATTCTACAACAGTGAGGAAAGGGCAAATTCTCACACCCTGCTGTAGTTTGACTTTGCATGAAAAGCTGATGGCAGGCAGAAAATCAGCCCAAAACAGCATTCACCCTTTTGAGAGTTCAATAATAGCTAGTACCCCTTGCCTTCCTTAGTACTGAGTACTAACACTAACACTAATGCTGTCCCTTTCCCCACCACTAATCCTACATGTTACATTAAAGTAAACCTTTCTGTAACACTGCCACTATTCAAACAGTGATGAGACTATTATTATGGGGGAGGTTACTGTTAATATAATGAGAGAAATAGTTCTCCTTTCTTTTTTTCTCAAAAATTTTTTTATTTTTCAAATACATTTGAATGAATTCCATACTATTTATACATAACATCTTAAATAACTAAGTACACTATTTACGATAGCCTGACACTATAACAGATCTTAATGTATACAGTTACTTAATAAGTATGTCCAATTCAATATCAGAGTGCCTGATAAACTATTGCATAGTGTCAATCAACGATAAGACTTTTCCCCAAGGGTTGTTGATAAATGGCTTTAGATAAAGTCTTAGTTCTTTAATTTTCATTTCCAATAATGCTGTGGTCTTCAGTAGGCTGTAGAAGTCTTCCAAAGTTGGTATTGTGTTTGTATTCCATCTTCTTGTTATACACTTCCTTGAAATTGCAAGTATAGTCCATACTAGATACATGTTTGACCTATTCAAATGAGGACCTTCATTCACATTTAATAATACAAGAACTTTAGTTAAATAAAATGATTCATTAAATAAAGCTTGTAGAATGTTATTAATATCATTCCAAAATGGCTTAATTTTAACACAGTCAAAGAAATTGTGGTTCCAGTCTGCATTGTGTACTTGTTCACATCTCCAACATATTCCTTTTATGAAAGAACTAATTTTACTGATTCTGTCTGGGGTTAAGAATGCTCTGTGCAATTCATTTCTAATTAAAAAAACTTTGCAGTACTGTGTAAAGCATGTATATTTTATTGATAATAAAATATTTTGTTTTAATATCTTCGGTTAACTGTATTGGGTGTCCTTTTGTTACATATTTCCAATATGAGTTTTTGGGTGTTGTTTTATAGTTTATCAATATTTTGTAAAATTTTGAAATGCTGTTTTCCATGTCAAAGTCATTATATATGATTTCATATATGTACTTCATAAATGTAGGCATTTCTTTAAATGAAAAATTGTTAATTATTCTACTTAAATCTAGCGAATACGACAGAATACTCTGTAAAGTTAGCCAGTCCTGTTGTGGAATTTTGTATGTTGTTTTTATTACTTGCATATCTAAAAATTTTAGTTATTTGATACATTGGACCCAACAAACAAATCCTTTCTGTTCCCAGGAATTAATAATTTCTCTATATATTTTATGTGGAAAGTTATTTGTGACTATAAATGGTGTTAAAAGATCAAACCAGATTTTTAAATCTACATTTGCATTAATAATTTTCCTAAATGAGTCAATGTAATAATTAATCATAGGAGTTTTAGTGTGTTTAGTTATGTTATATTACATACTAATACATGATATGTGCCATGGCAAATTGTTTGTATCTGTTATTTGAAATTTTTTTGCAAATCAGATTCATTTATTGATATTACAGTTAGCAATTATTTCCAATTTGCACAGTAATTTGGACATATCCAATCTGAGATTGTTTTAGATATTGATGCTTTTATATATGTTTCTATACCAGAAAAGTTTAATACTCCCTGTTTTCATGGTCTGATATGATGTATTAAAGCTATTCTGTTTCTATTGGGAAACCATAATCATCTTAATAGGCATGAATTTATTTCTTTAAGTATATTCCTTTCTGGTAACAGTTGTATTGCCAAGGCTATATATAGGATCTTGGGCAGTAAAACCATTTTTATTAACTGTAGTCTATCTTCAAATGTTACTATTATTTTGTTCCATTTTTTCACAGAGATTTTAACTGTATTGATGATATTACTGTAGTTTCTTGAGACTAAATCATTATTATCCTTGCATAACTCAATTCCTAGATACTTTAAGGTAGATTCTTGTTTCCCTATGATGCACTACCCCTTAATCTGCAGTTCTTTTTTATTTAAATATAAAACTTTTGATTTTGATTTATTGAAATGGAGTCCTGAAGTCATGTGAAATTTGTCAATTAATATATCTAATTTTTCTAATGTCTGTTTTGTATTAGATAATATTAGTAATATGTCGTCAGCAAATAGTATTAATTTAGAATTGCATTGTTCATAAACATCTATTCCTTTGATTTTTATATTGTTACGAATTGAATCTGCCAATATTTCAATAGCCAGAGCAAATAGAATTGGTGACATGGGATATCCTTGTTTAGTGGCTTTTGTTATATGTATAGATTTAGAGGTAAAAGGATCTAACTTGACATATGCTAAATTATTTGTATATATGTTCTTTAGGAGATGAATAAAGGATGCAAGAAATTGAAATAGCATTAGGATTTTGAATAAATAGTCCCAATTTAGGGAATCAAAGGGTTTTTCTATATCGAAGCCAATTATGAGTGTTTCTTCATTTTCTTTATTAACATAATCTATAAGAGAAATTATCCTTTTACTATAGTCATGTGTATGTCTATGATATATAAATCCAGTTTGATCATTATTTACTGTTTTGGATAGTGGTATTTTCATTCTGTTAGTTAATATTGTAATAAATATCTTCATATGAGATACAAAGGTTTGGGGATTTGCTTTCCTTTAGGATTGGTGTGATTAAGGAATATCTCCAAGCTGATGGTATTAAAGCTTGTGACTGAATTTCTAATAAAGTTTTATGGAAAAGGGTAGTATCTTTGAATGAAAATGTTTATATATTTCTATAATTATGACATTTATAACTGGAGCTTTATTATTTTTACCCTCTTTTATTGTATCTGTAATTTCTTTGTAGGATATGGGTGCTTGCAGATCTAGTTATAATTTTTCTGTTTTTTTTTTATATTAGAACATTTTTCATCTACATTTAATTGATCAATATGTAAATTTTATTTTTGGAAATGTTCCATATAGTGATTTCTATAGGTATCAAGAATGTCACCTATATTCAAGACATTTTCCTGCTCCTTTCATGGAAGATACTTTTAATGTTGTTAGCTTTGATTATATTTTGATTTTTGTGGATAAATTATGTAGATATTAGGGAGAAGTGGCCAATGTATTAATTTTTAGTTTTTCTAAAGCTAAACTAGTTTTATGTGTTAGAATTTCATTGTATTTATTGTTTAATACTTCTACTTTCTTTTAATCTCCAAATGATT
Organism: Protopterus annectens; assembly: GCF_019279795.1. Classification (NCBI taxonomy): domain Eukaryota; kingdom Metazoa; phylum Chordata; order Ceratodontiformes; family Protopteridae; genus Protopterus; species Protopterus annectens. Next base: position 1,410,834,190 of record NC_056731.1, on the reverse strand, counting down.
TTGATTTTTTCAGCTTTTACTGACAAAAGTTTGGATTGTAGATCTAATAATTCATAATCCCATTCTCTGATTTTTTTTTATACCAAGGTAGGGTTTTACCATATATCTAAGCTTTTAATGAGTCCCATATCATTATTTTATTTATCTCTGTGGTGTATATGATATCTAAGAAGAACTGTAATTCAGATAATAACCAGGGTTTGAACTCTTTAATTTTAGTTATATATGCTGGAATTCTGTAGTTAAAGATTAGTGGTTGGTACCCATTTTGACATTTTAGTGTCAATGAATTGTGGTCTGAAAAGGGGCAAGGAGTGATTGAGAAATTAATGATTTCAGAGTGTAGGTCATAGGTATCAAATATTTTATCTATTCTAGTTTGGGTACCAAATCTGTGATCTTGATGGAAAAACAACAACAATTTATCTTCTTTAAATATGAAAGCGTCTACAAGATGAAATGATTCTACCCACTTGTTTAAAGCTTTTGACACAGCAGCTGTATGCAGCGGTCTTTTATTTGTAGTTTCAAAAATATCAAATATACAGTTAAAATCTCCTCCTAATATTAAGTTGCCTTTATAATTATTGGAAATGAAATCCAAGTGGTTTTTAACAGTTCCTGTTCCAATGCTGGGGAACCAGTATAGATTGGCTAGGGTCCATATTCTTTTATTATACTTAACTATTACTAATGCCATGAGGCCTTCTTTATCTTCATACTTATAAATGATTTCTGGGTTAATCACATTTGTTTTCCATAAAATTGTTACCCCTTTTGTCTTTGTCTTATATGTGCATTGTGCCAATATCATATATTCCTTAGGATTCCATTTGTAATTGTCATTTGTTTTGAAATTAGTTTCTTGAAGGAAGACAATTTGTGCTTTACCCAGTTTTAAATACTTCAGTAGATTTGATCTCCTGCTTGGATTGTTTAAGCCATTGTTATTTAAAGATAAAGTTAAATCAATCTTAGGTTATTTAGACTATGTATTTTTTGTTTTATTGTGACTATTAAATATTTTACTCTGATAATTATACAGTATATGTTTGAGCTTTTAAAGGAAATTATCAGTTTTATACTTTGAGTGTTTACCAATAAAGTAATGTTTTGGTCAGGCATACTAAAAATATTTTTGTGAAATAACAAATTTAAATTAATAAATCTTAAAAAAACTAAGTTCCACACTAGACATGGAATAAAAATAATTCCTAATCTGATGGATAAACCTAAGTCCATTAGATCATCACTCATACTTTGACAATCTAGAACATCTGAGCTTCATAAATTGAATTATCATTTGGAGAATATTTGTAATAGGAATAAGCAATATTTATAGTATGTTGAACAGATATAGTACTATTGTAGATTAGATAGAATTCTAATGCAATATAAATGTCTAATTATTGTATAAGCACTTAATATTTACGTGAAAGATAGATGACAAGCAATTCAATCATAGTAAAGTACGATGTATCATATATAAAACCTCAGTAAAAGATTATAGCATACAGTTATTTAACATATTCACCCTTATTGATGAAGTCTTTAAAAATGTATTACTTAATATAAATAGATGGTAATAATATTTATACCTAATGTTTATAATACATTTCATTGTTTGCCAACATTTAAGAAATCACTTTGTTTGCTGCTAACTTACTTAAAGCATCAAGTTTGTTTTATGTGAACATTGATGAAAGTTAGTGCATTTTAATTATCAGTGCATCCCTCTTCCCCTATTTCCTACACATAAGGTTTTTCATATCTGTTATTTCTTATTATAAAATGAGTGAAATTGTAGGTTAAAAACAACAAATTCACTTATTGTGATTAATGATTACAAGTTCCCTTTCCATATTCATAAATTGCCATTTTATGGCATGCACTGAAAGATTTTAGAGTTAAATGGCAACATTTTATTTTGTATAATCAGCAAATGTTAAACTGAGTGATTATTGTCAATTTAATACTATTTGTTCGGAATGTGATTGTTACATTCTGAGACATTCTTAGTTCAGGCTTCTATTGTTTCCCTTGAACAACTTTGTCAGTTTTATGTCATGTATAAAACATTAGTTACCTTGGTAACAAATTAAGTATTATGTATGGTCAGGATGGGTTACAAAACCACAGTTCAAGTTAAGGTAATTATATGACTTGTTATGCACATTTACTTATATGAGAAAATCATCATGCTTCCCTTTGATGTTCAATGTAGTGCATGTTATTTATGACAATTTAAAACAATAGTGTTATTATACACAAGCCCATGTTATTAAATCCTGTCTTTAATATCTAAATTCAGCAGACTGCTTCATCTTATATGACAATTATATACTTTATGTCTAGATTTACTCAAATCATACATTACATAACTATTGTGCATGTGTGTGTGTGTGTGTGTGTGTGTGTGTGTTTTTTGGTTGTTGCTTAGTTATTTGAGAGACCACAAGCTGTATTGCTTATTCTTATTAATAGCTCCTTCCAAGCATGTTTATACAGTCCATGGACTTTAAAATATGAGACCCTTCTAGTTTCTTATGTGTTATAAGTATATTTCCATCCTTAAATAAACACATATCAATACTTCAAGCATGGGCAACAATGCCCATTCAGTTTTGCCAGAACACCATTCACTAGTTCATGTTCATTTTGCCAGGCTGTTCTTAAAATATCCAAACCAATATTTGTCCTGTTCCATTTTACCAACCTGTTCCATGCAGTGGCCACTCTGCCAGTGAACCACTCAACACACCTTCCATTCCCACAGATATTTCCACAAAGGAAATCTGATGACTCTTTAGCACTTCCCAGCAACCCCAAACACCCCTAGAATCAGCTATCCCCATATGCCCAACATGTCCGAGGAAGCTCACCTCCCAGACCACTGCAAAGGGTACTGCACAAGACCAAGTGCTCTTAGTCTTTCACAATAACTCAGACTTCCACTCTTATGTACGTCCTTAATGTGTTTGGACTAAAATACATTTTAAATATAAAATTGCACTTATTATTATTTTTTTTATCAAGAATCAACTTAATGAGCTACATGAAGTGTTGGGAGACCATCAATATGTGTACATGTAGTTTCAAACAGCCCTTTTATTATATATATATATATATATATATATATATATATATATATATATATATATATATATATATATTTTTTATTATTTTTTTAAACCAAAAATGTCATTGCTAAGAATCATCTCGGAGGGTCTTCTGGGCCATTAAACATTATTGTCAATCTGTCACCATTACCATAGCAACCTGGGATCGCCTGTTTCTGTTAGTGTGTCTGTGTACTCCATACCAGAGGCTCGCAATGCACCTGAAGCAAAGCTTCACTTCACTGCATCTTCAAGCCTAAATTCCCTCCCTTTCAGTGAGGCAGCAGCCAGGAAAAGAATGGAGAACAAACAGATAAAAAAAAAACTCCCAACAAGCTGCCACAACAAGAGATAACACATTATATCAGCCTTCTCACCTCTCACTCAGTAGATGTATAAACAAGCTGTTCTCTGCCAAAATATCCCAAATCACAGTTTCATCTACCCCCTTCCCCTGGATCCAGGCTAAAACACCAAATGTCTCTTCCTAATACACAAGCATCAGTAAACCTCGATCACAAGCCACAACCTACAGCTTCCTGGAAATGAAAACGGCAACATACAACAGCTGCCAGATAGCTGCATTCACACACACATACCATGGCAGGCGTAATTAAACAGCACTCAAAGGTATGATACCTGCCATAATAGATATTAACTATGTTTAGACAGAATAATAATAACATTTGTACTAGCTGCCAGACACAGCTGCATCAATGCACACCATATCAGGACTGATCAAACAGCACTTGTAGCTGTGATACCTGCCATAATTGATATTAACTATATTTAGACAGATAATGATGACATTTGTACTAAGAGCTTGCTACTATTATTTAACCAAGATATACATGACATTTCTAAATCAAACTTTAACTGAAGAAGGCATTAGTCTCCCTGACAGCATTTTTTTGAAAACACTCTGATACTGCTATTATATATAATGTTAATTTGTTACATTTGAGTCTGAACTCTAATGAATGGTACCTTGTTGAATTAGTTAATTAATTACCTAAATTATTATAAGTAAAATCAATGAAAAATGAACAAGATAAGTATTTATTGAGTTCAAGTAGGGGAACAGAAACTTCTATGTTCGTATTATATGTTGCTTTGTTTGGCTTATATATAATGTAAATAGTAATGCATCTTGACCTACCTTTGTTTATGAAGAATTATTGGACTCTGAACATTCTGAATAAATCATTACTGTTTCTCAGTTGTTTAAGAAACCCTCCTTTTTTAAAAATAAAAACAGATGACAAGTGATGTGCCACATCAGTTGATACTTTGAGAGATGTAGTTGTAAGAGTTATTTTTTGGGGGGGACAGCTATCTTGGAATCAGTTTTTTGTTTCTTCTTTCTAGCATCAGTCCACTGATTTGTTTCTTTTATTCTTTTAAGAGTAGGGGCCATCCATTCCATTTCTTCTGGGATAGACACTATGTTGTTTTTGATGAATATAGTAGCTTCTTCTAAGTCATTAAAGGTTCTCATCTCATTGGCAAAAAGTATTTTTATCTTGGCTGGAAAGGCCAGCTGTGCTTTAATGTTGTTTTGTTTAAACTGTTTTATTATTGGCTAGACTTTTTTCCTTTGTTCTAGTATTCTGGAAGAATGGTCATTGTCAAACCTTATCAGACTTTGATTGTATTTTAAGCGGGATTTTCTCCAAGCAGATTCTAATATTAGTTCCTTGTCCACAAATGAAAGACATTTTATAACTAGGGATCTAGGTGGAGTATTTGTTGTGTTAGAAGCAGGTTTCCTCAGTGCCCTATCATTTCCAAAAAAGTCCCTCTTTCGAGTCTAAAAATTCAGAAATCCAGGTTGTTAAGAAAAAAATAATGTTCTCCTTCAATGTTTTCAGATAAACTAAAGATCCTTATGTTGTTTCTCCTTTCTCTGTTTTGTAAGTCATCTATATTGTTAAGTAGTCATGTATTCTTTTTAAGCAGAAATTCTTTTTGGAGTTCCTTCTCTTTGAGCCTTCCTTCAATGTCAGTTAGAGAAGTCTCTGTATTTGTTATTTTTGTATGGTGTTGTAATAGCTCCTTAAGAGTATCAGTCTGTTTTTGAGAATTTAATTTGAGGTTTTCTAAGTCATTTTTAAAGCCATCCATCTTCAAAGATAGCTCCTGTAAGGTATATGTCATCAATTGCAGTTCTTTTTTCAAAGCAGCATCTGGATGAGAATTCCTTGAGTTGTTCATATTCAGTGACTCAATATACCCCTAAGTTACTTGACAGGAAAATGTTTGTATATCTTCACCAAAATTGATAATTATGTAGTTTAATAGTTTATAGATTTCTGACATTTTAAACTTGAAAATAATACCATTTTTCTACATTATTATACTAGTTTATGGAGCTCTCAAAATTCACAGGTCTCAATTGGCCATCTAGGCTTTGCCTCCTCTAGTTTTCCTTTCTTGATATATCTTTGTTCATTATTTATTGTATTTGGCATTTTATGTTCAAACATTTTTGTCTGTTTTCACTTTGATATTAAGTACATTCAATCATACAGAACAGAACCACAGGCACAAAAAAAATACACAAACACACACACACACACACACACACACACACACACACACACACACACACACACACACACACACACACACACACACAAACAGATATAGACAGACAGATAGATAGATAGATAGATAGATAGATAGATAGATAGATAAAAATACATGCATATATCTGTTCATCTATCTATTTATCTATATATAGAAAAAAGAGATATAGTAGGGGTGCAGACCCCCCTTACACACACACGCACACACACACACACACACACACACACACACACACACACACACACACACACACACACACACACACACACTCACACGCACACACACAAACACACACACACACATATATATAAGGCTGTCTTCTCCTCAATTGTATGATATAAATATGCTTGTTTGCTATTTATTTACTTACTTTCACATTTTCATCCCTTTATTTCACACTAACTGATAATGCAGTACAATCTGTTACTTTAAATTTCCTTTGAGATTTCATTGTTTGGATTGGTTTTGATGGCATTACCTTACTGATATCTTTCTTATATTAGTATCCTAATTTATGGAGCTCTTTGCCATATTCAGCATTCACAGATGGAACAACCTGCTCATCTTAAGCTAGCCTACCATTAAGCACTCCATTTTCTTTGTTCTGTTGTATCATTCTATATATGTGTGGTTTGATCAAAATTTGAATTTTGTATTGTAGCAGGAGTAGTATTGTGGTCATGTTTGGGAAACAGATTTCTATTTATATACCCTAACTTGTAAAACTTGAGGCCAGACTACTAGAAGAAAAAAAAATAAGATTATGAATTATTTAAATTGATTGGCAAAATGGCATGCTGAAATACAGAGAATAAGAAACGGGTTTAGTTTTACCTAAATCTTATGTATAAAACAAGCAGACTATATTATAGAACATACTTTCTAAGTTTTTCAGACTCATGAGTCACAGTGAATTGCATTATTATAGAAAAAAAATGAAAACTGCATTGATCTGCGTAGATTTTGTAGGTTTATAGGTTCAAAGGTCTTTTACTAACTTTATGGGTAAAGCAGACCGAGACCCTGTGGGACACTAGCAATTTTTTATAGAAAAAAAAAAAAAAAAAAATATATATATATATATATATATATATATATATATATATATATCTAGAGAGAGAGAGAGAAAGAGAGAGAGAGATAGCTTTTTCCCTAAGCTTCCTTTCCAGGTAACAACATTATTGATGAATTTCAGACACCTATCATTAAACCATACATGGGCACTGACACCCCAACACATAGCTAACAAAGTAGAGGTCAACTAATTGATATGCAATCAAATTATTTTCAGATTAAAATGTATAGAACTTTGTCAAATAATCTTTATACCATGATCTTTCCAGTGATTCCCTTGGATTCATTAACAATCATGTAGGCACCCACTTTTGTATACTCATACTCATAGGGCATATACATAAGTTGATACAAGTGAAATCAGTGTTATAACATAGGTTATGGGTGTTTACTAGGCTAATGACCACAAGGGCCTTTTTAAGCCTAACCATGCATCCCAAATCTCTGACAAGTTCTAACACCCTTAATAAGTGTAAGCAGGGGTTTGGGAGATGAACCATTTACAGGATACCTGTGTCTGTTATAGACATATGTAGGTGCCAAACCAGGGATGAATTTCTGGTTTCCATCCAGTTGTTCAAGTTGCATTTGAATTGGGTTAAGGAGGACCTCTGCTTCACATGGATGGGGAGCCTATTCCATAGATGCAGTAGTCTCTGGGATACATACCTATCTCTCCTTCAGGACCTATCTATATCAAAGGCAACATATGAGTCTTTTGAATGGTAATTCTGGTTTGTTTTGTGTATATGCAGGAGGTCCATCAGAGTGGGGTCTGACTATGCCCTGTATGCCAGGCAAAGATCTCCCCTCAAAAGTCTGTAGGAGACAGAATACAGGGATAGGGCCTAGAGGTGGTCTGCATAGGATATTTTACTTACACCTTGTATTCTTTTAGTGAGGAACCTCTGTGGATGTTCCAATTGTAGGATATGCCTGGTTAGGTACATACCAAAGGGGGCATTGTACTCAATGATAGGTCTGATGAATGCCAAATACTGTGCAAAAATGACTTCCTTGGACCTAGATGCTACAACTTTCTTATAAGTTGTGCAACATAGAATTATTTCCTTACCACTGTACACATATAATGGTAAAAGGCTAGATTACTATCTATGTGTGTCCCTAAGTCCCTGACTACTGCATCACTTCTAAGGGGTGTGTTGTCAATATGATAGTTGCCAGGGATGGATGACTTCCCAAAGGATGCTATTATGCATTTCTTGGCATTTAGTTTTAGTCCATGGCTCTGACACCAGTTGTTTGTCTGTGTCATCCCCTCCTGGAGAATATTTGTGTTAGTGTGAGATACAATGACAGTGCCTAATTTGCAATCATCTGCAAATTTAGCCAGCCAGAGACCACTGACATTGGCTTTGACTTCTGAGAAGTAAATGCTAAAAAGGAGTAGTCCATAGACTGATCTCTGAAGAACTCCTCTTTGTAGAGGTGGACTCCCCAATTTTAACTTCCTCGATTCTGTCTGTGAGCCAGTTGGCTATCCATCAGATGGCATACATGTTTGTACCTAACCTCCTGAGTTTCTCAACAATGCCTGAGTGGAGTATTGTGTCAAATGCCTTGGACAGGTCAAGGTAGGCAGTGTGAACAATTTTGCCATCATCCATTGCTTTGTTGACCTTTTCAAAGAGGTCCATCAGGTAGAGTAGGCATGATCAGACCTTGATGAAACCAAACTGGACTGGGTCCAGTGTCTGCAAATTTACTATATCTCTATTGATCATCTCCATGAAAATTCTTTCCATGGCTTTACATATAAGGTTAGTGAGAGTTATGGGTCTGTAGTTTCCAGGGAGTGTAGATGGTCCATCTTTGTGCAGAGGGATGACTATTGCATTTTTGTATTCATGAGGAACAAAACCTGTTTGGAGGCTACAGTTAAATAGTAGTTCCAGAGGGCTTGATAGGTCATGTTTCCTGCTATTTAGAAGGCATCCTGGGATATTGTCTGGGCCCATTGATGCAGTATTCATGGTCTTAGAGAGAGCATTAAGGACCTGTTCCCCAATGATATCAGGGGGAGTTATATTTGATGATATTACCTGAGGAAAGGTTGGGGGGGGTAAAGTTGGAGCTGAATTTATCATCCAGGAGATTTGCTATATCTTCTGGCTCAGTATAGGTGATTCCATTTACAATAAGCTCTGCACACAATTGTGTATTGCCTTTGAAGTTCTGGACATAGCTAAATAATGCTTTGTGGTAGTCCTTGGCCTGCTACCTAAACATTCCTCAAATTTGGCATTTTTAACAATTAATATACATTTATCTTTATAATTTAACATTTTTATTTTATTTACAGTTTACACACATAGTTACCATTAGTGCAGGTATGTATACAGCCTTTACATGGTTAGGTAAAGATTGTGCAGCTTGACAGGTATAATTATTCATATTTGTATGTGCATGGGATCTAAGGCTTTGAACTGTACAGTGATTGTGTATGCTGTCCTTTGCCTCTTAGCCAAAATGAGGACATCATGTGCCCGCCTCCATCTGTAAGCAACATCTGCAGGTAGTGGTTCTGGTTCAAAATCCTCATCTGTTTCTGCTGTTGCTAATGCTGCTGCTGACACTTTCTGTGGTCCTGCTCCTTGCTATCCTTGATGGAGCTGTTTCCTGAGAATAATATTGTGTAACATGGCACACACTATAAGCATTTCAGCACAGGTGACTGGGTCATACTGCAAAGTGCATCATGATGTATATAGATGCTGGAACCTTGATTTTAGCAAACCAAATACATATTCTGTTATATTCATTATTTGAGTATGGGCCTCATTATATCCTTGCTTGGTGGGGTTGTATGGGTTTCTGACAGGTGTCATAAGCCAGGAATCAGTCCATAACCTATGCCCTCTACTAGATGCCCATGAGGGATGTCACCCCTAGTAAACTTAGAGTACAGCAAGTGTGCCGTATCTGTGAGTTGTGGAAACTGCCTGGGTTACCTGCACAAAGACTGTAGATGATCTCATGGGCATTACAGACAACCTGACAGTTTATGGACTGAAAACCTTTTCTGTTGATGCAACTCCTTCCCTGTTTTCCTGGTGTTTTTTTTTTATTTCTATGTGTGTGCAGTGTATGGCCCCCAACACTTTAGGGATGTGTGCTATTGCATAGCATTCCTGCATTGTTCTTGCTCTCTCCTGTGGTGTTTTTGGGAAACAGTTATGCTCCCTTACATGTAGTGCCATTGCATTTAAAAACTGATACTTTAGAGGCAGATACCTCGGTCACCCCTACTATATCCCGTGTGGGTCTTGGAAAAGTACCAATAGCTAGTATACATAATGTTGAACAACCCTTTGTTTCGAGTGGGATGCGTTCATGATTTTCCTGGGGGTCTGTGGTAGGGCCACTGAATGTTATACATTTTTCCATTGCTTCTCTGTTCACCCTGTATCTGTTAACAATTTCTGTTTCATGCAATCCATGATACATCAAATTGAGTTTAAACACCCTTTTCACACCCTTTTCTTCTTTCGCGAGGTCTGGCAGCAGCAGCAGAACCTGATTTAAAGCCTGTTGATCATGCAGCTGAATAATAGCAGCAGCAAACCCTAATGGTTTCATTTTTCTAAGTCCAATCGTGCCTGAATTCCAACAGGTTTTGGTTTACATGGCCAAAGGCTAAACCAAGTATGCATGATGCTTTACAGCTTTATTAATAACTCCACCATATTGGACAAGTTAATTAGCATGTACTTTGGCTCCTTATGTTTTGTTTAGCATATTCTGCCATTCCACATTACTGTGTACCTCTGCACATCATGTCAGGTGGGATTTTGTTCATAAGCTGCAGAGCCAGTAAAGAAGAGACTTTTAGCAGTTTTGTTTGATGCCAATAAAGCCTTTCTTTAATACTTTATTAGACATGCGACTATGGCTTTTTGGATTATCATAGATTAAACAGTCATAAAACAGACTACCAGATCATGAGGGACTATAAATAAAACAAGGCTATACCATTAGCAAACTAGACATAATGAAAATTATGTACAGAGAATTTGGTGGGGAACAGGAGAGATAAGGGAAAACAAAAGGGATGAGAGAAGTAAAATAAATAGGGCAAAATGGATATAAAAGTAAAGAGGTAGATGAATTAAAAGGTAAAAATAAAAGTAGTTTCAGAGAAGGACTGAAAGTTAAAAAAAATTTTGATGTTAGAACCCGGTGAAGAGGGAAATAAAGTTCTGGCTTCATGTCTGGTTGTTGAAGAATTTAAAACAATATTGTTGACCAGGCATAATCAAATGTTTTACTGAAAATAAATCACTGAAAATGTACAAAACAGAAAAACGAATCCTGTATACTTCTTAGGAATAGCAAACATACTGTTGCAAATGCAGAAAGCTGAGATCAGAGGACTGTGAACAGATATTTGCCAAAATGAGTGTTTTATGCAGCAAGCAAGCCCTCATATTCCCTTTTTGGTTGGTGGTTCAGTGTCAAAATCATTAATACAATGCCCTCCACAGGCTCTATTCCTTCATTTCTTGAAAAAATGGATTTTTTGCACAAAAAAATCAAGAACTGTCATTTTTCCTGTCTTTGAAACATATGGATAAAAGCATCATTTCTGAAATGCAGTGCTTGAATTGATACAGTCTAATGACTTATATTTAAGCAGAACAAACTGAAGACAAGCATATACAAAACTGAAAACTATATTTCTGAGAAGAACAATTACCCAATATCATGCCATATCCCCAATCCTAAGCCTAAGTCAAACACTAACCATAATGTGCTAGTCATAACCTTAATTCTAACATTATCCCTAACCCAACAATAAATCTAACCCCAATCCAGACACCAACTCTTACACCAAAGTCACTAATCTGCGCAAATACTGCTGAATTGCATTGAACTAAATGGCCTTCCATTCTGTGTAACATTTGACCAACCTGAATTTAAAGAGGTAACTTCAGTGAAAAGACATTCCATCATACTAGACCTGACTGTTTGCTTAGATACTCATGAACTCTCCTTTGCATATAACTTCAATGCCCCTCCCCAGGGTCCCTATGAAAGTGATTTAAATTTCCTAGTTACCCATTGATCTAAGTTCTCCCCAGCATAGCAAATCAGGAAAGGCAAATGATTCAAGTACAATCGAACAACAAAACGCAAGCAGATGTGACAGAAGGAAGTCTAAAACAGAACTGCGTCCTTTTCCTTGCTACCCTACTTCAGAAGGCCTTGTAGCAGCCCAGGAAAGGGAGATCATAAAATGTCTTTTGTATAAATTTAAGGGAAATATTTGAGTAAGAAATGTAGCAACCCCATGGGTCATTAAAGAAGTGCTTTAAACAATTGGGTTTGGAAAATCTCATTTAAACTTATTTTCATGCTAGTGCTATTGAAATTACCTGTGCAAAGCTTCCGATTTCTTTATTTTTCTTGATTTTTTTCCTTCAAACAAAAATTTCCGTCAGACTCCCATTCTAAAAACCCTTCTGCCAGTGGAACTCTGAATCATGATAGCACTGCAGGATGACCTAACCTTTTAATCTTGAGCTCAGGTCAGCCATTTACAAATACAGCTGTAGAGGGTATCTGACACTGAGACATTAAGTAATGAGGACCTTAAAAGCATAAAAAGCAGTAAGGAATCTAGAGACGATGCCTACAGTAATTTCAGCTAGTGATTTAGGTATCCATGATCCTGAATGGTATAACCTTGGAGTTATTGTTGTTAGGAGCAGTACTTCAACAAATTAAGGAAATTATGAGGACACTACAATATGGGCTATGGCAGCAACAAAAGAATAATAAATTGTGATTAGCATGGAGTATAGTATTAGTGATATATGGATGGGAAAGAAATATGTTTGGTACTTTTCAGGTAGTATATTAATGCTTCTTTCATTCTTACGAGTATTGACTTCAACAACTATATTTACTTTCAAAGCTGAAGAAAGTGAACATAACAGCATAAATTCATACTTATTCATCATTAGATTATTGGGATAATAAAAGTGGCAGTAGCTGTAGAGTTAAGCTACCAAAAGTATTCATTGCATATCAACATAATATTGTAACTACTGTGTTCGATGCATTTATTATTGAACTCTGTGCTGAGCAATAAAGTGGTATCAAGAATCAGATTAATTTGAATCGATAGACACCTATTAAATATGAGATAAATGTATATTTGCAAATAGCTGTTTCCTGCAATTCCACATACAGGATTATGGAGACTGACTATAACCCAGCTGATCTTGCTTTGATTAGTGACATAGACAGTGGAGGTGGTAGCTAGTAAGGAAGAGGAATGGTAAGCCAGAGATGTATACAGCCATACTGAGAAGGTTGGGACATGCATCAGAGGACGCTGTCTCTGGCAACAATCCCCAGAGAAGACCAGAAGATGATGAAAGTATCTGCCTATTTGAGGTAGCTCAGTGGTGGTAATATCATCTGAGTATACAGTTTTTCTGAATATTGGTAATTTAAGACAGTTCCTGTATCTTATAGTGGTCACACAACTGGTTCTTGGTCTCTTCTAGTACTCATTGGCCAACTTTCCATCAGTTCGTCTTGCTATTAAATCTTTTAGTCCACTGCAGAAGTACTTTTTTTCTCTTTAATCCATGCTGATTCTATGTCTCTGGCCCAAGGCCTCGATATACTTTCTAGCCTTAGTGTAAACTCCATTCCTCTTTATTTCCTCTCTGTTGAAAGCTCTATTCAGTTTTTCTTTTCTTTTCTTTTCTTTTCTTTTCTTTTCTCTTCTCTTCTCTGTGTATGTCTCAGCTTATGTTCCTCTACTTTTTACAAGAAAGAGAGCATGGCTTCTCAACTTGTGTTGAAGCCCCTTCCCACAATTTTGAAACACCACAAACACATACATGTACATACAGACACACACACACACTCATGCATAACATCTCTGAGATTCATTAGTAGTGATGTAGGTCTTAGCGTGATGAGTAACAATTTTAAATATGCATGCTGCTCATCACACCTGCATGTCTGCAAGCACCTTTAGGTGGGCAGCAATAGTGTTTGTTGCCACAGAAAGGTGTTTGCAAGCATGAACACAGAATGCAAACAAAAAGGCTCACATACAGGCAAAGCTAACATATAAACACACCCTGTAGCCCAGACATATTTCGGGCAAATACAGGGAAAGAATACAAAAGAAGGTGAAGCAAATTGGGAGAATTGTACACTAAACTGTGCTACACTGAATAATTAATTAATTAATGTTGAAGCGGAAATGTTTAAATTTTATTCATATCCTGTAGGCAAATGTGACAAAAGTGTTAAAGAAGAATTTCTGACATACAGCCTGCAATATTGATGTAATGATAATTAATTTCAATGACAATCCCATAGTCATGCACATAAACTAAAATAGACATGCTAATAAAAGATATGATATGGACATAAAGCTGCAGTGCATCAAAGGGGAGTGAAAATGGGACATATATGTTAATGAAATGCTGAGTTGAGATAACAGCAAGCACATAAGATACTTTATGAGAAAATGTATAGAATGCAATTGTTGAACATGATATATATAGCTGAGATTTTGCAGGTATGTTAGCATTATGCAATCATTGATGATTTTCCCTGTGGATGCTACGATTTGCTAGTGTCACAGAGTGCCACTGTAATTCAACATCCTATTTTGAGGTATACATAAAGGTGGTTATGAGGTGGCCAGTGGTATAAGACAGGAATCATAGTAATACTATTAAAGCAGTGATGGGATCAAACCACCTACCTACCCACTTATACCATATATACAGTACTTAACAGCAGCCAACACCAGAGGACAATAATGAATACAAGTGATACATACAGCATCTATGAAGGGATGACATCAGCAGTGTATTGCCAAGGAGACATATCTGGTAAAACTAGTTTTACAGCCATCTGGGGTTGTAAAATTTGCCAATGCAAACATGTGTAAAACAATACTGAATTAATTTGCAGTCACTCTTGTTGAAGTTCAGCTCTGCTGTATTTGAACATCCTACCTATTTTTTACACAGTTTAGAGAATAGTGTAAGACATTCAACCAGCACAAGTGAAGTCTGACATTTATGTAGTGATGGTTCACTTGGGAAATAATTACCTCATCAGTGTGTTGAACCAGGGCTGTAGGCAGACAATATAATTTTGTAATCATTTGCACTTATTGCTGCCCTACAAAACACCTTTCATTTGACAAATGGAAACATTCTCCCTGCACCTCACTTAATAAACATCTGCAATACTTTCCTTCTAAAAACATGAAATGGATACTTTTTCAGTCTATGACTCTCTTATTTGAAGCATTCATTTACACATTTGTGGACAGTGTGCACCCTAAAAAAAAAACAATGTTTTTTTAAGTAATGTCTAGAAAATTGTACTCAATAGAGTACAAACAGTATGCATAGTTACACCCTTGCATTGTAAAGAAGTTGTGGACGAGAAAGGTGGCTTAGGGGATGGTGGAGTCATCTAGCAGTTTAAAACATTTATCCAGAGTAGAAGGTGATTGAGCACATGTTCACCTAACTTTAAAACCCCCTACTCACGCACATACAAGTCTTCCATGTTGAGGACTGAACCTCCTACCTATCTAGTTACACAATTTAGAAAACATTGTATTATTTGCAATTTCCACATGGGAAGCCTGACTCTTAAAGGTAGACAGTGCACTTTTGTCAAGATGACCTCATCACTGTGTTTCATAGACGATGTTTCAGTAAAAATTGGGATAAGGGAGCTGTGTGAATAGTTAAACGTAATCTCAGGGGAAGTCGATACAGTACCAAGGGTTGCATAAAGTCTCATCATACAAATGCTCACACACACACACACACACACACACACACACACACACACACACACACACACACACACACACAGACACATCTTCCACCTTTGGCATTAAAACATTTTCCTCTCTAGTTACACAACCTAGAGAACACTGCATTAGTCACAAATGCTGCAGGGAAAGTTTGACTGTGAAGGGGAGAGAGAGAGAGAGTATGCAGTTTTTCAGGATGACCTCATCATACAGGATGCTACCATGAATACTGGGATAAGAAAGCTGTGTGTACATTTAAATGCATTGCCTTCAGGGGAAGTGGATACTGCAACAATCATTTTACACAAATACACACACACACACACACACACACACACACACACACACACACACACACACACACACACACACACACACACACACACACAAAATTTCCAAATTGAGCATCAAACATCCTATCTATCTAGTTACACAATCTGGTGAGCACTGTATTAGTCACAAGCACCATGCACTAGAAGTCTGGCTGTTAAGGGTATAGAATGCACTTTTGTCAGGATAACCTCATCAGTGTGTTTCACAGAAGATGCTTCTTCCAAAACTGGGATAAGGGAGGTGTGAACAGTTAACTATAATCCTGTCAGGGGAAGTGGATACAGAAAAAAATATTACACACAGTCTCACACTCACACAAGTCTTCCACAATGGGCATTGAACCTCCTGCCTCACTACTTACACAATCTAGAGAGTATGGCATTAGTCACAAGCATCATAGGAGATGTCTGACTCTTAATTGGAGACAGGGTTTACTTTTGTCAAGATAGAGCACCAAGTGTTTACATGGTCTCACATACAAATCTTCCATGCTGGCAATTGAACCTCCTACTTATCTCCTTGCATAATCTAAATAGCACAGGTTAGTCTCATGCTCCACAGGAGAAGTCTGACTCTTAAAGGAAAAGAGTGAATTTTAGTCAAGATGACCTTATTAGTGTATTTCATAGAGGATGTGTTATCCAATAATGGGATAAGGGAGCTGTGTGAACAATTAAATGTCATTTTCTCAAGGGAAGTGGATACAGCACCATTTGTTACACACAGTCTCTCTCTCTCTCTCACACATACACACACACACACACACACACACACACACACACACACACACACACACACACACACACACACACACACAAGTCTACCATGTTGGACATCAAAACTCCTGCCTATCTTATTGCACAATCTAGAGAACTGTATTAGTTGCAAGTGCCAAGGGAGACATCTGACTCTTAAGGGGAGAGATATAGTGCACTTTTACTTGGATGACCTCATCAGTGTCTTTCACAGAGGGTGGTTCATCCATACATGGGATATGAAAGTAGTTTGAACAATTAAATGCAATCTTCACAGGGGAAGTGGATAAGGCACCAAGTGTTACACACACACACACACACACACACACACACACACACACACACACACACACACACACACACACACACACACACACACACACACACACACACACACACACACACACATCTGTCTTCCATGTTGGACATTGTACCTTCTACCTATTTACTTACACAATCTAGAAATCACAGGATTAGTTATAAGTATCAAATGAGAATCTGATTCTTAAAGGAACAGCTTGCACTTTTGTCAGGAGGACCTCATTAGTGTGTTTCACAGAGGTTGTTTCATCAAAATGTAGGACAGGGGAGCTGTGTGAACAACTAAATGTAATCTTCTCAAGGGAAGTGGATGCAGCACCAAGTGTTACACACAGTCTCACACACACATACAAGTCTTACATGTTGGACATCAAGCCTCCTACCTATCTAACTATACAATACAGAGAGCACTGTATTAGTTGCAAGCATCACAGGAAAAA
This sequence comes from Protopterus annectens, assembly GCF_019279795.1. Taxonomy (NCBI): domain Eukaryota; kingdom Metazoa; phylum Chordata; order Ceratodontiformes; family Protopteridae; genus Protopterus; species Protopterus annectens. The sequence goes on along the minus strand of NC_056731.1, from coordinate 1,410,816,723 downwards.
AATCTGAATCTTAAGGGAAGATAGTGCACTTTTGTCAGAATGACCTCATCACTGTGTTTCATATAGAATGCTTCCATGAAAATTGTGATAAGGAAGCGGTGAAAACAGTTAAAAGTGCTCTTCTCAAGTGAAATGGATACAGCACCAAGTGCCACATACAGTCTCACACATATATACTGTACAAGTTTTATATGTTGGGCTTCAAACCTCCTATCTATCTGGCTACACAATCTAGACAGCACTATATTAGTCACAAGTAGCACAGGAGAAGGGTGACATTACCAATATATAATAGGACATTTAAGCATTTGTAAAATTCACTATTTGAAAGAAATGGGAATATGCATCTTAGGTTGTGTAGCAAATGTATATTTGTGCACAGGACAATGTAACATCACTATGATTGTCTGATGTAATGATATACTTCAGTAGGGAAGTATGTTGTATGTAATGACATACTTCTCTACAGAAATGTAGATGCTGTCCTTAATGTGCATTGTGTTACTGTGAGTGACATTGGCATGTTCCACATTATGGAATGGCATACACATTGTTGTACACCAGCAAATTATCAATCAAGCATTCCTCTGACTTCCTGTCAGGATGGTTGCAGACTTGTGTTGTCTCATAATTGCACTATGTGCATTGACAAGACAAACATGCAAGTCACACATAGGACAGTGCACTGCAGAATGACAGTGATAGATTATATGAGAACAGGTTAACCAAACTTGTAACAAAGTGCAAGTGAAAACACTGTATTGTAGACACACAAACAACTGAATTAATTGAGTCAACATAATTCTGAAATCAAGATAACATGTCAATAAAATTAATACAGACATACAAATATTATGCACCCCAAAACAATAATTATTTTATTTTTTACTTTTTTATTGTATTCTTCAACCACAGTGCTGCTAAACTGAATTGTGCTACTGATAGCAAAGTGTTAATGCATGTGTAAATATATCATGATGAGTTGAACTTAGAATTGGAATTAACATTAAAGTATTTTGCTCTGTGTTAATTTCCATGTAAACATCTGTATAAGACAGCCTTTACAAAAGGTATCAGGCACATTAACATAACAGCAGGATAATTATGTGTTAAGTAAAGCTGTAGCCAGCATTTATATCCACGAGTCAGACAACAAATCCTGAAATATTTTTTCATCCATATGTATTTAAAAATTTACAACATGCCATGGAAAATATTTATACTTGAGTATTATCTAAGCACACCACATAAAAAGTCATAATTATGATAGTTACTACTTGACAGCAGATTTCAGCAAATGTGGATTTATGTATTTATCTTTATTATGCTATTGACCACTGTAATCTGAACATCCAACTCTTCATCTTATTCAAAAGTACATTAAACTGAATAAACATAGCTAAGCACAGCAGATTGAAGTGTGACAGAGTAATATGGATAAAGGCAATAAAATCACAAGGTATTGCCATAAGCTGTGTATTTGTCCCTTCAGCAGTCTATGGGTACAGTGCTTCACAAGGAGTGCCACAAATATCCTGGACTCCTCAACACCCCATCTTTATGCTCTAAATTTAGCACCAATCTCTCCCTTGCCAGCCATATCTGCAAAAGTCAAACTAACAAAATATGGGATTCCGGCGTGTAGCTCGCGAGACATTTGCCTGCGAGCTACATCGCCGAAACCAAACGGCTGCATCAGCACTTTGCCGTAGTGCAAAGTGACTGAAAAGCATAGCCGCTGCAACTATAACCTATGGACGGGCAGCTGCAGCCGTACGGGCTGTGTAACGCATTCCTTCTTCTCGTGCAAGGAATGCATTTATTTAATTATTTATTTATTGTGTTGCCAGTCTGACAACACAATAAATAAATAATTAAATAAATGCATTCCTTGCACGAGAAGAAGGAATGCGTTACACAGCCCGTACAGCTGCAGCTGCCCGTCCATAGGTTATAGTTGCAGTGGCTATGCTTTTCAGTCACTTTGCACTACGGCAAAGTGCTGATGCAGCCGTTTGGTTTCGGCGATGTAGCTCGCAGGCAAATGTCTCGCGAGCTACACGCCGGAATCCCAAAATATGCCTGAATTGGGACACAGTGCAGATCTCACATGTTACTGGACTTGTACAAACAGGCACTGCCTTGTCAATTGCATTTGTGCAATTGAAAGCAGATGGATTCCTTGTCAGACACATTGGCACTCCTGGCATCACACAGTTGTAGAGATGTGCAACATGGCATTGAGCTTTGCCATGTGTAATGCTCAACCTATTAACACAGGTTCCAGTATTCAACAATGGAATGCTTAATGACATTGATTTTAAGACTTGTAGTTTGGGAAGAGAAAAATTACGAATTCTGATATATTATCATGTTGGGGCTCACACAATGTTAATATATTAATGTAATTGCTGGGAATCATACCCATAAGATAAAGGATGCAAAAATTTAAACTGAATTTATTAACTGATATTGCCACGAGGCAACTACCTTTCCAGCATGGACATTAGACATATAGTAATTTCAGAATGAACGCAGATAAACGTCAGTGACGCCTTTATCGGTGTTGTTTTAAGTATTTCTGGAAATGCATTCCTAAGTAAAAGTCAATATTTCTATGTGTAAATATATTTCAGATGGATAATACAGGTTGGTTCATGTTGCATACATACTTCACAAGACATAACACTCCTAAACACATAATTGGGATATGTGAGGAGTCATGATGATGATTACAACAAAAGTATTGTGCCCATCATAAATATGCAAGTGAATTTTATATTAAATATCATCATTGTCATGCTTAGGAAATTGGACATACATTAGTTTGAGGTTATATGTGAAAAATAATGATATATGCTAAGTAGAAAAGCTTAATTATGCAATGATTACTTATAAATTGCTTGCAAGAAACAGGTTTAACATTATCATTTCTCTTTAGTGTTACTGTCCTAATCAAAATGTTTTGAGAAATGGCTTCTGACACTCTTTGTAGAAAAGAGTCTTGTAGCTGGAATCAGCCACTGAATCAGCTATATTCTTTATCTAAAGTCACTGCAGTTACACCTGTGCCATGGAGATATTTCTATGACAGATGGAATTTCTTCTCTGAGTACTGTCCAGAGTGCTGAGGAATGTGAACCATTGCTAGGTGTATTTATGCTACATAAGGCAACCTAAACTAAAATTTTCACTTTTTTTCCTTAGGTAGTGAACCGTGTTGACCTTGTGCCACAGAATCTGGCATCTGTCATGTGCATTTACTGAAGTACTATCCATGTTGCAGAGGGTCATGCAAATATGCTAGGCATACATGCTCTACTTAAAAAAGCCTAAACTAAATTTTTGACTTTTTTCCTTAGGTCGTGAACTGTGCTTGCACTCTGCCAAGTGGAGAGAAAATGCAACTCGATATGAAGTAAAAAGGAGTAAAGTACACATTGTGAATAATTGCAATGTGATCTCTAAACAGGATTTGAACAATGCTTCATGTGCCTTATTCACTTATGTTATACCTTATGCCACAAAATTTGACATCTTACAGGTACATTTTCTGAAGTATTATCCATGTTGCAGAGGACCGCACGATAACACCAGGAATATTAGCTGTATGTAAGGCAACCTAAACTAAAATTTTCACTTTTTTCCTTAGGCAGTGAACTGTGGTTGCACACTGATGAGCAGAGTGGAAATGGAGAAGACATTAGAAAATAAGTATATGATTGAGAAAAAAGTAGAACGTAAATTAAATGCAATAAATGGTTATATGTAGCAATGGCCAGAACAAGAAGTGCATTCAAGTGAAATGTTTGTCCTTCTCACATCACTTTGCAACATCAGATGTACTTTGTGGACCACATTGTCAAACTTATAGTTAATGACAAATAATGTGGAAGTGAACAGACTAATGATCACATGCTGTAACAATAGTAACAAAAGCTGCGTTTTGAATAACAACATAATGGTATCACAAACTGTGATGAAATATGTATGCAGACAACCCTCTGTAAAATTATCATTTAAGTGATTTTGAACCATACAGCAGATGTCCTTTATCTCTAAGCTCATTGCACTTACACCTTGTACTACAGAGAAAGTTACCTTTAATGTATATTTTCTTTCCTGAGTACTATCCAGAGTGCTTCCAGCCAAGCAATGCTGCAGGGTTGTGCTACCTAAGGTGACCTAAACTAAATTCAAGCCAGTTCACTGAAATACATTTTAAAGATTAAAAGTTTGCCCAGGTAATCTAATGTAACTTAAGCTAATCCAATTCATTTTAATGTAATATGAGTTAATTTATGTGACCAATGTAAGTGATGTTGTGTTATCGGGTAAGGGTCAGTCTATCCTACTGTTACAGTAGGTTTTGAAAATATTAAAAAATGTATATATTTATATTGATATTATAGAAAATATATATTTATATTATATATTTATTTCTCATACACATACCAGTTTTAATGAGTGTATACAATGTTTTTAGGATGTTTATACATTTGATTTTAGGTTTATTCATTAACTATTATGGTTAACAATATAGATCAGTAGGACTGTTGCAAGCAATTTTGCAGTTGTTCCCATGTTTTTACAGCATGTTTTAATTGGATGGTCGCGCCTTTACTCATTAGTTCTTGTATGAATGAGTTTGGATGTATGGGTGGGAATACACTAGGTTATTTGTGAATGGGATGATTTAGTAAATTATGTCAATTCCTGTCACGATTATATTTAAATGGCTTGATTTATAATGTAATGTGCATTTGAAAAAGTATTCAGCGTAGAATACAAAAAGCGGTTTATGCACTTTATGCAGTTTGTGTGTATTCATCCACTATTAAAATATCCACTTTTATCATTTTTTTTGCTTGGACTATGATACAGCCAGCTTCATTTCTTTAGTTTATTCTTGGGACTTTGCCGTTTTTTCCACTGTGGTGTAATCTTGGAGTTGGTATATTTAAGTAGGGTATGTGTGTGTTGTGTTTGGATGTTTTATTTATTTATTTATTTTTTTTGGAACAGCGATTTTTTTTCCTACGGAAACAAATTGGTCTTCTGTATGTTCAACTTTTTGGGATTTTGTGTATTTGGTGTCAATTCAAGAACGCTCCCTCTTTTTGGACTTTGAGCTTATGATATAGACCCTAGTACTTTAGTTCATGCTATTTGAATGAACAACGAAACAGCAGAAATGATTTTATTGTTTATGCAGCAGACACAATTATTTACATCACTTCAAACAATGTATTTGTCTGTCTTTCACTTTTAATCAGTATTGACCTAACTTGATTTTCTCACATCAACACATTCATACAACAAAATGAGCGTCAAGAATTAGTATGAACTCCCTCAGTGAAATGATCAGAGAACAGGTTTTGATCTCTGCATCACCTGTACTGTTTTCTAAGTTCTATACCTTTACACATAATGCCACAGAGTTGGGAATGTGACAGCTTTAATTTTATCACTCAGTACTGTTCAGACTGCTAAGGAAATCACAACAATGCCAGTCTTCATTGCACTATTGATGTCAGTCCAAATAAAAATGATCAGTTTTTACCTTTGGCAGTGTAATGCAGTTCAATGCTACTGAATGCTGCCAGCAAATGGTGCAGAATTCCAAAGGGTATGCAAATGATAAAAAGGGAAAAAAATAAAATAAAGGTAGAGCAAATACTTTAAATATACATTTCACATGTTTAAGCAACTTTGCTATCTTGCAACAGGGACCTATTTGGATTTGAACCCAAAAACAAGGGTATTGAAAAAAATCATTGAGTATTTTCCAGAGTTGCCACAGACAAAGATATATATTAGTAAGGAGGAAAGAAATTTAGATGTAATGATGATGTAACTTGTATCACATCACATTGAAAGTGCAAGAGAAACAATTGATGAAAGTTGTCCTTTCTCATTTGACAGTGGATGTCTGTATGACTAGGATATTGCAAGCAGCATACCCATGTACTCACACAATATTAAGCAAAGACTGCAAATTGCAGGTGTATCCTTTTCTTTCTGTATGGTGTCTCATTCCCTTATCTATTCGTTTTTAATAGTAAGTCTATTTCTCTTTTATTGCCAAATGTTTTTACCAATACTTAAAGTACTCCCTTGAATATGAACAACATTTCTTATTAAGGGACAGTAATTGTGACAATTAAAGCCAGCATTAAAATGTTAAGACTGTCTTTCTCATGACTTGAACAGAAGTGTGGCTGGTTCAACCAGTGCCATGGGCAGGTACTATGAACCAGCACACCACTGCTCTTCAAGTGAAGAGCAAAAAAAAAAAAACACTCACTACACTGTAAACGATTTGATCGGCTTATTACAATTAGATATATGCCTCCCCCAGCTCATCCATTGAAAAGCAAAACAAAAGAAAAAAAAGCTTCTCAGATTTTGGTTAAAAATCAAGTTTTTTTTGTTTTACTTTTAAACTGTTACTACAGTGTAGACCACACAATGAATGATACAGCACTCATGTGTGACTGCAAATTCAATACTGGCTTTTAAAAGCCAATATTGCATTAAAGAAAGATTGGTGTTGGCTGATCATGTCCCCAACACTTCATGCATGGGTCAATTGCCCTCTTGCCCCACTAGACGTTTTACTCTCCACAGGTGTGGATCAAGAAAGGGAGGCTGTGAAAGCTAATTGTTCTTGCAGTCAGAGTAATCATAGACACCTGCAAGCTATTAGCAGGAAACACTTCTCAATGAAATTCTTGCATTGCTAGAGTGTGTTTATATAATTGTGTAGGTCCTTACACCATGTTTATATTCCCTACACTTAGTGCAGTTGTGGTATTCAGGAATGCTAATGATTTCACATCTCATTTGCATAATCACAATTCTCACATGGCTAACTCTGCACTATGGAAAAGTGACCATGTAGCTAATGACCTTGTATCATACTGGGGAGAATGCTTTGAACCAGATAACTAGATACTGCTAAAAAAAAGCAAAATGTTGGAAGAAGTACCTATTTTATACACTGCTATATTGTCAAGATATGCCACAATGCTTTTAATTTAACATTAAAATCTGTAATGCAGAAACTGCTGAAAGGTATTTTTTACACATTTTTCCCATTTTTTTCTTTCATCTCTTTCTTTTGGCATAGCCATTTCTGCATTATTAAAATATGCTACTGAATGCTACGTGGCCAGTTTTTAATTTGTATTTCATTTAATATTTGCACAGTTATTTCAGGTGATTGTGTTGTAACTATGTAAGAATGCCTGGCATTTTACTGCAATAGGATAAAAAGAAAAATGTGCTCTGTTTATGAATTTCTACCTGACTGACCTCCACAGCAGTCGATATGTCAACTATAATAATTATGTGTTACATTTCCACTGTTGCATTTTTAATTGTTATTGTTAATGTTGCAATGCATTACACAGTTAAACCTGTGTTATCTCCTTTACAGAAGTGTTATGGATCAGTGCTGAGATTTGTTTTTGAAATGTCATTTTTGAGGGATGTTCCTAACTTGGGTATATTCATAGTGAGCAATTAATGTTAAAATTGCTTGTGTGTATGTTGGATGCATGCAGTCACACATAATTGACCTCATGGTTATCTAGTCTGTGTATTATATATGTAATTATGTATGTCTGTTTTGTGTTTCTGCTCATATAGAGATATGGCACCCATGAAGAAATCTGAACTCCACATGCCATCATATAGGAATGCAGAAAATGTGGTCATTATCCAGGCCTTGCATGGCCAATATGCCCAAGATAGGATACGGCAGCAGGTGGTCTATGAAATTAATGATGTTGGAGTGTATGGTAGAACTTATTACCTGATACAACACGGCACAAGTGACATGATAACCTCTGGCCCACTGCAAGGTCACTTCCATTGCTCAGAAACAGGTGTCTACAGTTGATGGTCCTGCTACTGAACCACCACTGATTTAAACAGAGGAGATTTTGCCCACTGTTAGAGATCCAAATAGCTTGGCATAGGGTTTCACCAGAATCCTTGACATTGGTGCAGATGTGAATTACAGATCCTGAGTGTCACAAGAAGACCTTTCTGGTATGCAGAATGCAAGTGCCATTGTTATATCGTTATATGCATATATGTAAGCTGTCTTATACATATTTATATAGAGATCCAGTGATAACTGTGAGTCAGACCACAGTCTTACAGAAATAGTGGAGTTTGCTTTGGGCATGTGATAGGAAAATCCAAATGATCACTATATTTTTGTATGAGAACATTTTTAACATGCACTTGTGAAAAAGATTGTTCTCTTTTATGTTTCATTTGTATCATGATACTTAGCAGACTTTTTTCTTTTCCATTCTTCACCTGCAAGCACTTCTGGATTACAGGCTGTCAGCCCACCTGCTCATGATAAGCACACTTTTGGTTATTATTACTACTGGTAGCAAGGTTATAAGGTAGATACCGGTCTATATGACAGTCAAATTTGAGTTACATTAGCATATGTTTAAGTTTAACATACCTTTTGCATAAGGAAATATGTGATTGCTTTCTTTCTCCCTTTTTATGTTTGTTGTGTGTATTGCTTGTCACAATAGGTGATCCTGAGTGTGGCACTGTGGAATTCCTACCAACTGATGTCAGAGTATCAGTAGCTTCTGCTGATAATGGTGATGATGAAGAGGCACAGTCTGGTGGTGCAGAGGTTCAGTCTGACACCAAGGTTGTATCTCCCACATCCCCTGCTTATATTTTGGACACAGTCAGTATGCCTACTACCCATGACACAGAGACCTCTTTTATAGGACAGGCTGAGGATGACACATTTGATCAGGCTATTATGGTTACTTTGGATGCAGAGATGGCTGCTTCTTCTTGCAGCCATTTTAGGGCATAGTGCCACACAAGAGCATTGGTAAGGGTGTCCTGAAAAGGTCTGCTGTCCACTTTCCTCCTGATGCTGGTATGTCAGTAGGTGCCACCAGATGTATGTGTACGGCTGTAGTGGAGGCATATGCATGTTCCACCAGAACCTCAGAAGAGATATTGTGACTATTAAACATTGTGCTTTTTGACATGAGTGACTCCCTGAACCATGTGGGCAACTCCTTAGACAGGATGAATGACACACAGGATCAGGCAGTGTCTGTGATGAAAACTCTGTCGGGGAGGGAGGGCATCCATGTGGCGGGAAACCTGCTAAATCTTCTGGTGTTAGCAGATGTGGCTGTACAAGAGTCCACTCCCATAGTAACACTACATCCAGTGCTCTATCAGACATGGTAAGCCATAGCATCATGGACCAAGATGTCGTTATGAGGAGAGCTCATCCAGCAGACATCCCACATGTTCAGGTAGCACTCTGACTTCTAGCCAGTGCTGTAGAAGTAGCAGTGCAACTCTTGGCAGAGGTGATTCTCATGGGCAGGATTGATGACTCTGAACTGACTACTCTACCATGCATGGCTATTACCTGCCTGAGATGCCAGGACATATTACTATCACACTGTTTGATTGTGGTCATACAGACATACACACATACACAGACATGCAAACTATCTATACAGTACTGCTTGCTAGACTTCTGTTGTTACTGATTCTGAACACTGTCTACTCTGAGAAATACATGTGATTCTTACTTGCATATACTTAGTTTCTGGTGTCAGCCTTGCCCTCCTATTCACTCACTCCCCCATGTGCAAATGATGATGATGACTGCCCTGCCCTTTGCACATGTCTTTTGTGACTTAGGGTTGCATATATGTCTAATGCACACAGTGGATAGCTAATGCTTGCTTATTCACAGCTTGCATTCATCAATATGCATTGCAGAAGAAAGTGCTTGATTTTTTGTCCATACGCATTTGTGAATGATCTCTTCTATAATTGTTGAATGTCATTGTATTTCAGTTAGTATTGTTATAACAACAATGGAAGCATTATGTACTGCATTCTTGCTTCTTGGTATAGTTGTGCAAATGAAAGTATAATTGACTTGATCCATGTTTTACAGATAATGGTTAATTGAAATGCTTAATGCACAGTATTGTTTGCAGTATGTAAATGAATATAGCAAAATGTGATGGAGGAGATATTACTGACATAACCGGAAACCTTAGAAAAATGCTCAGTTTAGGGGCTTATACCTATTTCCATATGAGAATAATAAATTTTATAGCATATTTATATGTTTTATTACACGTTTCACACTTATCTTGTCATTAGTGCAGGTACAAATTGTATCCATGGGGGATGTCCCTGTCTGCTGCCATCAGAACATAGCCATTACATGGTTAAGTAAATGATGTGCTGTTTGAAAGGTATCCATTTTTTCTACTTGTATGTGGGTGGGATCTTAGACTTTAAACTAGGTAGTGAGTGTTTGTGTTATCCCTAGCCTCTTAGCCAGATCTAGGGCATATTGTGCATGCCTCCATCTGTTCGTACCATCTGCAACTGGTGGCTCTTCCTCAGATGCCACATCTGTACTTGCTGCTGCTGGAAATGCCTGGGGTCCTTAAAATTGTGGTCGAGCTCCTAGCTGCCCTTGTTGAAGCTTTTTCCTGAGTATTATATTGTGTAACATGGCACAGACTAGAGGTGCCCGAATTGTAGTGTAGTGTACCTCCTCATGTCTAGATGACGGAACCTTGATTCTGGCATTTGAAACACATACAATATTCATAGTTTAAGCATGGGCCTCATTGTATACTTGCTCAGTGAGGTTGTATGGACTTCTCATGGGTGTTATAAACCAGGGCCCCAGTGCATAGTCTACATTCCCCAGTAGATGCCCTTGAGGAATTGCACCCCTAGCAAACCTGGTGTACAGCTCACAAGTGTGCCATATGTGTAAATTATGGAAAGTGTCTGCGTTACCTGCATAGACACTGGAGATGATCCCTTGGGCATTACAGATAACCTCACAGGTTTTAGAGTGGAAACCTTTTCTGTTGATGTACCTTCTTCCCTGTTACTCAGGTGGAACTTTTATTTCTATATCTGTGCAATCTATAACCCCCAATATTTCAGGGAAGTGTGCTATTGCATATAATTCCTACATGGCTCTTTTTCTTTCCTGTGCGGGTTCATGGGAAATAGATATGTTCTCTTGCATGTAGTAACATTGCATTTAAAAACTGATGTAATATTCTAGAGGCTGATGCCTTTGGCACAGCTAATGTATCTTCTGTTAGTCTCTGAAAAGTACCAGTAGCTAGTATACATAATGCTAAATGTACCTTTGTTTCCAATGGGATGTGTTTTTCAGAATTTCCTTGGGGCCTGAGTCAGAGCAGCAAAGGTTGCATATTTCCTCCAGTGTTTCCCTGTCCACCTGTATCTCTCAACAATTTCTTTGTCATGCAGTCCATGATATATCAAATGAGGTCTAAACATCCTTCTTCATCTTGTCCAAAGTCTGGAAGTAACAGCTGCAGCAGCACCCTGATTTAAAGCATGTTGCACATACCACAGAATAATAGTGGCAGCAAATTCGAACATTTTTTTCTAAGTGTAATTGTACCTGTATTCCAAAGAGTTTTGGTTTACATAGCAAAAGCCTACAAGTGTACATGATTACTTTATAGATCTTGAATAGCTCTGCCATGTTGGATTGCTAAATTAACTCTTTATACTTTCATTAACATATTGTACATATCATCTGGAGCCACTTATTAAATACTAAATATGCTGTTGTGTTGGTGGTGCACCTTCTTGTAGCTGGTAATAAATCTGGCCTAATGTATTTTTTGAAAACTCAAAATTAATTCTGCATATTTTCTCAATAATAACTTGATAGAAAAGTACGGAGATTTAAAAATCTTAATGCCCCTTTTGTGACACAGAATGAGTGATGAGATATATGGACATGTTTTAACAGTTTGATTTGCCTTACTTTTCTATATTATGCAAGCCTAGGTTAATTACAAGTCTTTATAGAACTTTGGGACGAGTTAAATCAGTGCTCACCAGTACTCTATGGTCTGTTAATGAGGAATAACATAATATAAACTACATGGCTATGGAGCAATCACACTAGGAAAGCTGATAATATGATCAGACCATGATATTTTGATTGTCTTAAAAATGCAGACTGTTTCTCTCTGATTTAGAAGACTATGGGAAACCTAATAAATGTTTTACGATCCATCATTTACAGACTTATTCTATTGTTTGATATTAAAAAGGATTCTGAATTAAAAAAAGGCAAATTTAGATGCATATTAAGTAAAAATAATACACACATTAAATGACTATCAGAAAGAGCTGCTGGTAAATCCAACCCCTACCACCCCCCCCTTCCCGAGCATCAGTTATAAAAAGTAGTACCAATGAAACTTTAAAACGCTTGAGTGATAGCAGAATAAGAATTATAAAACCTGTTTTGCTGTCTATTGCATATGGATCAGTGCCTAATTTTAACTTGATTTGATATGGAATATATGGGGCCTCACATGCAATAAATGAAATATCTTGTACTGCTGGAATAGGGAGCAAGTCTTAGGATGATGGTCAATGCTACAGGTCCCAAAAGTTCATTGATCTTTCATTACAAGATATTTCATTAATTAAACAAACTCAACTCTAAGCATTCCATTTATCTAGTTTCCTTCCTTTTAAATTATTTAATTACTGAATTTAGTCATCTCTGCTGGTTCTATAAGCTCTCTATTCAATATGACTTTAGGTGGCTTCAGTTGTTTTTTTTATGAATGCAGTGTCTCATAGCCGGTTAACTATTCTAATTTGTAGGTAGTTTTTAGTCTTTTTTTTTGGTTTTGCTTTTTTATTAATATTGACAGTTGACTTTTTATCCATTTTAGGTATGTAGTGATGATTATGCTGTAACCTGTTACTGCTATAATTTAGTTGTGATTTTTTAGTTAGCTAATCTCAGTTTAGAGAGCATCATTGTAGTTTTTCTGGTAATGTGATTTTTTAATTATCAAATTGTGGTCATGTTTTTAATGATTTTTAATTGTTTGCTTTGTTTTTATTGTAATGCTAGTGAATGGGTCCTTGGATTATTAAACATAATGCAAAAATGCATTCTGAGCACTGTATTTGGTGTGCTTCCTGACTTACTGCAATTCAATGACATGGATTGTGGTGTTCACATATGTCATACAAAGCCATGCACTTTAGTGGTGTGCTTAAGAATCGTGCACAGTCCTTTTAGAGAGGAAGTACTGTGTGCATGCAGTTCTATGGCTACACAATAAAGGCATGGCAATGTTCAAGATCTTGCCCCTCAATGTACCATTATCTGTGAATCATGTAGTGCTTTGGTATACCATTCTGCTGAATATCAGCCCTACAGTGTGTTACTCAGTGCCTGTGACTAGCATTTTTTGTTTTTGAGAGGTTGTCTTAGGTATGATTTTTTCTTGTTTTTGTGTGTGCACATACCCATGCCTATGCTCGCACTCCTATGTTTGTGTATATGCACATCTTTGTAAACATAACAAAAATAGAAGACTTTTGTTGGCACTGAGGATATGTCAGTGATGATATAAGCTTTTGCTATCACTCCAAGTATGGTAATAAATGTTTGATGATGCTGTAATTGTGGACCCAATAAATGTTTTAATTACATGCTTTACCTGGGTTCACTTTTAAGAAGTTATAGAACAGATTATTAACAAGTACTGAGCAATACACATATACTCATACATGGCTAAATTACCCATCCTTGAAAAATGTTGCAGAACTCGACTGAATGGTATGTTTATCTACTGTTTTAATCAACTAAAATACTAATGATGCATACATTATGAAACAAATCACAGAAACCCTCACTGTGGACCTTTGCTGTTTCAAAGACACCTTTCATATTGCTCTATAAGTTGACCTGTGAGCCAGGATGTTAAATTTAGGAACTTGTTCTTCTCCATTACCTGCTGGTGAAGTAAAGAGTTTCCAGCAGTTGTAGTATAGATTATAAAGCATGTACCTTAGGGACTATAATAATAATGCTTTGAAGTGTCATCTCTTTGAACCATCTGGTCATCCACTGAGTACCAGGCTTTTACAGTGTTTCTGATCCATCTAATGTCCATCCAGAACAACATGGTGCATGATGAACATGACCAACAAATCAGCATAGTGCTTTTTTCCCATTCCCACTATCTGCTGTCCCTAGCATCACAATGTTTAAAGACCAATGAACTCATCTACTGACTTATATTCTGAATAGTAAATGGACTGAATGAATAATTACCCTATTGCTGGCACAATCATCATTGATGCTTCTACTATATGGGAACATTTGCTGCATTAGATTCCTCATGTGCAAAACATCATAATAACGGACACCTCTTAACAGGGCAGTATAGGTATTATAACAGCGCAGTGAAAGTGAAGTATGCACAGTGAATAATGTGTTTTACAGAATTGTGTTTTGATGTCTTCACATATATGCTCATATGATCTGTATCACAATATTCAATACCTGGTTTTCCAAAGTAAACATGAGCCAATAACACACCTCCTGCATAATGAAACAAAACCTGCTTAACAGCATTATGATATTCCATTCCTGAAAATGTGAAACAGATATTCATCACCATGTAGCTGAAACCTTTGCAGTATGTTTACTCATAAGCAGAAATGCTCATGAGCAACAGACGTGTTAATCAGAGTTGCATATTAAACACATTGTAGCAACAGAGACACTCAGTTGGAGCTCCACCCTATGATACCTATAGTTAAGCAGAGTGTGGCCATACAACATGGCTGTTACCTGTTGAACACTCTAAAAATCAATTCAGTGTGTATGCCCTCAGCATTAACTCCCAAATTTCATTATGCCCAGTAACATGAGACATATTGTCACAGACACACATGCAAACACACACACACACACACACACACACACACACACACACACACACACACACACACACACACACACACATACATATACATGCAAAGCACAGATCATTTTACCTGTGGTGGCACTGTACCTACTCCCAGATTCATATTATACTCATCCACCTGGACAGTTACAGTGCAATGTTCACCTATACGTTACTTGAACTACTTTTTTATGCACCATTATCTGATTGATGCTTGCCAAAGAGGCATTCAGAAAGTAAAGCCCAGGTCTGAACAAGGTGGATTGTCTGTCTCATGCTTCCTAGATTCATAGGTTCATAGATTGTTACCAGGCTTGTATTCAAGGGGACCATGGAAGACCTAGTCCAAATCCCCAGTGGCTCTGAATCACTGTCTGATTAGCTGACTTGGTCTGGATCACACAGTAGGCAAGTGAGGGCTGACAGAATCAGTCCTTCTACTACAGGAACTGCAGATCAAAATACTAACTCTCTGTGCCAATTTCCAGACCAAGATGCCATTTAAGATTCCTTTCAAGACACAATACGCACTGTAATCACTAATGTCCAGTCTGACAAAGTAATTTCAAAACTGTGGAAGGAAATTTCATTATGTTTACAGCAGCTAATGGTACTCCAAAAGGACTCAGTCATAAAGTAGTATATGCCTGTTTTCAACCTTGCAATGTATCATGCAATAACATAGCTCATAACAGTACAAGTTATTAATTACAGTGTTGCTAGGATTTCCAGAGTTAAAATGGTGTATACTGTTTTTTGATTAAATATATAAAATATATAAAATGCCATTATATTGAACTATTATTTATTTTTATTATTCATTAACTTACTTGCATTGTATTGCGTGGGCCTCAGTGACCCATTTAAACCATGATCTGGATTCAAATCTTTGTGAAAACACTCACAATAATGCAAAAATTATATAAAAGAACAATGGAACTTTTATGGTGTCAGCTCATACAAATTATTGATACAACAGTGCAAATTATTTTTGACAAATGATTTTTATTATTTATTCATTCATTTATTTATTTATTTATTTATTGACATTTGTTGACCAGCAAGGCCCACTGGGTAAGAAACCCAGTGCAGGCCTGGGGAGAAAAGCTCCAAGTATAGATACAAAATATTTATATAAACGTAATATTCAAATAGTATAGACAATGTTTAGGTGTTTACTACAAATTAAAGTAGGAATTAGAAGTAAGAATATCCAATAAGATTGACATAAAATCATTCAATTTGTTACAGAAGGTAAACATTTCTATAAGCTAAGTTATGCAGGTTAATGGTTAGAAATAGGAGTAGTTGTTGAGATAAAGTAAAATTAGAGATCGTAAACCGATATAGAGGGAAATACTTAAAGGTCTTGTGAGAAGTTAGGAAAGATATAACTTGAATGAAGAAAGGAAAGAGTGGAATGATTAACTTTGTTTATGGTGGCTTAAGCATATGGCCACAGGAACAGATATGATTATTGAGGTAATGGCACTTTGCTGGAGATTTGAATGTTTTTATAGAGCCCAGTTGAGTAACAGAGGAAGGCAGAGCATTCTATAGTTTGGCAATGGTATAGGAATACATCCTTAATCCAGTTCGCTTGTTGGATTTTGATATATTTGAGAGCTGTTTGTTAGAAGACCTAAGATGCAGAGTTGGGGTATATGTTTGTAGAATAATCTGAGTTGAAGGGCAATAGTCTGGGTTATATAACAATTTGTGGATGAGAGCTAGTTGGGTGTAATGGGGGAATTCAAACAAAGTTCAGTTCTTTAATGGCTAGGCAGTGATGTGTGCAATTTGGCATATTGGAGGCAAACTTTGCTATTTTGTAGTAGCATGACTGTAATTTATTCATGAGAGATGTGTGGAGTTAGTGAAGATGGGGCTACCATAGAGGAGGGAAGGAAGCAGCAGACTGTTGGCCAATTTTATATTGGTGGGCTTATACAAGTAAAGTTTATGCCTATAGAGCTTACCTAGCTTAAAGTGATTTTTTTTAATTATGTTATAAATATGATGCTCAAAGGAGAGTTTGTCGTCAGTCATAATGCCTAGTAGTTTTGATGCTTTCAGTATTGTTGTGTGAAAATATAAGTCCTGAGTTGGTGGTTTTGCTGAGAATAGTAAAAGCTTAGATTTTTGGGGATTTAGTAGAAGTTGTGCTTCATTTAGCCAGGATTCGATAGATGTAAAGGCCTTTTGTGTTATGTTTAGGGGATCTGGGAAGTTGCTAGAAGAAGAGATGATAGTAGAATCATCAGCATATTGGATGAGTGTACTTTACTGGGATGCTTTATAGAGATTGTTAATGAAAATGTTAAAAAGCAGAGGCCCAAGTATAGGGGTCTATATGATATGAGGGAATCGCACAAATTGTGAATGCTCATAATATCGAATGTACCGGACCTCAAACTTCCTATTGTGGGGGCTGTGCCCCCCACACCCCCCTCTAAATATATATTCCAACTCCAAGATTGCACTAAAGTGAGGAAAGGGCAAATATCCCATTCTTCACTGTACCACGATCTCAG
The DNA here is from genome assembly GCF_019279795.1 of Protopterus annectens. Lineage (NCBI taxonomy): Eukaryota > Metazoa > Chordata > Ceratodontiformes > Protopteridae > Protopterus > Protopterus annectens. The sequence goes on along the minus strand of NC_056731.1, from coordinate 1,410,799,361 downwards.
AAAAAGCACTTTGAGGTCCGGTACGCTTGATATTATGACCGTTCGCAATTTGTGTGATTCGCTCATATGATATAGACCCCAAGAATAGACCCTTGGGGGACTCCTGTGTTATTGACTAGATATTCAGATTGTTTATTTTGCCATCTGACAGATTGTTTTCTATTGTTTAGATAATTGGAAAACCAAGTTGGGGTGTGTGGGAAGCATTTTAGTGATTCAAATTGTAGTAGTAGTTTAGGGTATGATACTGTATCAAAAGCCTTGGCTAAGGCTAGTAAGATGACTGTAGTTGGCAGATCAGCATCAAGAGCTTTGTTCACAGTACTAGTAAATGAGAGTAAGGTTGTGGTGATGCTGTGAGCTGGGTGAAAGCCATGTTGGGTGGGTGCCAGTAGGTTATTGTTACAGATGAGCTTTAGCAATTGAGTGTGTATACACTTTTGTAGGATTTTAGATAGAGATGAAAGTATAGAGATGGGCTAGTAGTTAGAAACATCATTGGTGTTACCATCTTTATGTAAGGGAGTTATACATTTTACCAAAGTTGAGAAGCATATGATTCGGTCATAGATTGGTTAATAAGAATGCTGACAGGCTATGCTCTAGTAAAAGCTGCGAGTTTTAGGTATTCTGCTGGAAGAGTATCGGCAGATGGGGAGCATGGTTTCAGTTTAGGTAGGAGTTTGACCCCTGATAGCACCTTTCAAGAAGGAAAACTCACCACCACATTCAATTATTGTTAAGTTTATGTCTAGCTTAGAAAAAGATCAAATAATAAAAACAGCATTTTCCAGCCCAGCTATAAAAATTAGTGAACATGTAGTCAGACTTGACAATGATTATTCAAGTAAAATAATAAGTAAAAGAAAATCCTGTTTACCACTTTTTTTAAAAAAAGTACAATGTTAAAAGCCACTTTGGTGTTTCCTGCAAAGATCAAATTATTTCTTTCTGAAAAAAAAAAAACATTTACCACACTGAAGGAGGGATTCACTTTTTTAACAGCAATAAAATCCTCATTAATACTGATGAAAGGGAGCGGAATAGAATATCCCTCAAGAGACAGAGTGACCTGAATTCCTTGAAAACTGTTTCTAAATTTAAAAAGCTTAAAACAAGTGAATTTACTTCTCTGATCGCAGAACTTTTATTTTCTGAAACAATAGCTCTGCTCTTTAAGTAAAAGGTTTATGCTAGACTTTAAGCTTCAAAACATAAGTAAATATGTATTTATATTTTAAGCTAAACCATTTTCATGATAAGGAATATAAATGGCTAGTTTTACTACATTACAATATTTTCAATGAAATAATAAATTTCATTTAAATACACATATAACTACTTCTAAATGATAAATACTGTCTGTAAAATAATGTTATTAAATTATAAGCAATAGAATTGGTAAATTTAAGATGATATAAGTTAAGAATTTTATTTTATTTGTTCATCTTTTCTTAGTATATGCATTGCTGGGTTAACTGAATGTTAAATCTATGCAATATGCTAATTAGAAGTATTAAAGTGTGGGTTATTTTTTTTCTTTCTTCCTGTGTAACACATACATTTCACAGGTCATTTATGAAGCAAGTAATACTTAGAGAAAGCTTGAGAATGAAAGAAAGTTCCAGTTGTGTCAGAATGTTGGCTTCTTGCTTGCCTTCCTTCCTTCTTTGAGCTGTTCTGAAGAAAATCCAGGTCAAAGCTCATCACTTATTCATGTGAAAACAGAAGGGAATTTTCTTTTTCTTTCCTTTTTTTCCCCAGGCTTATATGTGAGAAATCTTCTCCAAATAACATCCTTTTGTCTTTTCATAGAACTGAAGAATTGGTAAAACAAAAGCTATAGTACTGTTTAATATTGAGCTGTTGCTCACATACAATTTGCTTACATTTTGTTGAATGTTAATAGCTTATGTTGTAGCATTATTAACTCTCACTGTACATATTAATCAAAAAAAGTAAAGTTATATATGCGTTACTGATTAGATCAGCTTAAACAAATTAAGAAGAATGAGACATTTACAGAGGAATTAGCAGCTGCTGTGTGCTGTGAGTTGTCATTTTCACATGCTGTAATCAAATTCTGATGTCAGGATGTGAAGCTTAGATCAGAACAGCAGTACACAATGACTAAAACACACATAGAAATTAAATAAGCAGGAAATCTATAAATCTCTCTCTCTCTCTCTCTCTATATATATATATATATATATATATATATATATATATAGATAGATAGATACATAGATATAAATATAGATATAGATTTAGATATATAGATATAGATATAGACAAGATTGCTTGGAAAAATAGAACTAATACCTGTAGACATATTATGAATAATATGCAAATGCACAAGTAATTAAATATTTAATATGTAAGATTAATAAAAGTGTAGTAACAGTAAGAAATGCATACACATAATATAATTGTTATTCTCCCCAGGCCTCTGATGAAAATGGGCTCTGTCCTAGTCAGACTTTCCCAGTAAACAAATGTTGACTAAAATAAATAAAATAAAGAGCTAATGATTAAATAGCTCTTTGATGAGAGATTTTAGAAAGACAAGATATATACAAAAAGGTAGAATATTAGTCGGAACAGAAGACAGAATATATATATTTAAATAAACTGCTTATAAGAAAAATATCTGTTGCATAAACTTACATATGGCAGAAATGTGAATGTAGAAGATCTCATATAATTTACATAGAAAATCTTATAAAATATTTGAAAGTGATCAGAAAGTGGAAATATGAAGCTTTGTCATGTGCACTTTGAAGCTTTTACATGGTGTACGTAATTAGATTCACTGAGACTACTTGAAATAGCTCATTCCATAAGTCAAAGCTGAAAATTGAGTGCTATATTGCTGAATCATATGAGGTTACTAGGCTAATAGCCCTAGGGCCCTTACAAGCCTAGCCAAATTTAACCCTTGTTCTCTAGGTTGTCTGTTTCAAGCAGGCACTAAGAATCAGCACTTGGTATCCCTATTCAAGAGAGACACAGGAGGAACACCAAGTTTTACCATTGTTCCCAAGGGTGCCTGTTTCAAGCAGACTCTAAGAATCAGCACATGGTGCCCCATGCCAAGAGGGACATAGGTGGAACCTGAGCGTTAAATTTTTAATTTAATTATTCAGATTGTTAAAGAGGGTCAGCAAGTTGCTCTGGTTAATGTAGAGTGGAAGTCTATACCAAAGGTGGGGTAATCACTGAGAAACAATTTTGTCCCACCAGCAAGTTCAATTGATGTCACATGCCAGATTAAGGTCTCTACAGCAAGTAGCATGAATTCAGTTTGATTCTCAGATATGCAGAATTTCCAACAAAACAGGGTAAGAGACAGCTTTAAATACAAGGCAAATGTTGCCTCTGAGCAGTCTGTATGACACCAAACAGAGGGACAGGGATTTGAGCCTATCCACATAGTGTAGGTGATTGAGATCCTGAATGTTCCTAGTCAGGAACCTTTGTGGCCTCTCCAGCTGCTGCAGGTGCTTGGAAAGGTGCATACGAAAAGGGCCATTATATTCAATTATTGGTCTGATGAGAGAAGAGTACAGGGAGGTTATAATTTCTTTTTATCTGGATGTGATGCAGTTACTTATGAGACAGGCAATATAAAAGACCCTTCTTATCACTGTGGCAACATGGTGGTCAAAGTTAGGTTGCTATCAACCTGGGTGCCCAAGTCTCTCACCACTAAGAGCATGCTTAGGGCATTGCCATTGATGTGGTATCTGGCAGGAACGTCATTATAGCCAAAGGAGATAATTAAATATTTTTTCCATTTTGTTTGAGGCCATGATTTTGATTTATGACATGATTTATGATATTATGACATGATTTATAGCAAAGGGGATAAAGATACATTTTTCTTTGCATTGGGTTTGAGGCCATGATTATGGCACCAATCGTTTGTTTTGTTACATCCATTTTGATAGAAAATAAAGTAGATTTTTTTTTCAGTATGTGAAAACCTGGGAAGGGAAAATGAGATTTGAATTAAGCACATTAAAACTTTTGAATACAATATTCACTGCAAATTTATTTTTCACTCCATAGAAAAAGCAAGGCATTCTCACTGACCTCAGTAATGTGCATATTTTATGAAGTAGTTTAATACACTAAAGGATTTTTAAATATTTTGATAGTTATCATTTTAAGAGTGTTACCCAATTTTGAGATATAGCCACTTGTACTTATTTATTTATTTAACATTTGTTGACTGAGAATGTTTGACTAGGACAGAGCCTATTTTCAAGAGGGCTGGGGAGAAATGCTCCAGATGCATGTGTTTGGAATGTGGGAGGAAACTGGAGTACCCGGAGGAAACCCACATGAATGCAGGGAAGACATGCAGACTCCACACAGAAGGCACCCCAGCCGAGAATCAATCGGGAGAACCTCTTGCTGTGAGGTGACAATGTTAACTGCTGCACCACTGCATTGCCTAACTTTAAAAACTAATTCAGAGCTTTTATGTTAGATTTATAAAATATGTATGTATCTTTTAGCGTGATATGTATATATGTGCATTGATTTCCCTTTTGTGTTATAGTTTAGTATGATAAGATTACCTGCCACATGTAAGTTTACAGATGTCTATATCTCTTCTGGTACCACTTTGTTTTACTTATTTATTTAGATATTTAGTTATAAAAAGTTCATAAACTGAATAACACCAACATAAAAGGAATAGATTTTCACAGAACCATCAAATGATTTATTAGCTACACACTAAGCACTTTCATCCAAAATAGGACTTCATCAGAATACCAAACAGCAGGCACTAAATACTTTTATATCTGACTGAACTTGGCTAATCCAATAGGAATCAAGTTAAAATAACTATACAATTATTTAATTGACATCATTTAAGGAAACACAACCTTGTAGATATAATATATAGAAATAAAAAAACAAAAAATAAAGCTAAAAATGCAAGACAAGCATCTCTACATCTTTAAAAATATTGTTCACTTATAACCATTGCATAATAGTGCTTTTATTTTTTAATGGCATAAGCTGCCTCTAGTTTAAGTCCACTACTAATAGAAACCATGTCATTCGGTCCAGGGTAAACAGTGACATTACAATTCATTTGCCACTTTAACTCTTTATATTCAAGAAAATCATCAGATTGATCCTCTCATTGCCCCAAATGTACATGGTGAAAAACATAAAATTTAAATGAATTATGGCAATATTTTACTTGTTTATAGAGTGCTTTTGTCTCATTGTGTTTTAAAATGTCATAACAGTGCTACTAAATTCTGGACTTCAATGCACATTTTGTTTAACCACTATAAAAAACTTTTATGTGATTGGCACTGTGCCACATAAATAACACCTTTGCTGTTACAATAATATATCTGCCTCAATTTAATTTTACCAAAATTCTTTAGCCAAAAACTGGACCCTTCCAAAATGTACTGGCATTGTGTACAGTTACCACACTTAACCATCCTGCCATTAACTACAGGGGGGGTTTACTCTTTCAAGCAACCCTTTGAAGCAAGCATCTTTTTTATGTACTATTCGGGGTCCATCACCTACAACAGTGTAATCTGGATCTATTCAAAAGATATTCCAGTTCTTTTGAACTATGGACCAAATGTATTATTTGCCAAAAAGAAACACATTATTTTTCAAGATTAATTCTGTCAATATATATATATATTAAATATATTTTACTGTTTGAGTGGCTACTATTTCCTGACAGGAATGCTCTCACTTTAGGCTCCTAAAATCAGAGGTAGCTAACTTCACGGCACCCATGCAAATGGAAAATAATTGCATGACTGCCAAATCATACACCAAATGCACTGTACAAACATGTACACAAATGCATGAATCTCGCCATACCAAATAGAACCAAGACATTTTCCTCAAAAAAAGAAGCCAATCTGGTGGTCCCCTGCCATAAACAAATTCTAAAACAGAAGGAGGAAACTGATGTGGAATAAGGTGAAGTCCCAAGACTGGAAAAACTCCCTTATCAGCCTCAACAAAAGGTTGGGATCCATCATCAAATCCTCTAAAACTAGCTATGAAAACAGAATTGCAGTGAATAGTGAAGACAACCACAAGGCCTTCTATAGTTATGCAAAGAATCTCCATGGCAATACCTAGATTTGCTCTGAGCTACTGCACAATGGTACCTCCTATATTGAGCCAACAGATATTGCCAATATACTGGCCGACAGATTCAGTGCCAACTTTGCCCCTCCGCCCACAGGACCAATCACAATATCAGTAGATTGCCAGGCACCCAGTATTAGTGCTGCACAGGTTAAAACAGCATTGTCCAAGGCCACAAATACAGCTTCTATGGGACCTGACAATATCCCCGGCTGTGTTCTTCATCAACTACAGAGTGAACTGGCACCTCAGCTGTGTGCCTGTTCAATCACAGCCTCACCTCAGGCTTTGTCCCTACAGTCATCCCTCTCCACAAGGGATGAGTGACTACAGACCCCAGGAACTATCACCCCATTAGCCTGATGAGTCTGATATGCAAAGCAATGGAACACATCATCATGGACCTAATAATCAATGATATAGGGAATCTCCAGACTCTGGATCCTACACAGTTTGTTTTTGTGAAGGGTCGATCATGCCTGCTCAACTTGGTCAACTTCTTTGAGTCAGTCACCAGAGCTGTGGATAAAGGCAAGGTGGTTCATACAGCCTACCTTGATCTGACCATGGCCTTTGATACCATTTCCCACTTAGGAGTCATAGAAAAACTCACTAAGCTAGGCATCAACCCCTATATCACTAGGTGGGTTGCAAACTGGCTCACAGATAGAACCCACAGTGTAAAAGTAGCTGACTCCAAGTCAGACTGTTGACCATTCACAAGTGGAGTCCCACAGGGTTTGGTCCTGTGCCCTCTCCTGTTTGGTATCTACTTCTCCTGTTTGGTATCTACTGCTCTAAAGTCCAGACCAACATGAAGGGGCTCTGGCTGACAAAGTTCACAGACGATTACAAGTTGGGAGTTATTATTAACTCCCCAAGTGATGTTGACATCCTACAGAAAGGCCTCAATGAGACCAATGACTGTTGTCAGAACCATGGCCTTAAGCTCAATGCCAAAAAATGTGTCATCATCCCCCTTGGGAAAAACCTGGCTCCCTTGAATTACCACATCAATGGTAGTCCACTGAACACAGAATGTATTATAGGAGATCTAGGAACACAAGCCAACAGCAACCTGTCTTTTGACCACCACATTGCCACTGTGGTCAGAAAGTCCTTCTATGTGGCACTTCTCATTACTAAGGGTTTTGCATCCAAGAAGAAAGAGATCATTGTCTCTCTCATCTCTTCCCTCTTGAGGCCAGTCATCAAGTACAATGTCCCATTTGGCATGTACCTCACTAGACACCTGCAACAACTGGAGAGGATGCAAAAGTACCCCACAAAGAGGATCCTAGACCTTAAACCCTTGTCCTATATGGACAGACTGAAAAAACTCAAACTATTTTCTGTCTCATATCGCCTGTTTAGAGGCAATCTCTGCTTGACTTACAAAGCCATGTCTAACCCAGCTCTGTTAGAAATGCTACATCTAAAGAAATCTCATTCCATCCACACCAACTGCTCCAGATACCTAAACCTCATTACCACAATCAACAGAACATGATGGTGGGACAGGTTCATAACCCAGAGACTGCCCATTCTATGGAATAGACTTCCCATACATACTTCCCACCTCACTGGCCTTCTTCAAGATAAATCTTGATGAGTGGATGGGAAATAGAAAATTCACCCCAGGGATCACTCCATTGGCTCTACTAGGAACTAGGGGTAGGTGGCACAATGCCAGGGTAATCCTATGGGCTAGACTTGTAAAGGCTTCAGGGCCATTAGCCTAGTACACATCTATGAACCTAATTCTAATCCAATATCATTAGGGACTGAAGTAAAAAATGATGTAACATCTAAAGTTACAAACATAAGATTTGTAGTTGACTTATCAGTGAAAAAATATACTGATACAGTTTCCAAAAAATCTCTTGTGTCTTTAAGGACAGTATCTGCTGCATCTACAATAGGTCTAAGTTCCTTTTCTAAATACATGGAATCAGGTTTGGTCAACCATCCCTTGCCTGATACAATAGGCCTTAAGATTGGGTCTCTTGAGTTGTTTGTATTTTAGGGAGTCTCTTAAAAATGGTATTACTGGTGACTGCACCAAAAGATATTTATACAAATTCATATCTGTACTTCTACATAGTAGGCAATCATATAAGTTGTTGTGTATTTCTTATTATTGCATTCAACCCTTCTTTCATTAGGCTTTGATAGACTGAGGTGACTGCTAACATGTCTTTTATTTTCATATCATATACTGCTTTGTCAATAATCACAACTGTACCGCCTTTATCGGTGTGCCTAAGGACTATGTCATTATCAGATTGTAATTTTCTCAAAGACAGACATTCTTTTTGTGTTAACTTATAAAACATCCTGCCTTCATTTGATTTACTAGATGAAGAGAACAAATCATTCTCACAAGTCTTATTAAATGCTTCAATCAAATGATGTAATAAAACATATGCATACTTGGCATCCTAGGACAGATAGAATAGTCTTTGGAACCAGTATATAGCAATTTAAGCATCACATTCCTAATAAACGTATGGACATTAATAATCAAGTCACTAGTATCAGTCCCAGAAGCTGGAATAAAAGACAATGCTCTTTGAAGTACAGAAAACTGTGCTTCATCTAACTCATGACTCAAAATGCCATACAATTAAGGTATCATTGCACTCCACATTTTCTTGAGTTAGTGCTTCATTGCTGGCCTCTGTATGGATTATTTCAGCCTCTTGCTCCCTTTGCTGTCCAATCTTCTGTCTCTCGACTTGACTCTTATAGGTAGCATTGATAGGATTTATTGCTCTGTAGATTTACTTAAAGTGAATTATTTCAAAACTATTCCTTGTCATTTATCTGATCATGATGCACTAAGTATTAATATATTAATGGCTATAAGGAAATTTCATATTATTTATAGAATCCCAGTATATATGATCAAATTAAAAAGAATTTAAGAGTTACCTTAAAGAACAAATCAAGAATTATTTTATCTTTAAATGATAATGGTTAGGTTAGTAATGTCATACTATGAGACTCCTTACAAATGGATATTAAAGATATAATAGGATGATGGGCTAGAAATAAAATGAAAGCGTGGAATACAGAGTTGTTAGACATACAGGATAAAACACAGAAAATGAGGTTTAAATATTAAACAACGAAATTAGACAATACTGAAATTGTTAAAAAACTAATGCTAAAATATCAGTTTTAATGCATAAAGTGTAGATAGCTTTATAAAAATAAAATTGCACAGTTATGTAATGACTTCAAAAATCTACACAGATTAGCTAATACAAGAAAGATGTTAAGCAAAAAGACACAAAGCAATAATATTTATAATCCTCACACTAATAAGCTGACTTCAGCAGACATAGAGAAAATGCTTATTTTTTAAATTCCATGAGGATTTTAATAAAGAATAAAGAAAACAAAAATAATCCTGATAATTACAAAATTGACAAGTATTTAAAGAAAAAAATACTAATAAATTTAGTGACCAACAAATATCTTTGTTGAATAAGTCTATTACCCCAAAAAAAGTTAAAAAAGCTTTAAAACAAGGGAAAATGGTAAAGCTCCAGGATTAGATGTTTTACGTATGGACTTATATAGTCGCCTTCTGTTAAATATTTTAAAATTACTTAGTGATGTTTTTCAGGATAATTCAGAGTGAAAAATAATTCCTCCCGCATGGAAGTTTTCTGTAATCTCACCTCTACTTAAACAAAGAAAGGATCATAAGTTAATTTCCTCTTATAGACCTATTTCATTCTTAGATTCTTAGATGTATACTATAAAATATATACTTCCATTTTCACAAGAAGATTAAGAGATATAGTAGACAAATTAATTAATAAAGATCAAGCAGGATTTATAGTTGATAAACTAATGTGTGATAGTATAAAAAGATAGTAACTATCTTAGATTCAGCAAAAGGAATGAACAAAAACTATCCTAGATTTACCAAAAGGAATGAACAAAAATTGGCCGTAATTAGCTTAGATATCAAGAGAGCTTTTGATTCTCTGGATTGGCACTACTTGTTTAAAGCTTTAAAATATTTTGCATTTTCAGAACAGTTTACTGGAATAGTAAATAACTTGTATAGAGACTGCAAAGCTTATGTTAAAACTGATTCTTACCTTTCTCAAGAATTCCCTTTAAACAAAGGCAAAAAGCAAGGGTGCCCTCTGTCCCTTCTACTATATGCATTAGTTATCAAACATTTAGCTAACAGTATAAGAAGCAATGAAAACATTGATGGATTCTCAAGTAACAGAGATTGTCAATCTAAAATATGACTTTTTGCAGATGATATTTTACAAACTATAAGAAATTTAAATTAATCAAAGAAATAGATGAGGAAATTGAAAATGTCCAAGAAGTATTGCTGCTGGAACTGAACTGAAACTTCAGTGTTAAATCAATTAGTAGATAGTAAGTTTAAAGATATATATATATATATATATATATATATATATATATATATATATATATATATATATATATATATATATATATATATAATTGGGAAGGCAAAGAACTAAAATATTTAAAAATAAAAATCTATCAAGATGGAAAATAATTCAAGAAGGTCTACTTCTTATTAAAAATAGAAAGAATGAATTATTTATTTTTTTGAAGACAGGTTACTACTTATTAAAATGATTATATTACTCAAGATTTTACGTATTTTATATATATATATATATATATATATATATATATATATATATATATATATATACAGTATGTATAGTGTAAAGAAGAAGAAGATATATATATATACATATATATATATATATATATATATATATATATATATATATATACATACATACATACATATATAGACTGTTTAACAACTGACAAAAAAGATTTAATATAATATAATCTTTTTTGTCAAGTATTAGTCATTGTATGTATGTATGTGTGGCTATATACATATATATGTGTATATATATATATATATATATATATATATATATATATATATATATATATATATATATATATATATATATACACATGTAGGCTCCATTGGATAACTGAAGTTTCAAAACTTCGGATATCATACAGCTGAGACCAGTTTTGAAACTTTGAAACTAAAACAAAAAAAAATGAAAACAATAATTTTATACATTTTTGCAAGGAGGCAATACCCCCTCCACCCCTCATACCTTTGCTAATTAAATATACCAACTCCAAGATAACACTACATTGAGGAAAACTGTAAATTTCCCATTCTGTGCTGTATGGGGATCTCCATTCACAAAGTTTAAAGTTTCAAAACTTTGATCATATGGTCTAAGCACACATTTTGCATTCAATAGCTTTAATACCTGGCAAAAAACATTTAAAGAAAATGGGAAAAAAAAATTAACTTTGTTTCTATGGTATCCTAAAAAGCTGAGAATTGCTTACATAAATCATTCAAGATTATTGGTGCATGGTCGTATTAGCTTCCCAGATGTAGAATCTTATTCTATTGCTGCACATTTTAATTCTGTTATACGCTGGATAGACTCAACCTACACTGGTCAATGGAAAACCATACAGGAGCAGATTATATTAAATTCTTATAAGTTTATTAAATATGATAAATTAAAAAATGTACGAATCCTTTTATCTGGTTAACAAAATTTACCTTAGAAAGAGATTCATTTCCATCTTAGACTTGACATATATGAAATCAATTAAACAGTTAAGAAATATGCTTTTAAATCTCCATTATATCCAAATGGAAATTGTTGCATTTTCCCATTGCACACACCTCCAGACTTAAAGAAACTCAGAACAGTGTTAAAATAAATTTACTGAAAACAACTGGATTAGCATTATAGTCTGATTGCTCCAGAATATTTCATGAAAAATATAAGTAGGATGAATCTGCTGACAGTTAATATTATCCATCAGTAAGAAATTAAATTAATTTGTAGATGATATTAGTGAAGAGGAACAGAGCAATATTCCCCCAATTTATGAATATATGAATGCTATCTTCAAAGGTAGATTTACCTACAAAGGAAGCGAGTCCAAGTTATATAAGTTAATTATAAATAATAATAAATAATTTTGATATAAAATTCTGGAACTTTTTTAGATAGTAGTTGATTGAGTGGCTCAATAGCTGGCAAGAGCAAAGCATTGTTACTTAAGTTAATTAGTCAAACTTCTTCAAGTTTAGACTGGAAAGTTTTAATGTGGAAATATATAGATAAACTGTTTGTTACTCCCTATAAAATCTTTAAGTTTAGTACAATGACTTCTTCAGTTTGTTGGAGATGCAGTAAAGATGTAAATGCTGATTGGACACACATGTTTATGGATTGTGAAATGTCGAGAAAAGATAAGTATTTTTGTGGCAGTTATGGTCTGACAATTGTTCTTTAACTAGATCAGTATTACAAATTAATGTTCCACTACTTGTATCTGTAACAGCCAAAGAGCAACAATATTTTAGGCTGCCTTGGTTGTTGCAAGAAAAGTTAGTACAAAAACTTGGAAATTGAACTCAGTTCCTATGCTCAAAGAAGTTTTAAATTTAACAGCAATACCATGTAAAACTGAAAAAGAAGCGATCAATGCAAGATTAATGAATCATTCTAAGACTTTTAGTGACTGGGAGAACCTTGAAATATTGCTATTAAAATACCAAGTCTCTTAATGTGTTAATTTATAAGATTGTCTTGATGGTTCAGTGTATTCCTATCATTGCATAGCAATACAGTATGTGATGAATTTCTTCCTTTCAGTGTATATAATAAAAAATAAATTGACAGCTGTGCTCTCATTGTTCTTCCAGGGAATTCAATAAAGCCTGTATGATTTGTTTTTATGTGTATGCATTGCAGTGTGATGTGTACATGAGCATGAACAATTTTAGATTCAGTAAGCACGGCTCAGCAGCACACATGCACGCACCAACAGGGAAGATATAGAGGAATGTAAATTACCTGATAAGCAGAACTTATACAGATGAGGAAGGTTGAGTGATTCAACAAGTGGAAAGGCATCTGTGAAGATCCTGCATCAGTGTCTGCAGTGTATGTGGAATTTTTCCATGTACAGGGGTCTACACAGAGAAAAGGGGATGTAAAACAGAAGAAATGTAGAGATACATCACCTGAAACTGTGCGACCACATACAGATATGTGCAAAAATAATATTGTGGATGTCAGAAAGAGGGATTGGATAAGTTAAAATAATATTTTATTTTCTTTAATAATCTCAACTTGTTTGCATTGTGTGCCGCAGTGCATCAACATGCTTAATGCAAAAAATAAATAAATAAAAATGTGCATTTTACAATATATGTCACAAATGTACTATAACACCCTGCGTCTGTGCCATACAATGGTGCATTGGTGTTGTTGCCCTGGTCATATGGCTCTAAATCCTGCAGTTTCCAGGTTCTCAGCATGGATATGTATGCAATTGAAGTGGATGTCTTGAATAGCAAATTGGAGTAATCGTGTTCTCATAGCAACTTCATGTAGGCTCCCACACCAAATTGATATTCCCAGTAGATGTGAATGCCAGCAAGGGTGTGTGTCCTGTCACTTTTAGGATTGTTTAATTCCTGCTGCATGTGTTCGCACTGAGTGCCACATAGCTGAGTGTGTTCACACGGAAAGACCACCCAGGTCCCAATGATGATGTAGGCATCAAGCAATTAAAAATGGATATATTCAATTACTGATTTTGACTTTTGGGTAACCTATGCTGAATGGTGTGGTGCATAGCTGAACATGTTCAAGCAGCACACCACCCACATGACAGTGATGAAGTAGGCATCAATGAATAGAAAGATATTTCCAATGAATTTATATTAATGTGTATAAGCTATGTTGCATGGCATGATGCACAGTGCCATGCCGTGCACATAAGTAGAGCCATTAAATGATGTTAATCACATTCTAGGCAGGTAAAATGCATAATAATTAGCCAATCACACATGCTGCACCTACAGCATACCTCTATAAAGTATGCATACTCCCTACATTCTGTTTATCCCCAAGGTACTCTGGAACATTGGTGTTCACACTCGGAAATTTTAACTGAAATAATGCTAGGGGCTGCTGCAGATCTGCTACAAATGTGTGTGTTAGATGCAAAAGACACTGCTGCAGGTGCTGCTGACAATAGGCCTAAGCTGAGAAGAAGAGAAGTGTTCAGGCCTGGGGTAACTTTCCACGAGCTACAAGAGCTGGAGATTGCAGAGCGCTGCAGGATGAACAGGGACAGATTACAAGACATCAGTGAGCTCAACCCAAAGCCAGACGCAAAAGAGGAGAACCCATCCTAGTGGAAATAAAGGTATGTGTAGCCCTTAGGATACTTGCTACAGGTACTTTTCAAAGACCGACTGGGGACATGATGGGGGTGTCACAGGCATCAGCAACCAGGATAATTTACCAGTTCCTGGATGCTATGTCACCACATGCCAGTGAGCACATATATTTTCCCTTATCCCTTGAGGTGAGGGCCAGAAATATGCAACTGTTCTACCATGTAGCACACTACTGCACCCATGTAGTACACATCAAGGCTCCACCTGGTGAGCAGGATTGAATGTATGCTAACTGCAAGGGGTATCACTCTATCAACTGCCAGGTCATGTGCAATGCACAGGGGATTATCCTGAATGTGTGTGCTGGCAGCCGTGGCAGTTATGATGACTTCCATATCTGGCACACATCACAGCTGTACCACATGTTTGCTATGGGGGATATCCCACATGGCCATTTACTGGGGGATATTGGCTATGCCCTGGAACCATGGATGATGACACCCATCAGAAATGCACGCACACCCACAGATGAATGCCATAAGGAGACACAAGTACAAACTAGGAACATCATAGAGTGTGTGCTTGGGATGCCCATATCATGGTTCCAGAATCTCGATATATCTAGTGGAGCCCTGCAATATTCTCCAGCCACATGCACACATATATTCACAGTATGTGCTATGCTATACAATATGATCCTGCAGAAACAGCTGCAGCAGGATCAGCAAAGGGATGGGATACACTGCCTTCCACCAGTGCCTAGGTCATCACAGTCACAGGAGGACTCAGAGGAGGAACCCCCTGTTGATGTCCCTGTAGGCAGACATAGGCATGCTCAGTACACCCTGGCCATGGCTAAGAGACAACATATAGCATATTAATGGGCAATATAGGGACCTAAGGATTGACATCCTACTCCTACTCACATACATACATTAAAAATTATGGCAGGCAACCCACACATTCAGTACCTACTCATGTAATGGTTGTGAACTGCTTGCATTAGACAGGGTCATCCCCAAACTACAGCTGTGTCAGCTACTGCATTTACAAGGTAATTCTGTAACCTTCACAGTACTCATAAGGACTATTATGATATTGCATTGTATGAATGGATCTGGTACATCATGCATGTAAATATAGTGGGATACTTGGACAGAAATTACCTCCACAGGGAACTACAGATACCAGTTCCACTACCTTGTTTCCATGAGTATTCACTAGGCCTCATGCATGGAATACTCATGTAGTCCTACTACATCAGATTACTAGTACATCTATTAAGGGAGATATTAGACAGTGGGGTGACATGATAGTCAGACTACTGTGTATCCCAGCAGAACACGTGGTGGTGTTCCACTACTCCCAAAACAGCAGTCTTCCCTTGTAACTGCTATAACAGAAACTCATGAATGGTATATACACATGTCAGGCAGTCTCAGGACAGTAACATAGAAACCGATCCTACATTCCATATCTTACTTAGTGCAGGAATGACACTATATGTATTTATGTAGTTCATTGTGTAATGAATAGTCCCTGTCTGCCAAACTGTTTCTATGGCTCAAAGGATTAGTATAATTAGCTTGTGTGGTGGCATTCATGGCTCTAATCTAGATGTAACCATTTATTTTGGATGTTAGGCATTATTGCTGTTTGTGCTACAGACTGTCAGCATGTGTGTGGTGTAATATTATTAATCTTTGTGATATATTAAGTATGTCACACAACTGAAGAAAGCCGTAGGCAAGTTCAGTGATGTGCTGCAGTGCAGAAACAGGGAGAGATGTCATTTTGTGTGACACACAAATCCTGGACTGCAGTACAGGTAGTTGTGGGTTAGAGTCAGTTTATAACTAGCAAAAGTCCCTAAGCAGAGCAGCATTCTGTTGCTCCCCACTCAAAATGACTTGTCATATATAGATATGCTTACAGCTACGTACATACATGTATACATATCTGTCAGTATCACACTCTCCCTATAGATGTATATATATCTATATGTATATATAAATCTATATACATATAAATATTTATAGAGACATACATCTTTGTCTCTCCCTATATATCTACATAACACATATACATATATGATACACACACACACACACACACACACACACACACACACATACACACACACACACACACACACACACACACACACACACATACACACACACACACATACACATATGCACCTCCATGTATATTTACATCTCTGTTATCTATAGATATATGTTTATACAGTTTGTCTCTGCATGTCTGTATCATTCTACATACCCTGATAGTGGTGATGGAAACTGCAGTATGACACATATATAATGTTGCTCAAAGGACTACATGTAAGGTCTCAGCAGCAGATAATGCCCTATCTTATAGCCTCTAGTGCCTGCTGCATGCCACAACACATAAACCGACATGTGAATGGGTGTTGCTAGGTATCATGTTGTGTATGCATGCATTGATGCATTGACAGAGCAGATTGTTTTTGCCCACAGGCTTGCCTATTCAATTGCAAACAGCCATATATGTCCAAAATGGCTACTGTAGACACAGAGCTAGGATGGCAAAGCATTTTCTGACTGTGAGGTTACTAGATTCAGAGAACAGGTGAGAAGCAGTCTCACTCTGCAGCCCACACAT
Organism: Protopterus annectens; assembly: GCF_019279795.1. NCBI lineage: Eukaryota > Metazoa > Chordata > Ceratodontiformes > Protopteridae > Protopterus > Protopterus annectens. The sequence goes on along the minus strand of NC_056731.1, from coordinate 1,410,782,296 downwards.
GCTGTTCAATATAAGTCTAGTTTATGTACTCCATTAGTATTCACCTGCAGTCATATATAAAATAGACTTAATCTGTGGTGCATGCTATAACTACTGTGATCTGTAGTGCTTAAAACTAGTTAGGTAGTGGTACTAATCTCACTCCAACATACTCGGTGTGTGTGCACATCTCCATGTATAACAAATGTGAATTCACCATTGATTCCCAAATGCCAATGGGCCTTCACTTGCTGGCCCTTACAGGTGCTGACAGCCTCCAAGCCCCTCTCTTCCACAAGACCTGATGATGTCATGCTCCTTAACAGTACCAACTGCCATTGCAATGTCGACTTAAGCCATGGTGAATACTGTAAATACTGTGATCTGTAGTGTGTTAGACTAGATAAGTAGGGGGTCTAATCTCACTCCAATCCACTTGGAGTGTGTGTGTGTGTGTGTGTGTGTGTGTGTGTGTGTGTGTGTGTGTGTGTGTGTGTGTGTGTGTGTGTGTGTGCATGTGTGCACGTGTGCATGTGTGTGTGTGTGTGTGTGTGTGTGTGTGTGTGTGTGTGCATCTCCGTGCAAAATAAATATGATCACTGCACTGACTTAGAAAGAGGTGGGGTTTTGCAGTATTTTGGCTGTTGCAGGTGATGTGTGCCTCCAAAGTCCTGACCAGAAGGCCTGTTGATGTAATCTACCATAAGATTACCTAAAGAGATATTAATAACACATTTGGGTTTGGCGTGTGCATTAAGTACTGTGAACTCTAGCATGTACCATTAGATAGGTAGTGGTATTAATCTAATTGCAGCCAACTTGCACTGTGTATGTTGTGTAGTGTTCTGTACATATGAATTGATATTGGTACTATTCTCACTGTAGCCAGGTGTGTGTGTGCGGGTGTTAGAGCATTTTGCATCAGGTATGGGATCACAGGATCATTGTCATTAGTAGCCTAATGGGCCTAGGTCACATAAAATCCTAGTCATGTCATTAGCCGTATTTATATGATCAGCACATATTGCCACTGTAAACAAGGTAAACACACAGAAGCCCTATGGTGACATGATTGTCATCCAAGTAATCATACAAATGGCATCTGATGAGTACCAATGAGGTGCACTGTTTGCCATTAGGTGGAGGTGTGTTTCAATGATTTGTGAAAGTGTGGTACACAGCTCTCCCCCACTAGCAATTAGTATCACATACTAGGTAATATGCTTACAGTGGGTGACACGTGCACCATTCCACTTACAGATATGCAGCATTTGCAATATAGCATGGTCAGACATTTCCCTGTATGCAAGGCAGAAAACACTTCTGAGTGGTCTATATGACACAAGCCACAATGACAGTTATTGCACATGATCCCATAGGATGGATACTGGGGACTTGAAGTTCCCATGTTTGGAAATTTTTTGTTGTGTGCAATTGTTACTGGTGCTTCCAAAGGTTCATGAGAAAATTTCCAATGCAGTGAACTAATGCCATGCTGAGGGGAGACTACATGAAGGTTATAACTGCATCATTATTAGGTGACAGCTCCCTCACTAATAACATGAGCATGATATACTACCTTTCTTACCCCTGTGGAGACATGCTGATCTATGTTAAAGTAGGTGTACACCTGTGTGGTGACCTCGCCACACAGATCTCACCACACAGACCTCACCACACCTGTGTGGTGAGGTCTGTGTGCCCAGGTCTGTCATCCCTATGTCTGTACATCAGGTGTTGCTAATGATGTGATATTTTCCAGGAACATTGCTGTCACTGATGGAAATGATACTGCATACACATTTGCATGGGGTTATGGCCATAAGTATGTGAACAAGCATATGCTCATGAAGACCCTCTTATAGGAGAGTGACATAACTGGGGGATTGCATGACTGCTCCCAGTTTGCTGTGCCACGAGGTGTTGCTTGTCCTATCAGCTACAGCTGAGTCTATGCAGTTGTACAGGTTGGTGTTTAGTGAAAGTCACCCCACATCATGGTGTTGTGATGTAGCTTGGTGGACACAGGTAGATTCAAGTACACACAGCAGGTGTGAGTCATGGAGTTTCCCCATGGCTGGAAATGGCTTAATTAGGTGGTCTACCAGCACTAAATAGCAGCTGGGTTGTCTCCAGGTAATCACACTGTTTAGCCAATCTGGATGTATATCTATCTGTAGTGACTATGGATACATCACCTGCAGTAACTGATACACTTTCACTGTGGCTTCTCGACATGTGGAAGAATGTTTAGCTTGGAATGGCTGTGGTGCTGTCCATAGTCCTGAACCAGGTATGTGTAACTGTGCAAAAGTCTGCATCTTCCAAGTGAGTGAGTAGAGTTTAGTTGTGGTATTCCTAGAGTGTACCAGCATAACTGAGATATTGTTGAGGATGGCATTTCCTGTATGGAATGTTTCCCCATGAGACACCACCTATAAGATGTACTATGGTGATGTTAGCAGCCTGTCCACCACACAAACTGCCAGGTGTGGCAGATGAACACCATCTTTGGCAAAGCATCGAGGTCTATTGAGCAAGTCATCATAGGCAGACATGGGTTCCCTTAAAATGACACCACACAATAAGCTAATTATTGACGTCAATCATTTTCTGTTTGCATTAAGCCATCATCTTAGGTGAAGGTGTAATGCAGCTGAAGGGTAGGAGCATACCAACCAGAAACACAATCTGTAAGCTCAGTCATGTGTTTGCATACAGTCCATTGCGGGATGTCTCAAGTTGTACACACAAACAGGAACTATGAAACTGTCATAACATTGCCTGATAATGACAGGCTTGCATGCATGTGTGTTATGACATATCCTGGCACCTCACTGAAAGCTAACTGTGAGCTTTCTTTTGTGTAGCCTGGTGACAGGGGCATCAATGTGTCACATGATGTAATATAAATAATAGGATTGACTTTGTATTTTGCATCAGGTGTTTGACCAGTGAGACATTGGTGCATGTGCTATTATGTGTACTGTGTTTTGCAGAGCATACTGGCTGTGTACAGTTATAATGAGGGCAGAAGAGGGATGTCAATCTATGTGAAAGATTCAGCCCCTGCAACCCCCACCTGTGTCTCACTTTTGCCACTATCATCATCAGAGTCTGAAGAGACACTGACGTCAGGTTGTGAAGGGGACAGAAACCAACTCCCCTGGTCACCTGTGATAAAAAGGGAAAATTGGTACATTAATACATGTACTACTATGCTCTATAATGTGATCATGCAATATATGTTAAGCTGTATACAATGCTTTCAGTATTACAGACTCATTTAACCCCATGGACATGTGGACATTATTTTCTAACAAACTTCTGTAGTTACTTGTAAAGAATAAGCTCCTTTATTAAGAATCTCATGGGCAACAGTAATGGACACTATTGATATTTGTCAAAACTCAGCACAGCTGACACATAAGGCAATCTTTACTATCCTGCAAATACTGCAGATCTATCAATGTGGTCACAACTGCAAGGCATAGGTATGACTGCAAACCATGTTCCATTGTTACAAATCTTTGAGGTTGGCAATCATGCAGACAGTACACCAATCCAGTCAGTGGGCCTGGGATAACACTGTAGTGAATGTGTTATGCTTACCAGGAGTAGGAGCATGGCTGCGTCTGATTTCTGATGGTCCTGTGAAAATTTGAGGGAGAGGTAATGTAAACAGCAACTCATTTTGCACTATGACAGGCTACTATTACAGCACATACTATGTTAAGTGGTCTGTTGGTCACAATCTGAGCATGAGATTCACACTGCAACTAACCTCCTCCCCCCACATAAGAATACCTGCCAAACACATAAAACTATGTCCACCCTGACACACTGACACACTGAATGCTACAGTATTGCAATGCTGATCCAAGTAAGCATACCTGGATGCTGCTCTTGTGCTGAAATGGTGGCACCCACATCACAACATACCATGTGATGGATGCTTGGAAGCTGTCTTGTGCTCTTAGGTTTGCCAGGAATTCCTCAGTGGCTGACAGTGGTTGTTCCACTGCAGGATCTTCCTTCACTGGTGACAATATGATCCCTGGCCACATTTGCTGCTCTTCTGCGGGCGATGTTTATCATGTTGGTTGCACAGTGTCACACCTGCTCATATGTCCTGCTCTGGCAACCAATTACATTTACATTGTGAGCCTGGTCAGCCCACAATGCTGCCCATTAATTCCTGTTTGTCCTCCCCCTAGACAGCAGGAGTTGGTGGTGTTGATGCAGGTCTTCCAGGATAGTAGTGTTTTCTGCCTCTGTAAAATGGCCCAGATGTTGGGGATAAATATTCCCTGAAACACAACAAAATGGGAACATATGTCAGGATCACATACGTGGGGGTATAGTATCTAGAGATACAGCAATAACAGATGGCTACCAGTAGGTACTGCTTAGTTACACATCTCATACTCAACCATGCAAACATAGTAAGGTTCTCGACGTGAGTAGGATAGTAGCAGTAGTCATCTATTCCTTCCTGTGCCATGACAAATACTGTTGTATGATCACACACCCAACACAGCAGTCCATTAAATTGTGGCCCATATGTGTAAACCATCCTTATAATATTTAAAACCAGCAGTGCCACACAAATAGCAGTGTAGTATTACCACAACTATCAGCAGGAAGTTTCCAGCAGAGTGAAATACCCAATTAACACAGAGCATTCTAACAGCACTGTAGTCTAGTTCCTCTATAGGTTTAACACATCTGCAGATCAATGACATGTCATCGGTATAGTTTCAAGCAAGGCTTACTGCTGCAATCTCCATTCCCTCTAAGTATATGGACACATATGCATTATGTTGGGAAAAAAATGTTACATACCTGATGGAGTGCAATACTCCTTTGTTGAATAATACAGAAATATATAAACATGCCAATGAGTTGACCATGCAAAGTAACTCTCATAGACAATGCTTCCTCTAGCTAGCTGTTTGCCTTTTCAACATGGTTCTCTGTTAGCAAGCGATTGCCTCTGAATTAATCTGGACTTCTGAAATGCTAATTGCAGCCAGCACAGCTGATTTGCAGTATAATCAGCCAATCCCATGAAACCACTGAACAAGATATAAGGCCTCAATATAGATTGCAACCCCTTTCTCATATCTTGGGTTGGAAAATAGTGGGGGACAGATACTATGTCATGGAAGAGAGAATGTCCATAGCAGCTACTATATACATACAAATGTATGTGCTAAAGGCTGAAGCTGAAGGTGATGCTGCAGGCAATAGGCATAGGCAGAAAGGGTGAACACTTTGCAGGACAATAAGCTTTAAGAGTAAATGTGGGACCTGTTGCAGCCTTGTTGTCTAAGCAGGGCCAGTATGAGAGTGCTCAACCCACTGGGAAGTAAAGGTATGTGTGTCAGGTTAGTCTGTCAGCCGACAGTATCAGTAAGACAATGCAAGGCAAAATGCTTGGTGTGTCCTAGAAAACAGGTAGGTGTATATTAAACATGATGTCACACAGTTGGACAACTGCCAAGTCACGTGTTATATGATGGTAGTCCCCTGTTGAGTATGTGCTGGCAACTCTTGCATCTAGCTCAACCTCCATATATGTATGTTACTTGTGCAGCTGTGGCTGTCTGTGATATCACCAGCAAAACATTGTGGGCTGCAGTGTGCTATTACTGGGCCACAATTTCAGTCTACACTTCAACATCCTCTGGGAATTAAGCCTATTGCATTACCTGACATTCTGTCTACTTTATAGTGTTGTACTAGGAGTAGATGAGAATGGTCCTATCTCTAGGCCTTCACCCTGTATTATAAAGATGCAGGCATTCCAACTGTACTGCTGTGGGTGGATAAATAGGTAATGAGAAAAACTAAATATCACACTTTATAATACTGATGGCCATGTACATGTATTTTCATTGATAGACACAGTGGTAGTTGAATCCAGGACCTTGTGTACAAAACGTTATGCTGTCAATGTATTTTTCAAACTGAGCTACAGAGTCACTGTTACAGGTGGCAAATTTGTACATGTTGCAGTTATCATTCCACAGTTACCTGCTGTTAAATACTGCACTTACAACTATTATTATGTGCATGGCTTTAGAGTGTTGAAGTTGTATAACAGAGTCCCAGTTAAAATCCTCTTTTCCATTAATGTGTTATCAAGTGTGTTCTTACATGTTGTAGACATAATTGCAAAATTATCTGCTGTCAGATACCTCACTTAGGTCTAAGGTTATGTGTGTGCCTCTATAGTGATGCATTTATGGACTAAATTGCTAATTACAGTATTATTTTTGTATAATTCTTTTAAGTGATTTGCACAGTGCAGCATGATGTGCATCACTATTTAAACACACTTAATGAGGGGAACTACAGCATTAGTATGTTTTGCTTAAAACACCTGCTTTCATTAGCAGCTGTGTGGCTTGGTGGGATGATCCACTGCTCTGCAGCTGTGATGGTTGTGGGTTTGAAATCGGGTGCAGGTGTGCTTCTTGAATGTGATTAATATTGTTGCAAAAGCATATATCAGTATAGCTTATTTAGCATAGGTAAGAGATGTGGCACACCACTCCTCATTGGGCAAAAGTCTTTAAAGAAAAAAAAAATGGGGAGATATGACAGTGGTGAAAAGGGGTGCAAGCAGGGGGAAAACATAGTGAAAGGCATGCAGGGACATGCAGGATGAATGTAGGAAAAACCATAGCTATCCATTTCTTCATCAGCAACGATTATGGACTGTGACAGATTTTTAGCTGAATTTGGACTGTCACACCCAACTAGGGGTGATGACAACTAATTTGTGCTGTCAAGCCAATTGGACCAAAGTAAGTGTGTGCAGTGGACATGTGTGTGAAATGGAGAGCTATGCATGGGGTGCTTTTTTTGTTTTTGGGACAGGTGACCATTTTTTTTAAGGTGAGAGTGGAATGTTGGGGAAGGGACATAGGTATACACGGGGAGATAAGTTGGAAAGGTGATTAAGCTTTTGCTGACAGGCAAAACAGACAAGACAGCAGACAGGATTGCTGTGTGACACAAGAAGGGGGTGAAAACCTTGGATGAGGAGATTGTTGTGGCATTACAGTCCTATGAGCATCCACATGGTAACAGTGCAAATCAAGTCCTCACCCATGGTACTGGCAGCACTGCTACTTTACTGCCCCTGTGGTGGCAGTGGAGGAGGAGGCTAGTGTCTGGGGTGAGGCTGTCCCACCAGGATAGTGAGGATGCTCTCCATTCAGGGAAGGCATGCACTGACAGTTCAGTGAACTACCTTGCAGACCGTACCTGGCAGTTCTTCATTAGTTACAAAATCACCCCCTCTACCTCCACTCCTAGAAGCGGGCACAGCCCCAGCCCATGGGGTGAAACTACTTAAACCGCAGGTATTGCAGGCACAGCAGAAGGGGCAGCATCAGGCTGTGGCCCTTGTTGCACTCTAGTAATTTAGATATAAACATAAGGTAAGAGTTGTAATAACCCAACCAATGTTAGTGTTAACATAATGGAACATAATGCTGCTTAATCCAAATACATATTGATTTATGTTATGAGGAACACAACAATAAATAACATAACGGTAAATATGTTAGCAGCAAACCAGTATGACATAACCCATAAGGCCAACATGACAGTTCGTTTAAAAGAATATATTAATATCAAACCATAATAATAAATAACAGTAATAAAGTAATAATGTTCACAATAATAAATTAGAGAAGATAAGGGTTGGGGAGAGATTGAAAAAAAATGCCATTAGTGACCTTGCAGGGGATATTACTACACAGACATATAATACATACTTCTACAGGTGTGCAGTGTCACTAGTGTGTACAGTAACTCCAGTTCTTGTATAGATGATGTTACATGTCCATACCTCTCAGTCTGTTAGCATGGGGCATTATGCGCCAAGCACTAACAAAAACAGATACACAACTATACTGAACTGTTTTACATAGTGAGCTGATACATTACTACCAAGGTGTTCTGTAAATGGATTTGCCAATGAATTGCATTCCAAGTAATGTCATTTATCTGCTAATCATGGACCAAACACATGGGGCATTCGTCATTGCATTCCAAAAAATTGTGACAGTTGAGAGGTATGTTCATGTACACTAATTAGACTAGACAACCAGTGATTTCTTAGTTGGCTGACATGGGATTAGAACCCACAAACTGTGACTCCAGGGAACATTTATTTATTTATTTATTTATTTATTTATTTATTTATTTATTTATTTATTTCACTTTTGTCAACCGGGTTAGTCCAACTAAGTTTGCAAACAAACCCATTTTCAATGGAGACCTGAGGAGGAAGGCCCCAGCAAATATAAGCTAAGATAAAGTAACAATATACAAATATTAAATAACAATCACAATACAAAATAATTGCAAGAAGAAAAGGTTATTAGTTCTTTGCATTGCATTGATAGTAAGCAATCCATTTTCAGTGGAGACCCAAAGGGAAAGAACCCTAGCAAACATAAGGACAAAAACTATTACAAATAACAGTGCAAATACAAAATTGATTATAAAGAGAAAAACAAAAGAAAAAAATTATGAAAATTAAGGGTTGCACTGATAACAGTGGTCTAAAATTTACTACATATGAGAGTAAAAACAAAAAGATAATCATTGTTCAAAAGAAGGACAATGTACAGACATTGATTGGAAGTGGGGGAGATAAATAATGTGGAGAATGGGAGGGGGGAGAGAAAGGAGGGGGCTATGGTTGGACTATAATAGTAGAGCTGAGGGTTTAGGAGGTTAGTTTAAGCAGACATTACTAACAAATAAATAAAGGAGATGCAACAGTTATACAGGTGCACTAAATTTAACAGTTGATATCAGATTAGAAAAGAGATGGCAATGCATACAGGAATACTTCACACTTATTGGAAAAGATTATTTATTAAGGCACAATTCTATTTTACACTTTATTGATATTGCTGCTTAAAATCTGGTACTTATACTCATGGCTATATGAGCTATTCCTGAAGGAATATACAGCATTATTTGACTACAAATGGCCATAACACAGGCTTGAACCTTACTGTGGGTATTGCACTACATTTATCAGACATTTTTTTTCTGCAGAATAAAACACAAAACAAAGTAGATGAACCACCAGTTACGATTTTAATCCTGGTACCTCAGCCTTTCACTTTCAAGGGATAATTTTTACAAAAAAGCACCTTAAATAGGATGTACAATGAAATAATTAAATCTTATCTACATCAATAATTCAGTTATTACCATAGGAGCAATATAAATACAATTAGTCCAACAGAAATCAGCATTTAAAGTGACAATATAAACACAAATACATCATAAACATTGAGATAGCAGAAATTGGCAAAACAAGCAATTTACAAAATTCTGAATTCTAAAAATTCATAGAGACTTCTTGATTTAAGCCCCCCCAGATGTAAAGTACCATAACTGAACATAAATGTGTCTCAAGATGGTTTAATCTTGAGTGAAAATCAATTATTTGAACAGATTACTTCTCAATGCACAATCCTGCTTTAAACTTTATTGATAATGTACCTTAAAATCTGACATGTATACACATGAATATCTGGCCATAATGTTAGCAACCTTACTCATACACTTTGTTCTTCGAGTGGGTGGAATATACAAGATTATATGACACAAACTGGCCAGAACACAGGCTTGAAACTTACTGTGGGTATTGCACTACATTTATCAGACAGTTTTAAAGCAGTATGTATTCTTTTTCTTTGTATAGTTGACGGGCGCTAGATTAGAACACACATGCAAAGACTACAAGAATAGTGATCATTTCTTTGAAACAGTACATATCACACCACCATCATCCTTTAAAATCTGTTTATCACTGTTGCTTCAAGTCTGGCATGTACAGCATGGATAGCTGTGTCAGACCTCTAAGTAATAACCCATTTACCCTCATCATTACCTGGCTGCAATCTACAACATATTTCACACAATGAGCACAGCAGAACAGTGACTGTTAATCTGGGCAGACCCCATCAACTAATGTTTTAAGCTATATTACACAATAATGCATGTCTACTTGACTTAACTTGGTTTACTATTTCAGGTAGGCACAGACACATTACTAAATATATTACATTTCCCTAGTATGTTATACCTGACCATTAGGACTGCAAACTCTGTAAATGCTTTTTTATCTTAACAGTACATTATGCATTAGGTTATTGCTTTAATGTTTTCCTATTTACCACACTCACACCTCATCCTGGCCAGACAGCCTGCATGGGACTGGACATTGCAAGTCCTGTCTTCTGCAGCTGTTGTAAGAGAAGCAAAACATTATGCATACCAGTTTTGCACACATTCAGATTGTATATTTATAAATCACTGGGACACACACTTACATATCTGTGGGGTGCACCAAGCCTCAGCTTCTTGGACCCAGGTGTCCAAGGGTCCCCTTTTCTACATTTTAGGTCATCATAGTGGTGATGACACTGCTCACTAGTTTGGGCGATACCAGTAACACTAATAAATTCCCTAGCCAAGTGATCCCGGGCCTCAGACTTGCACTCTGAGCCCTGGTAATTGCTCTGCAGCAGCTGGGGTTCATGGTTTTTGACAAGGAGTCCAACAAGCACTTTGGACTCCTGCACACTGCATCTCTGCACCCAAAAGCCCGCTTCCTCACCAACACCACCAGGCATATCAACGGCCAAGTGAGAACTCCAAAGAATGGTGTCAGATTCCTGCTTACTGGCCAATATATAGGGTGCATTCCTGACCTTACATGTCATAGTGCAACATTCAAAAATGCAGCATGTCACTTAGCATCATACAAATTTGCACAAACCATTTAAGCAAAGCTCAGCATCATGAAAACTCACACAAGCCATGCTTAAGCATAGCTGAGCAACGTGCAAACAAAGTAGACCATTGGCCATGTTTAAGCAGAGTTTAGCCCCATGCAGCTTTGCTAAATATAACAATTTTTTAATTTTAAATTAGGCTGATTGAATGAGAGTGATAGCTTGAGCAGAGACAAGTGCAATTATAAACAAACAGTATTCCAGTCTTGGGAGAAGCTCATTAATGGAAATAGCCTGCCTGAATGCAGTAGTAAGCAAGCTAGATATTGCTGCAGCTGAGTTAATACTTTGTTTACTTGTAGTTCGGTTTGAGCACAAAAGGATAGGTTCCATTCTAAGGTCAGGCCTAAATACTTCTGAACTTCTGAGTAGTGATAGGAAGGAGAGAATCAGTTAGGGTCAGTAATGGAGAAGTTATGAACTTTTTTGAGATATTTCCAAAATACATGACTGTATTTTCTTGAGAGTGTGTGTGTGTGTGTGTGTGTGTGTGTGTGTGTGTGTGTGTGTGTGTGTGTGTGTGTGTGTGTGTGTGTGTGTGTGTGTGTGTGTGTGTGTGTGTGTGTGTGTACTAACAGGCAATTTTTTGTTGCTTAGTCATTCTATATAGCATTAAAGACCAACTGAAGATTTTTTTTCCAAATAAGCCAGCTGCTTGTTGGGCCTTTTTAAGACTATATCATCAGCATATAGGATATAGTTAATTAGAGATTTGACAGATCTCACAGAAGGTTATCTACAAAAGGAGACAGAAACAGAAGACAAATGATTTGCCCTTGTAAAACATCAGACCTGGTACTTTGCGTTTGAATGGTTTTGTTTGATCTTACCACTCAGAATGTTCTGTTGTCCAGCTATTTTTCAGACCACTGTGCAACTTCAGAAGGGAAAACAATATCAAAGTAAACTCTTTACATGGTCTTATTGATGTTTTTTCACATGTAATTCAAACTTTATCATTTGGACCTGAATTTTATTGATAAAGTGCATTATAGAGTTTTCTTTGCTGTTGTATATTGTTATTCACTGACTATATCTTTGTGGAACATCTTTTTAATGCAACAGACCTATTCCTATATTGTGAGACAGGGTAATGTATACTATTTGAGATACCACCTCCTGGTGTTCCAACCTTTCCATCTGTATAGGCTAAATGTTAATGTTTTTTCGCAGTGACATAAGAATCATGTTTTAAGCCAGAATAACAGTGAACTACTGGTGTGTGGTTTTGTCACTTTCTATTTGACAATCATTAGGATGACCAAGTACTATGCTGGGGTGAAATGTTGCACAGTTTGAAGTATTGTTTTCTGTAATGTGTTTATCAGGAAAATTAGTTTTACTGGCCTAGTATCTGTGATCTACATACCTCTCATTCTCAAGTTGGCTCCCTATTGCAATTAAAGTTCCATCCAAAACAATCCTCTTATAATTTCAGATCAGTTATAAGATGCTGACTTTGCTATTCTTGCAGAAGTTTAGTTGATAAAAATGTCAGTTCTTATTTGATGCCTGCAATGCCAGAGTTGTCTATACTGCAGGGCCCAAGAATGGATAAGATTACTGGTGGTATCATGTTTTGTTGTCAGTGTCTTCTGAAGCTGTATAAGGTACTGCTTGGAGCTACCAATTCCTTGGAGAATGTTTTGGATACTGGTGTAAGCTGTGAGTTTCATCTTCTTTGCCATGTACCTGATAATCTGCAAACTTTCCTACACTAGTTCACAGACATTTTCTTTGACCAGCATTGATGTTCCCAAACTAGTTAGTTTTCAGTGACTTCAACATCTTGGTCACTGAGGGATCCATGGGCCTAGCAAAAAGTTTGTTCCTATTTTGAGGAGCTTCTATTTCTTTGATGTGGTCACTTCCACTATACATCACTTTACATATACTTTGGGCTTGGTGTTCCACCTATACATGTCTATATCAGGCTAGGTAGTGGATTCCATGTCATGATTACACCAGGACCTGATTACGTTTGGACTTATTTTTCTCAGTTACAGCCCCCTCCCATGTTTATCTGGTGAAATGCCATTGTTTATATATTGCAAGTGTAGAATTATTTGCTTCTGACTTCCACCAGTTCTTCCTGGTGCCCAGTGCAGGTGGTACAGGTGTTACCTGCAATGTGTAATAAAGCTATACATCCTTCCCTAAACTTGCTTGTCACATTCAGTATATATCATGTTGGCCTGATACCATGTGAATCATGGTTTAACAGAAGCACAATATTTTCATTTGCTGGTGAGACAGGAGTGAAGAGTCAATAGAAATGGAAATGCACTGACTGATTTGATCTCAAGCTTAAGCGAAATGAACACCATGTTGTTGGTGAAGCAGAGATCCCAAGCATAAGTGTAGCATTCTGCCCAGGCATCTCTCTACTGCATTTAACTGAACGGCTGCACTCAAAGAGGTGGTCAAGAGACTAATTAATCTAACCAGTACGTGCTTTCTTCTGAAGAATGAGACTTGACCATTCAGTCCTTTTCATCTAACATGGCAAAACTGCAAGTAGTTCTGCTTTTCTTAATAAGGCTCCAATAAGTTGTTATTTCTCACAGGAAATCATTGGCTTGCACTTACTGGTAGTTCCAATTGACTGATTATACTGAACTGGTTTCTTTGATTTCTGTCAAGTCACATTTTACCTGCAGCCTAGTTTTATGCCCAAGAAGACGGGCTCTTTCTTTTCATTATGTGCTTGGCTAAGTGATTTGTTCATTTTTTCAGCTTCATTATGTACTTGGATATGTCTAGCTTTCTTAAAGAAGAATTTGGTTACCGAAACCTTGAAGAAGCAGAACTTCGGTCCTGAGAATTTAGATAACTGCCAACTCTTCCTTCTGGTCTACAGGTAAAGTAGTTTAGAAGGTTGTGTGCTTTCTTATTGAGTTGATTTTTCAAAAGTACCTTATTCATAATCCATTACAGTATGTTTCCATATGGGACCTAACACACAGCCAGTCCTTATATAGACCTTCAATGACCTCCTAATGATTAGTGATCAGGGCTATTATTATTTTTGATCCTCTTTGATTCCTCTTCATTTGACACAGTTTGACCATGACCTTCTTCTGGACCATTTGCAGATTTACTGCGGAGCCATAGATACTGTCATGGGCTACTCCGCCTTCTATACCTCAGTGCAAACTCAGTTGATAGTGTCTGGGGTAAACTCTTTATCTTGTCAGACTTTGAATTCTGCAGAGCACAATTCTATTTTTTTATTTTTCCTCCATATATATGGTTCAGTTAAGTACATTATTAGGGAAAGTAGTCTTCAACAACATTGCCATAGGGACAATTCACATCTTCACCACTCTTTTCCTCATAACAATTTATTTATTGCTGATTACCTAAATGAGGATTTGGATGCATCCTCAACATGTATGATTGACTAAGCAGCTGGACAACTGGTTTCTGAGTCTGCATGATTCCTGGGTTTGGGGGAATATACCCTTAAATTGTGCTTGTGTGATTTCAGACTTAGTAAAGACATCATTAACAGGGGATGGGGATAGCAAGGGTGCTTGCCCCTGCAAATAAGGGGAATTTAATAAAGCCTACAGTTTTTTTTCCATGTAGGCATCGTGCTGCACTGGTGACACAGGTGAAAACAGTTTTAGATTCAGTAAGCACTGCTGAGCAGCACACACAAGCACACCAACATGGTAACTTTCATGGCATGCAAATCACTTCAGAAGCAGGTGAATTTCATGCAAATGAGGCAGGTGGAGTGATCCAGCAAGCAGATAGGCAGCCCTGTAGACCCCGTGTCAGTGTCTGTAGTGTACATGGAAAAATTCCATGTACAGGACTGTAGACAGTCAAAAGGGGCTGTACAATGTAAGGAGATTGACAGAAATGTCATAGCATATATAAATATGAGCAAAACTATTCTCTGTCTATTCCAAAGGTTACAATAAATATGTTAAAATATTTTTTTAAATAATCTTGGCATGTTTGCACAGTGCACTGCAGTGCACAAACATGCCTTATTAAAAAATTTAAAAAAAAGTGTAAAAATCAAATATTATTATCATGAGACAGAAATATTTTACAGGACCCTGCATGCAGTATCTACAATGGTGCATTGGTGCTGTTGCTAATGTGGAAGTATCCAGGTTGTGAGCACGGATCCCTTTACAAACAAGGTGGAGTTACTGAATAACATAATGGGGTAACTATGTCTGCATATCCCCTTCATAGGCAAAGAATACTGTTGGTGTCCATATAACACATAGCTGACATCAGGAGAGGGTGTGTCCAATAACTTCTAAGCTGATTGAAGCTTAGCTGCGCCTGTTTGCATGGCATGCCACTGTGCTGAGCATGGAAGTTTGGGGTGTGTATGCACTGACTGCTAAGCAGTGCTTACCTATGAGTCGTGCATTTGCATGGTGTGCCGCTGTGCTCATAGTATCTAAAAGGCCAGTAATGTATGCATTAGTGTTGATCCTTGCTTAACTTCAACTAGGGCCATTACATTATATCAATGATATATTAGGTGGGTGCACTGCATCATAGGTAGGCAATCATACAGGCAGCACCTACAGTAGAGCACTATAAAGTATGCATACACCCTACAATCTGATTTTTCCCCCATACCCTGCAACATTGGAGTATAGACTTCAGCATTTTAACTTTAAGAATGTTGGGGGCTGCTGCAGGTCTGCTACATTTGTATGTGTTAGATGCTGAAATCAATGCTGCTGACAATATGCAGCAAAAGAGAAGAGGGTTCAGGCCCAAGGTAACCTTCCAGGCACCACATGAGCTGGAGATTTTAGAGAGCTACAGGTTGGACAGGGACATACTAGAAGAACTCACAGAGCTCTGCCACCATCAACTCAGGCACAGAGCCAACAGAGGAACCCATCCCAGTGGAAACAAAGATATGTGTAGCCCTTAGGATAATAGCAGCAGGTACCTTCCAAAGACCAACTGGGGACATGATGGGGGTGTCACAGACATCAGCATCCTGTGTACTCCACCAGTTCCTGGATGCCATGCTACCACATGCTACTGAGCACATACATTTTCCCCTCTCCCTGAAGTGAGGGCCAGCAGTATGCAACACATCTACCATGTAGCACACTACCCTGAGGTACTGGTTACCATAGACTGCACTCATATACACCTCAAGGCATCACCCAGTGAGGAGGGTAGAATCTACATCAACTGCAAGGGGTACTACTCCATCAACTGCCAGGTTTTGTGCAATGCCCCAGGCATTATCATGAATGTGTATGCTGGCAGCCCTGGCAGCTATCATGACTCCCATATCTGGCACACATCACAGCTGTACCAGATGTTTGCTAGGGGGGACATCCCATTCAGTCATTTACTGGGGGATGCTGGCTATGCACTGGAACCATGGAAGATGACACCCATCAAAAATGCACTCACACCCATGGAAGAATGCCATAATGAGGTGCACGCACAGACTAGGAACATCATAGAGTGTGTGTCTGGGTTGCTGAAGTCACTGTTCTGGTGCCTGGATATATCTGGTGGAGCCCTGCAGTACTCTTCAGCCACTTGTGCACATATGTTCACAGTATGTGTCATGCTACACAATATGATCCTGCAGAAGCAGCTGCAGCATGATCAGCATAGGGAAGGGATACACAGCCCCCACCTAGTGCCTAGGTCACCACAGCCACACTCACAGGGGACTCGAAGGAGGAGCTCCCTGATGATGTCCCTGTAGGCAGATATATGTGTGCCCAGTATGACCTGACATTGGATAAGAGACAATGCATAGCACATTCACTGAAAACCTATGGTCCCAGAGACTGACACTTTACTCCTACTCACATACATATATTAAAATAGCTGATGTCATGCAACCCACACAACCTGTACCTATCCATGTATTGGCTGTGTACTGTGTGCATCACACAGAGTCAGCCCTGAACTACAGTTCTGTCAACTACTGCATTCTCAAGATAAGTCTCTAACCTACACACTAATTGTAAGGATTACTATAATAAGGTGTTGTATATATGGATCTGCTGCTGTTATGCAAGGAAATATAGTGGGCTATTTGGTCAGACTTAACATCCACATGACACAACTGATACTTAGTCCAATAGTATGTGTTCCTTAATTTTCACTAGGCTTCATGGTTGAATATTCACAACATCAAACAAGGGAGATGTTAAACAGTGGGCACACAATACCTAGACTACTGTCTACCCAAGCTGATCATGTTCCTTTGCCCCCAACACAGTGGTGTACCCATATAACCACTTTAACAGAAAATCAGCTATGGTATAGCAGTGGACCAGGCAATCTCAGGGCTGTAACATAGATAGCACTCACACATTGTATGTCTGTCTTCACATAGGGTAACAATGTACATATGTATGGTGTTGACTGTGTGATGAATGACCCCTCTCTGTCTAGCGACTTGCATGACTCAATGTACTATGGAAGCTAGCATAGGTGATGGTATTGATGGTTCTAATCTGGAATTACTCACTTTCGCATGTGTAGTAGTATGTTGGTGTTTTCAGAGAATGTCATACCCTCAACCCCTTAGTGCAAGAAATCTGGACAAAGACAGAAAGATTGTGGGGGGACAAAGGCCCAAAATATAGGGACTGAATTTAACATTGCTCACATAAACCTAGTTGCTGGAAGTAAATGTGTTGCAGTAGTACATATTTTCTGATGGATGTAAATTCTAACACACAATTGTTTATCTGTAGTTAGTAGAATGTATTGATGTCAGCATTCAGTAAAGCACCAGAATAACACAAATGTGTGAGGAACAGGCCAAACATATGAGGCAAAACTCTGGACATTCTGTGAAAATCAGGACAGTTGAGGGGTATGCAGACTGTCAGTCTGTTGGTGTAACACTACCAACGTCAGTCACATATATAGTACAGCAGACAGCTGGGGAATGATGTGGACATTTTGAGTGAAGTGCAGTACTGCAGAAACAGGGGTAGATGTTAATGTCTGTAACATACAAAATTCTGGACTGGAATACAGGTAGATGTGACCTAGAATCACATTATAAGCACTGACAGTCCCACTGGGCATGGCTGTACACTTAGGAAAAATGAGCATAATTCTGTTGGCCCTTCACTGAAATTACCTATTATGTATAAATGTCTATACACACAGACATATATACGTATACATATCCATCTGTCAGTATGTCTCACACATGCATAGTATATCTATCGCTATGTAGTGTCAAATATATATATATATATATATATATATATATATATATATATATATATATATAGTTATATATATTAAAATGATACATAGACTCTCCCATACATCTACAGAACACATATACAAATCACACACACACACACACACACACACACACACACACACACACACACACACAGAGCTACATTTATATGTACATCCCTGTTATATACAGAAATATGTGTGTGGATATCTGCATAGTCTGACATTCCCTAATAATGGTGAGTAAACTGCACTATCACACAGCCATAATGTTGATCAAAGGATCCAAACTAAGGGCAAAACAGTACATAATCCACTTACCTACAGACCCCTCTGTATGCTGGATGTAACATACAAAATCCTGGACTGGAATACAGGTAGGTGTGACCTAGAATCACATTATAAGTACTGACAGTCCCACTGGGCATGGCTGTATACTTAGGAAAAATGAGCACAGTTCTGTTGTCCTTTCACTGAAATTACCTATTATGTATAAATATCTGTACACACAGACATATATACGCATACATATCCATCTGTCAGTATCTCTCTCTCAAATGCATAGTATATCTATCGCTATGTAGTGTCATATATATATATATATATATATATATATATATATATATATATATATATATATATATATATATATATATATAGTTATATATATTAAAATGATACATAGACTCCTCCCATATATCTACAGAACACATATACAAATCACACACACACACACACACACACACACACACACACACACACACACACACACACACACACACACACACACACACTCACACACACACACACACACACACACACAGCTACATTTATATATACATCCCTGTTATATACAGAAATATGTGTGTGGATATCTGCATTTTCTGACATACCCTAATAATGGTGAGTAAACTGCACTATCACACAGCCATAATGTTGATCAAAGGATCCAAACTAAGGGTGAAACAGCACATAATCCACTTACCTACAGACCCCTCTGTCTGCTGGATGTCACCATGTAGACAGACACAGGTGAGCAGGTGGTATAATGGTGTCAATGAGTGCAGGGTCCATGCCCACTGTGTTGCCTATCTAACTGTAAGCAGCCACATAAGACCATACTGGTAACTATACACACATAGCTAGGATAACATCAATTATCTCACTGCTAGGATACTAGCTGCAGATAACAGTACAAACCAATATCACTCTGCAGGCCACAAATTCTGTTCAACACAAGCCTAGTCTGTAAAATGCACAGGTACTGTACCTGCAATCACATATGTGACTGACATAACCTGTGGCACATGTGATAAGTTGTGTGATCTATAGTGTATACGCCTAGATAAGTAGGGGTTTTATTCTTACTGCAGCCCACTTGGTGTGTGTGTGTGTGTGTGTGTAAGTGTGTGTGTGTTTGTGTGTGTGTGTGTGTGTGTGTGTGTGTGTGTGTGTGTGTGTGTGTGTGTGTGTGTATATACCCCTGAAAAACAATGAACATGCCCTCATGGGGTATCCAGCAACAATGGTTATGCACTTTTTGGCCCTGTAACTTGTTGTTGGCTTCCACACTGCCCTATTCTATAAGGCCTGATAATGTCAGCCACCTTAAGACTACCAGCTGACATTACAGTTGCAAAACTTAAGCCATGGCATGTGCAATAAATATTGTGATCTAGAGTGTGTAATACCTAGATAGGTAGGGTTCTAATATCAATCTACGCTACTTGGTGCATGCTGATGCATGTTTGTGTCTACTCCTGCAAAACAACTGACATGCCCTCATGGGCCGTGCGTGTTTGTGTATACTCCTGCAAAACAACTGCCATGCCCTCATGGGTTATCCACCAGCAAAAGTTATGTACTTATTAGCCCTGTAACTTGCTGCTGGCTTCCACACTGCCCTATTCTACAAGGCCTGATGATGTCAGCCACCTTAACACTACGAGCTGAGAGTGTAGCAGCAAGACTTAAATTGTGGTTGGTGCAATAATTACTGTAATTCATAGTGTATAAGCCTAGAGAGGTAAGCATTCTAATCTCACTCCAGGCTACTTGATGTTTGTATACCCCTGCAAAACAACTGGCATGCTCTCATGGGCTATCAACCTGTAATAGTTATGCACATTTTAGCCCTGTTACTTGCTCCTGGCTTCCACACTGCCTTATTCTACAAGGTCTGATGATGTCAGCCACCTTAACACTACCAGCTGACGGTGTAGTAGCAACAATTAAGCCGTGGCACTTGTAATAAGTACTGTGATCTATAGTGTGCTACTTGGTGCACATGTGTATGTGTGCGTGTGTGGGTATGCTCCTGCAAAATAACTGCCATGATCTCACGGCTATCCACCTGCAATGGTTATGCACTTTTTAACCTTGTAACTTACTGCTGGCTTCCACTTGTCCTATTATACAAGGCCTGATGATGTCAGCTACCGTAAGACTACCAGCTGACAATGCAGTAACAAGACTTAAGTCATGGTGTGTGTGATAAGTACTGTTATCTATAGTGTATAAGCCTAGAGAAGTAAGGGTTCTAACATACTCTGTCCAACATGGCGTGTGTATATATCCTTATGGCATGTCTATGATAACCTTTGTAAAGTAGACATAGTCAGGGTTTTGCATAATTTTATTTGTAGTGGGTGATGTTGCCCCCCAAATTACTGACCACAACAAGGCTTGCTGATATCAACAAGCATTATATGTTCTAAACTGATAGCACTAGCAGACATGAGTTGTGTTGCATGCACCTGGTACTGTGATCTGTACTGTGTACCAGCACATAGGTATGTGTTCTAATCTACATACAGCCAGCTTGCAGTATGTGTGTGCCTTGACATGTCCTGTATGCAGTGAGTGGAAGTGGTGCTAGCCTGAATGTGGCCATGTTTGTGTGTGAGGTTATTACTGCAGTATACATCATGCTATGGAGCCAGAGGACTTGTGAACTTAACTAGCATAATGATCATACAACCCTCACAATCAGAGACATCTGTATACCCCATGGTACAGGACCAGCACATATTGTCCCAGTCCAAGAGGGATTCAGGCAGATGCCATATGTTGAGATGATGTCTGCCCAGCCAATCAAACAGATATCAAGCACTGAGGTGCACTGAGGTGCTCTGGTACCATTAGGAAGTGTCTGTTTTAGGGGTGTGTTTATGTCTGCTAGACAAATGTCTCCCATAAGCATATAGTACTAATGTCACATAGTAGGTTAATGTCCTTACAGTGAGTCATCCATCTACTATGCTCCCTACAGATGGACAGCATATTCACTCCAGCAAGGTCACACCTTCCCTGCAGCAGACCATATCACAAATTATGAATGCATGAGTACACTGACCACCACCATTGTCCTTGGTAGACTGTCATACAGATGTGAATCTATGGAGCTGTATATTGCTGTACTTTGCTGAAGTGATATTTATGTTGTGTGCCATGCCATGCTGTGCTGCTTCATTGCTGCTGTGTGTCCATAGGTTATCCCCTCAGACTCCTGGAACAGAAACATACACAGATCTGTGACATGCCTGCCATAGTGTAACAATACCACCAGTACAACATCATACAACATAAGGTCCACAAATGTATGTTGTATACTCATGACACATGCCAGCATACAGAGTATGTTGGTGACCACTACAAGTGGCATGGCAAAACAATACTGCATTACACAAGTACATGCCAAGTAATATAGTTGCCCTGTGCATCAGACACATAGCTTCATTCCTCTGCAGCAATGGGAAGAATGACAGGGATATGGCTCAGGTATCATCACTTGCACAGGGTGATGTGTGGGGGTACTGGAGGCCTAGGCTGTCCCAAATGCTTGACAGCATGTGTGTGAGTCAGGAAGGGGAGCAGGATAGATAGAGCATGGAGGGGTGCTGTGTGTGTCTCTAGGTGACCTGAATGTGAATAATCAACCTCAGTGCTAGCTCTACATGTGTGTATGTTGGACAGCTGTAGACTGTACATTGTAAAGTTGACAATTCACCATCTGCAGCCCTGAACATGGGAACTGAATTTGCCAGAAGTTGCACTGGCACCATCATGCCCAAGGTCAGATGCAATGCTAATACCTGATGGTGACTGCTGTCTAATGGGACCATGTCCCCCACGGGACCACCCAGGACCATGTGCCCATGGCCTGCCACATTGTGGTGTGGACAGCAGACTCCCCTCTGTAACACTGGATGTACTGCCATTATGGGACTGTAATGATGTCCCTACATCCATGGGTCCACTGCCCAATTCCAACCACACGTTCTATCACAGAAAATGTGCAGTCCAAGGCAGACACTGTCTCAACCTACCATCTATCCACTGCATCAGTGAACTGATCCATGGTGTCCCCAGTGCAGTAGGGACAGTCATGGATGTCAGGCTGTGCTGCATCCATAACCCTACGTATACATCTGGTGTTCCATTCAGAATATGCCTGTGCCTCCATGAAAGGCCAAAACATGTGCAGAGGGACCTGTAATGTGACATGGACAGCATTCCTCCTATGAGCACCCCTGTCAATCTGCCTGTGTGAGACATTGCCAGCTATCTGGCTATGGCCAGTGTCTACACTCACTGAAGCCACAGTTAACACACTGGCCTGTTCAATGTCTCCACACTCTGACTGTCCCATATTTGAGGCATGTGGCAACTGGGTATGTGTTGGTATACTGACTGTGTGTGGTGACAATGGGGGCAGAGGATGGATGCCAAACTCTGGGACAGATTCAGCCCCTGATAATCCCACCTGTACCTCACTGTGGCCACCATCATCATCAGAGTCCGAAGAGACACTGACATCAGTTTGTGTGGGGGAGAGACCCCAACCCCTCAGTCACCTGTGGAAACCAATACAAATGCAGTACATTACTATCTGCACTATTATGTATGGAAAATCCACAAAGAGTAATAATAATGAGAATCCACAACTGCATTACCACTCTCATAGCTTCTCATATCCGCTTGCATGCACATCAGACTTCCTCACAACAAAATGCACATTCGACTCAAGGCTATTATAACAGGCACATCAGGTAAATCATGTGACACTTAGCCAGTACAATGTACCTTTTACGTATGCAATATGGCACTATACCTGATAAAACAATGTATAAAACCCAGTACACCTATCTTAACAAATATATACAAATAGAAGTTTCAATGCCTAAGGTATGTACCATCGACTTTATGGAATGTACAAGGCATGTCGGATTAATTGCCTCATACACCAGGAGGCTTATTCACTCTGAACTATAACTGCAAAAGTGTTTCTGCTTGTTCAACTATACTCCTGTGATTACCTACTCTAGGGAACTTAGGTAACTGTTCCAGACTGGAACATACAAACATTCTACTCTGATTACACACATTGCTTGTACACAGGGAATTTTCCTGGCCCTTACCATTAATAGCGTATACATGTTCCACAATAAAACAGGATCAAGTTACCAGAAGCAAGACCATGGCCTTGGACAACTCCTGACAGACCTGTAAAAAGGTGAGGGTGAGATAATTGCAGTACCATTGCATGTTGCAGAACAAGGTAATATATCACATGTACAGTAATTACTGTGTTACTTGATGTATTGCTGACATTCTGAGTATGAGTCTACAACTGAGTTAACCTCCCCATAGCACATAGACCTGACACCCATATAAAGGTATGTACAGACTGACAGAATGACTGCTACAGTATTACAATGATGATCACATTAAGCTCACCTGTGTGCTCATCTGCTGTGGACACTGTGCCACCCATCTCCATGATGTATGGTATGATGGATGCCTGGGACCTGTTGTGTGCCCCTAGGTTCATCAGGAATTCCTCAGTGGCTGTGAGTGGGTGTTCCATAGCAGGCTCTCCACCAGTGATGGAATAATCCCTGGATACATCCGCTGCCCTTCATGGTGCAGCATTCACCATGTCTGTAGTGTGGTGTCAAACCTGCTCATATGTCCTGTCTTGGTGGCCAGTCTCATTTACATCCCAGACAATGTCTGCCCACAGTGCAGTTTGCTGTTCTCTGTTATGCCTCCCCCTGGATAGGAGGATGTGATGATGCTGCCATAGTCCTTGAAGTATTATTTCATTCTCCACATGTGAGAAGGGGGGATGACATCTCTGACACATAGCCCTGAAAAACACCAAAAGGGAAACACATTATAGGATCAAATACACGGATGTTCACTATGTACAGATACAGCAAGAACAAAATGGCTGGAACTATCCACTGCTTGCTCACACATGTCATACTCCACATTGTGACAACATACTATGTGTGTGGATACAACCGAGATAGTATCATTACTGAGGTAGCTCCCTGTGTGCCATGAGAGATTTTGCTGAATGATCATACACCCACAACACTCTGGTCCACTGTGGTGTGTCCCCTAAGACCAGCCACTCAATAATATGTCATACGACCAGTGCCAGATAAATACCAGTGTACTATTTCAACCACTATATTTGGACATTTCAACAATACCAGTATGCCACTATGACAAAAGGCAATACAACGTGATATATTGTATGTCCCCTGTATGTGTAAGACAGAATGGTATCAATGACATGTCAATACCACAGGTCTAAGATAGGCTTACTACTGTACTCCCTAGTCCCCATACTTCTATCCTCCCATTTGCATCCTGTACACAAAAAACATTTACATACCTGGTGGAGTGCAGTACTCCTCTGTTAAAATGTGCTACTAGTACTGTTTCACAAACGTGTGCTCTGTGTGACAAAAGTCTCATACAGAATGTTTGCCCATAGCCAGCTGCTTGCATTTTAACATGCTTATCATTAGCAGGTAATTGTCTCTAAACCAATCTGTGACTCTGATATGCTAACTGCAGTCAAAACAGCTGAGTTGCACTATCATTTGCCAATGACATGCAATCACTATGCAATATGTAAGGCCTTCATGTAGACCATGACCCCTTTCTTAGCTGTTGAGATGGACATTACTGGGGTGAGGAGACTAAACCATCGCAGAGGGTAGGTCTGTAGCAGAAACCTTTACATAGAGCTGTGTGTACCACAGGCTGCAGCTGGTGATGCAGGTAATAGACATAGGCAGTGAGTGTGAACACTTTGTAGGACAACAAGCTGTAGGTGTATCTGTGTCAGTTTTGACAGCCTTGTTGTAGATGCAGAGCCAGGGTGAGAGTACCCTTTACACTCCAATTACAGCATGTGTTTAAGGTATGTATGTTAGGCAGCTGTGTCAATAACAGACTACTAGGTGACACATAATAATGTTATACAGGAATGTGATGTGTGTCCCTACCTGCAGGCTTGTGACTTCCAGCAGTGAAAAGCAGTTATTTAATTTACAATGCTTTGTGTGGATAATGGGAGCATGAGATATTCATTAATTGCTGCTTTCACAATAATGTAATCAAAATGCAACACAACACTGGATTTGAACCCAGGACTATGTGTGGAAAATGCACTGCATGCAGATCATTTAACAAATGAAGCTACTGTATAACTGCTGCAGCAGGTGTATTTGCAAGATATATGTGCATACATACATACAGGCTGTGACATACATTTTCTACATCCATCAGTATGTGCATGGCTTTATATGGATGTATTTCTGCACCATAGTTCCAAATGAATATGCATTTTGCCATGAATGCCTTAGCAGGTGACTTTCTACATGTTGCTGATAAGAGAGCACATGTACCTGCTATCACAGGCCTCAGTTACATCCATTATCATGTCTTTGGCTGTCTAGTGATCTACTATTGCACCAGAGTCTGAAGTACACTCCCATTTATTCTATTACTTTTTATTCCAGTTTGCATGGTGCGGCGTGTTGAGCAGCTCCACTGAAACACTCCTAATGACTGCAATTGGCAATTACCATGTTTTGTTAAAACCACCTGCTTAAAGAATTGCGTAGTGTGGTGGGTTAATGCAGTGTGCTGCAGGTGTGATGGGCTCAGGTTCAAAACATGGCAGAGGTGTTTATTTTGTACATGTGTCTTGCAATGTTAGAAGCACATATAGTCATTATAGTTCTCTTTAGCTGAGCTTAGCGAAGCTGCATGACACAGAGCATCCATTGCATATCACCATGCTAAAAAATATAAAGAAAAGAAAAAGGGGAGAGAGAAAAGTAGTGAAATAGAGGCAATCAGGTAGAAAAACTTAGTGAAAGGTACAGAGGGATGTGTAGGAAGGGTGTAGGGAAGAACTATAGCTATCCATTTCTTGTACAGCAACAACTGTGCAGTTTGACAGATTTGTAGATGAATTTGGATTCTCAAACCCCTGAGAGAGGGGTGAGGACAACATAACTGCATTGTCAAGCCAATTGGACCGAATTACATGTGTTGAGTGGACATGTGTGTGAAATGGACAGCTATGTATGGGGTGATATTTGTTTTGGGACAGGTGCCCTTTTTTTTAAGGTGAGAGTGGAATGTTGGAGAATGGACATAGGTACATGTGGAAGAGGTAAGATGGGTAGGTGAGGATGCATTTGCAGACAAGACAGACAAGACAGCAGACAGGGACAGTGTATAACACATGAGGGGGGAGAACACCTTGGATAGGGAGGATGTTGTGGAATCTGAGTCCCATGTAGCTTCAGACAGCATCAGTGTGACTCACATCCCCACCCATGGGACTGTTGATACTGCTTCATCACTGCCCTGAGGGTGGCTGTGCTTGGTTGGGCACCTGGGTGAGGTTGCTCCACCAGCGTGGCCAGCATGCCCTCAATCTGGCACAAGTGGCAGTCATAGCCCTGGTGGACTATACTGCACACCAAGACTGGCAGCTCCACATGGGTGACATCACCCCCTCTGCCACCACTCCCAGAGGGTGGCTGGGCCCCATCCCCTGGAGCAGTACTACCCAATGCCACAGGCAGTGCAGGGACAGCAGAGGAAGCAACACTGGTCTGGGTCTCATATGTGCTGGGACCCAGTGTCATGGGCAGTTGAGGCAAAGCAGGGGGAATCAGCCAGAACTGGCCTACCTTGATGTGCTGTGGTAAAGGAGGTACAACAATAAGTTATGGCTAGTAATAACAAAACCAATGTTAGTATTTACAGAATCAAACATCATATTTATTCATCCAAATACATATTGATATATATTATGTGCAACACAACATTAAGTAACATAAGAGTCAGTATGGTAACAGCATGCCAGTACAAAGTAACCCATAGGGCTAGCAAAACAGTTAGTTTAACAAATATGTTGATATTGCATCATAATAAAACATAGCAATAATCAAACACATTTTCCAAAATATAGTTAGTTTAACAAAATATGTTATTATTAAGTCATAGCAAAACATAATAATAATGAAACACATGTATACAGAATATAGTTCATTTAACAAAATATGTTAATATTAAATCATATTAATAAATAACTCTAATAAATAAATGAAGATAAAGGGTGGGGGAGAGAGAGAGATACATTCCATTACTAACATTGTAGATTATATCCCTGAAAACACTGACGTATATACTCTACAGGTATGTAGTGTCAGGTTTGAGTACACTGACTACAATTCTCCTATAACTGATGTACCACGTACATACCTCTCAAGCTGTTAGCATGGGTCAGTATGGGCCAAGCAGTAACAAATGCAGGTACACCACTACTCAGAAGAGTTTCACATAATGTGGACTTATATAACTACCCAGGTATTCTGTAAACAGATATGGTAATACATTGCATTTCAGGTAATAATTTATCTACTAATCATGTGACAGCCAAATTGGGCAGTTTTAATTACATTATGAGAAATTGTGGCACTTGAGAGGCATGTTTGTGTACAGTAAGTAAACAAAACAGCCATCATTCCTTAGTTGGCAGGCATGGGAGTAGAACTCAATAGCTGTGACTGCAGGGACATCTGCAAATAATGTAATAAATGACTGCAGTAACTTAGTACAGACATGCAAGGGATACAGCCATACTGGGATTACACAGCTTTATTTATGATTCAACAATACTGATGAACACATTCTTGGTATTGATGTTAACATTCTGTGAAATCTAAACACAATATCTGTTCATAATATGGGCTACCTCACTCATATATTTGTTGTGTTCCTGGTGAGACAGAAAATGTGAGTATTATATGACTGATACTGAAAATGTAGTGCCACATATCACTGGATTCAAAACTGAGCCCAGGACTGTGTGTGGCAAAATGTACTGCATACAAAGCATTTGACAGACTGAGCTACTGAGTCACTGCTGATTATTGAGTGACTGATACTTGCCTGGAGATCATGTGGAACTATACTATGAATCGAGCAATGCCAGTTACAGGACATTCCTCTGGCATTCTAGTACTATTACAGTGTTATACTAGGCTGCAGTGACAATACACATGCATGGAATACAACCATACTGCATATATGAAAAAGTAGCTTAGAATCAACAGTGCTAGTGACCACATTTTATTGTTATTGGTTTGAAATATCTGTGAAGTCCACACACAATATATCTCCATAGTCTGGGCTACCTCACCCATATACCTTTATTAACTGATGTCTAAGGAAGAGAAAGCATTATGTTCATAGGTTCATAGGTTCATACTAGGCTATCTGCCCGAGGGCATTTACAAGCCTAGCCCATAGTTTTGTGGCTTACGCCACCCCTTTAGTATGGGGAACTATACCCATTATTTTGCTGTGCCTCTGTTGTGACTGATACTGGCCTGGAGATAGCCTTGGACAGTACTGTGAGTGAAGCAATACCGTTTGCAGGCCATTAGATTTGCTGGCTTCAGCTATTACAGTAATACACTTGACTGCAGCAACCTTACCATAGACAATCTATGCATACAGCTCTGCTGCAATGGTTTTGACACTACAATCCTGCTGATAAACAATATCCAAAGTTACTGCATGGCATATTCTGATTGTCCTGAACAGTGTAAACTAAAATAATAATAGTCTTTATTTGATCTGTCTTCTGTACTCAGGGTCGAGTGAATGTATTGTAGCTTAATCGTCTTTGTAGTGCCAGGTCAAATGAACTAACTAACCTTAAGTGAACTGCTATCCTGAACACAACATATTATATTGCTTTAGTC
The DNA here is from genome assembly GCF_019279795.1 of Protopterus annectens. Classification (NCBI taxonomy): domain Eukaryota; kingdom Metazoa; phylum Chordata; order Ceratodontiformes; family Protopteridae; genus Protopterus; species Protopterus annectens. The sequence continues at coordinate 1,410,753,156 of NC_056731.1, read as the reverse complement.
CAGTAATTTTCCTTATTTACTCCTCCTTATCTTAGTCTCAGGCTTTGTCTCATATGTGCTTTATTTAACATTTCATTAAGGAACATTCTGTAGCTGGCAAGATTGTATCTTTCCCTTGAGAAAAGAACATTCTGTATTTCTGTATTTTTCACATACTTTATTTTTATCTTTCCTTTTTAATAAACTATCTCTCATGCTTGACCAGCAAGGTTATTTTTCTTTCTACTTAACTGTCTTTTATGCATAATGAAGCACAATTTAACCCTTTAGCCTGTCTAATAACTACTTTAAAATAAAAGTCCCTAATCTAACAAACTCAAATGACTGTTGCAGAATCCTAAAGTAGAGCAAAACAAACAAACTGTTGAATACACTCGAATAATCCCAGTGTTGAAGAAAGCATGACACAGTAGTTCACAGTAGTTCACTCTGTAGATTTAATGTTGAATCAAAACACAGTATACATAAAGTGCTTTTCATCTTATAAATAAAAAAGCTTCTTCAGATGTAACAAACTACATTTAGAAATGTTTTAAATACCGGCTTTACCAAATCATGTGATCCCAGTCACCCAATAAGATTACCAGTAGGTGTAACTTTTGAAACAAAGTAGCAAGACACTTTACTTTGTGGTGTTTCTGTTGTTTGCAAAAGCACATTCCACTACAAATTTATTACATGTGCATGACAAATTCGTACCTAGTATTGTACTACTTATACTGACAACAAACATGACAAACAATTATATATAAAAATCTTTATAAAAAAATATTTATAAAAAATCTATAAAAATCATAAATGAGCGTAATGACCTACGACCCTGTATGTCCATATATAAAGTCTATTCATTATTGCTCATATTTATATGTATGTGTATCTACTCGTTCCTTTGTATACACATAAAAATATAAAACTTACTGATGGTTTGTAAAACTATTATTTTGCAATAGCCTGTATATAGTACATGGTAGAAAACATAAATGTTATTGACTAGTGCATTTTTAATCAGTTACTACATTCCTGCTGTAAGTATTCGTTTATCATGATTATTGAGCTTAATATAGACTGTTTTCCCACACTTACACATTATTGAGCAACATTCAAAAAAATCACTGTGTTGCTTAGCAGTGCACAAACCAGCTAAGCAAAGCAAAGAAGCATGAAAACTCACAGAACCATGGTTTTAGTGAAGTAGAGGACCGCGCAACCATTAGCAAGTTTATGCACTGCTTAGCATGAATGAACAGTGCTTAGCAAAGTGCAGCAGTGCCAAAATTCACAACCATTTAATGAAATTAAAGAAAAATAGTACATTCATTTACTGACATATACTTCCTGTTATAGACTCAAACCCAAGACCTACTACACATAAGACCATAACTGTACACATGTAGCTAGCTGGACATTATACCTTCACATATACTACTAGCATTGTTGAGCACTGTGATGTGCCATGCAAACATGCTTAAACACAACTGTAATTAAATACTTAATTACATCTGGTTTCTATTTTTAGATATTTGGCAGGGGTCGGCCATGTATGTATGAGATCTGCATGGCTCTGTTGTGCTCTCCACCCCATAAACATAAATAAAAAAAAAGATTTAATTGTGATAATTATATCTGGTTTCTATTTTTAGATATCTGGCAGGTGTCATTTGTCTATATGTGAGCACAGCTTGGCATTGCTGAGTTCTGCACCACTCAAACAGGCAGTAAAAAAAAAAAACGAATTACAAAAAAAATAATGCATCATAAAAATAACATTATACAGTTGACACACTTCACAACATTACAACAGTGGTAAGGAGCATTACAGGAAGTCTCACACTTATCTGCAGCCGTGGGTAGCTTCTATACCTCTGTTTATACTGATTCAATATCCATGTTCCTTGGATCTCCCTCAGCAGCACACCATCATTAATATGCACGGCACACTGCCAAGGGGGAACTGTGCCTGTTACATGGATACATTCCTTGCAGGTTCTACACTGTGCCTACATGGATTTTATTAAATCTGGTAAATGTTTTCATTTGTTTTTTCTGTTTTCCTTTTTACTTTTCTATGCTCTGAGGCTTTTTCTTGAAGCAACTAGCTGCTTGGCAGTGCCAGCATTTTCAAAGTAAAAACATTGATGTTTAGCATGTCAAAGTTGGGTGTATTCACTGTTTTCTACCACACATATATATATATAGTTGTATGTCAACATATAACAAAATTAGCGTGTAGAAAGGAAAGTAGTCTGACACAACTAGTTAAACATCAGCCAATCACAAAACACAGCGTAACAAAGTTAAGCATGTTTTTGCAGGGAGAAAGACCTCCTGCACCCCCTCCCCCTGTTAATTATATATACCATTTTTCAGTCTGCAATACAGTGGAGGAAGTGTAAATTCCGTGATTCCATCTTGAATGTGAACTCACACAGAAGAAAAGTTGGTAGATGCTATCAGCTTATTTTTGATCAGATGAACTGGCTTTTTTCTCTCTTCTACAATTGAAGCCTGTGTGTGTGTGTGTGTGTGTGTGTGTGTGTGTGTGTGTGTGTGTGTGTGTGTGTGTGTGTGTGTGTGTGTGTGTGTGTGTGTGTGTGTGTGTATGTGTGTGTATCTGTGTGTCTGTGTGTATGTCCATATATAATATTATAATATAATAATTTATAGGATGTTACTAGGCTAATAGTCCTAAGACACTTACAAGCCTAGCCAAGTTCTATACTTATGTCCATGATCAGCACCTATTATCCCTGTTCAAGAGGGACACAGGTAAAACACCCGGGGTGAATTTATGGATACCCATCCACTCATCCAGATTGTGTTTGAAGAGGGCCAATAAAATTCTCTGTTTGACATGAAGTGGGAGTCTGTTCCAAAGGTGTAGTAACCTCTGGGAGACAAATCTGTACCTGCATCACGTTCTATTAATGTCATATAACAGGTTAAGATCTTTAGAGTGAGTAACCTGTGCACCATTTGACTTGTGGATATGCAACATTTCCAATAAATCAGGGAAAGAGACTGCCTTATATGCAAGGCAGAGATTGCCTCTGAGTAGTTTGTATAAAAAAGAAAAAAGTGACAATTATTTCAGATGATCCACATAGGACAGATGCTGAAGACCTTGAATTTTCCTTGTGAGGAACCTTTGTGGTCTCTACAATTGTGTCAGGTGCTTTGAAAGGTACATACCAAAAGGGGAGTTGTATTTAGTTATTGGCCTGATGAAGGATTAGTACAGGGAGGTTATAACTTCTCTTTTTATCTGAAGGCAATGCCCTTACTTACAATATGAGCAATACAGAATGCCCTTCTTACCCCCATGGAGACATGGTGATCAAATGTATGGTTGCTGTAGACCTGTGTGCCCAACACTGTCACCACTGAGTGCATAGTTAGGGTGTTTCTATTGATGTGGTAGTTAGCAGGAAAAGTGCTCTTACCAAAAGGGGTGATAATAGCATGAACATTGTTCTTAGTGAAAGGGATGATAATACATGTTTTTGCATTTAGTTTAAGGCCATGACTTTGACACCAATCATTTGTTTGTGTAAGACCCTCTTGTAGGATGTTGACATCATTTGGAGATACTATGACTGCTTCCAGTTTGCAGTCATCAGCAAATTTTGTCAGTCACAAACCTTTAGTTTTTGCTTGTACTTCAGAGAAATAGATTCCAATCAGTAGAGGTCCCAGGACTGATCCCTGTGGAGCACCACTGGTTACAGGTCTGTTGTTTAAGGTGAATTCCCCTATTTTGACTATATGTGTTCTATCAGTGAGCCAGTTAGTGACCCATCTAATGATATAAGGTTTGATACCTAGCTGGGTGAGTTTGTCAATGATGCCTAAGTGGGAGATAGTGTCAAAAGCCTTGGCTAAGAGTAAGTCAGCTGTATGCACAAATTTTCCCTCATCCAGGGTCTTGGTGACTGTCTCTAACAAGTGCACCAGGTTTAACAGGCATGATCGCCCTTTGATAAATTTAGATATACCTATATATCTAGATCTGTCTATCTATTTATATAAACCATAATAAATAATATATAAAGATAGACTGATGAATCTAGATATATAGAGAGCTATACAGCTATATGTATATGAATATATATTTGTACACATAAGCTTACGATCAAAAGCATGAAAGACTTATTTTCGTTTGATTGTGTGAAAAATAACATTGGCAACTGTCATGCCAATTATTCAAAATGACATAATGTTAAAAAGTCAAAACTCAACATCCAGCATTTTCGGTACAGTTCATCATCCGCAAAAAAAAGCTATTGATAAATCGTACACTGTTTTTCTGTTTTGCAGGGAGGAAAGCCCTCCGTACCTCCTGCTAATTATATATTCTAACTCCGAGATTGTACTACAGTGAGGAAAAGGGTAATTCTCCCAATTCCAGTGTAGCATGATTCAACTGTAAAAAGCGACGCTCAAAGTCACAAATGCAAGCTGCGTCTCGATGTTCCAAGGTGATGCAATTTCAGGTCAGGATTTTCACTTTTTGCACATTTACCCTCAACCATATTAATGGTAATGGTAAATTAACTTTCAGACTTTTGATAGTAAACTGTATTTATATATATATATATATATATATATATATATATATATATATATATATATATATATATATATATATATATATATATATATAGGTTCCTATCAGATAGTCAAACTTCTGGAAGTATGAACCTCATATGGTCGAGACCATAAGTTCGAATTTGCAAAAGTTCGGGCATTTCAATGGAAATCTCCACAAGGGGCGGTTTCCATTTTGTTCAATGAGGTGCGATCTCGGAGTTGATATATTTAAAAGTAGCGGGGGTGTGGGGGGCATACAACAGTTTATTTTGTTTTCTTTTCTTTTTTGTTTTTTATCCATAGTCAAAGTTTTTTAACTTCGAACAGGATGGTTCGAACATTCCGTGTTTGAAGTTATTAAACTTCGACTATATGATATAGACCCATACATATATAAATATATATATATATATATATATATATATATATATATATATATATATATATATATATATATATATATATATGGGTTCACTACAAAAGACCAAAATACCACAAGACAGACCACAACTGCAAAATTCAAAATCGTGAACGATCAACACACATACAGTACACACAAAAACATAAACACAGTGTCCCCCCAAACCCAAGCAAATAATCTTACACTATAGTTAAGCAGGGAGGCAAGCCCCCCCCTGCCCCCCCCCTGTGCAAACACACAACCACACATTACAGTCCCTCACACACACACCACAGTCACAACACACATTAACACACACTAAAGCCCCTCACAAACACACTTACACACAGATACTTACCTGAACCGCAACACCAGAAGCACTAACTCAATATCCCTTAACATCGGGATTTTGAATTTCGCGCTTCTGGTCTTTCAGTAATGTAGGGTATCGGGCTTCTGGTCTCAATAATTTGGGCGTTGGGATTCTGAGTGTTCGGTATTTCATAGGGGACCCATATATATATATATATATATATATATATATATATATATATATATATATATATATATATATATATATGTATATGTATATATACATACATATATATATATATATATATATATATATATATATATATATATAGATAGATAGATATATGTATGTATATCTATACAGATATAGATAGAAATAGATATAGATATATATTTAAGAATAAAAAGACTTCCTATGCACATCAATCCTGTTAACAGAGTATAGTTCTGTAAGTTAATGTACCATAACAATAGATATTCAAATGATTACTGCTACTGTAGCCTGTTCTAAGCTATATGGGTTATATCCTGAAAATACTATAACTACCAGTCAGCTTCCAAAGCTTCAAGGCACCTTCCATGTGCCCAAACCATTAGTCAACTCCAGCTCAGCTGTTTAAAAAGACAAGTTTGGGTGCCAAGTCATTCAGAACTTTTATACCAGCTGAGACAAGTCAGCTGTCTAATGAGATGACATTGCTAGGAACAACAAAAAATAAATGTCTGCACCTTGATATAAAAACACACCAAAACACAAAGGTGTGAAAGGAGGTAGGGGCAACTGCAGCAATGATCACTGAAACATCTACTGTTGTGGTAAGTATACTTACACAACTGTACTATATTCATCATATTGATCAATGCTGCAATAGCCTTAGCTATGTAGTTAGATTACCATAGCTTAGAATATCTAGGAGGTGGAAGGGTCCAGGACACTCTGGGGAATGGTCTTACCAAAGCTTGACCTAAACCTGGAGAAGGAAGCTAGCTTGTATGGCTTTGTAAAAGTATGTACAGAGGACCAAATTGTTGCTTCTGGAATGCTTGTAGAATCCAACACTTTTTAAAATAGCTATAGATGATGCCAAGACCCTAATAGAATGTGCCTTGATCCTGCCTGGAATAGTTTTGTTGTGGTAGGAATAACAAAAGGTAATAGCCTAAGGCAACTATTTGGAAATAGTGTGCTTTGACACAGGTTGTCCCTTCTTCTTACCTTCACAGAAATTAACAAATGATTGGAAGTTCTAAAAGATTTTCTTTTGTCAAGATAGTACTTGAGTGGTCTGTGGGCATCTAGGGTATGAAGTATCCTTTCTCCTACGTTATCGGGTCAGAAAAGAACACAGCGAGATGGATAGTTTGGTTGAAAGTAAACTTAGATACCACTTTAGGCATAGAAGAATTCCTTCTCAGTGAAACCCGGTCTCTGTGGAAAATGAGATAATGCTGACCCACCATAACAGCCTGCAACCCAGATACTCATCTTGCAGTGGTCAGAGCAACCAGCAACATTTTTTTTCCATGTTAAGAATGACAAGTCAGCCAGATGAACTGGTTCAGATGCAGTAAGTATTAGTATCTCTAGCACAAAATTAACATTCAAAGGAGAAGCCAGCAGTTTTTTGGAGGTCTCTTATGCAAAACCTGTTTAAAAACATTTTTTTCTCTAAATTTTTTTATTTTTCAAATACAGTTGAATAAATTCCGTAGTATTTGTATATAAGATCTTAAATAACTATAGACACTATTTACATCAGCCTGATACTATAACATACCTCAATATATACAATTACTTTATAGTTATAATAATCTAGCTATTAGAGTGTATCTGTTCAGTTATTGTAAAGTGTCAATTAATGATAAGACTTTTTTTCCCATGGATTGTTAGTAAATGGCTTAGGATGAATCCTTAATTCTTTAATTTTAATTTCCAGCAATGTTGTAGTCTTCAGTAGGCTTTATATGTCTTCCAAAGTCAGTATTGTGTTTGTATTCCATCTTCTTGTTATACACTTCCTTGAGATTGCAGATATTGTCCAAACTAGATACATATTTGACTCATCCAAATGAGGACCTTCATACACATTTAATAATACTAGATCTTTAGATAAGTTAAACAATTCATTAAATAAAGCTTGTAAAAAGTTTTAATACCATTTCAAAATGGCTTAATTTTAACACAATCGAAAAAAATGTGAATCCAATTTGCATTGTGTATTTGCGCATACCTACAACATATTCCCTTTGTGGAAGATTTAATTTTAGTAATTCTATCAGGAGTTAAGAATGCTCTGTGCAACCATTTCCAATTAAAAACTTTCCAGTATTGTGTAAAGGATGTATGCTTTAATGATAATAAAATATTTGATTTAATTTCTTCAGTTAGCTGTAATGAGTGTCCGTTTGTTATATAATTCCAATGTGAGGATTTGGGTGCTGTTTTATAATTTATCAATTTTTTGTAAAATTCTGAAATACTATTTCCCATGTCATAATCGTTATATATGATTTCATATAGGTATTTTGTAAGTTTAGGTATTTCTTTAAATGAAGAATTACTACTTATTCTGCATAAATCTTGTAAATACATCAGAATGCTTTGCATAGTTAGTCAGTCTTGTTGTGGAATTTTGTATTTTGTTTCTATTGTTTGCATATCCAGAACTTTTAGTTCTTTGATACACTGAAACCAACAAACAAATTCTTTTTTTTCCCAGAAATTATTTCTCTGTATATTTTATGTGGATAACTCTTTGTAGCTATGAATGGTGTTAAAATATCAAACCAGATTTTAAATCTATATTTGCATTAATAATTTATCTAAATGAGTCAATGAAATAATTAATCATACGAGTTTTAGTGGGCTTAGTTATGTTATATTGCATACTAATATATAATATGTGCCATGGCAAATTGTTTTTATCTGTTATTTGAAATTTTATTTTTGTAAATCAAATTCATTTATTGATATTACAGTTAGTAATTCTTTCCGATTCGCAGAATAATTTGGACTTATCCAGTCTGAGATTGTTTTAGATATTGATGCTTTTATAGATGTTTCTATATCAGGAAAGTTTAATCCTTCCTGTTTCCAGGGTCTGATATGATGTATTAAAGCTATTCTGTTTCTGTTGGGAAACCATAAAAATTGTATTGGGCATGAGTTTATTTCTTTGAGTATATTCCTATTTTGGTAACAGTTGTATTGCCAAAGCTATATATAGAATCTTGGGTAGCAAAACCATTTTATTAACTGTAGTCTATCTTCAAATGTTAATATTATTTTGTTCCACTTTTCCACAGAGATTTTAATTGTATTGATGGCATTATTGTAGTCTGTTGAGACTAATTCATTATTATCTTTGCATAACTCAATTCCTGGATATTTTAAGGTAGATTCTTGTTTCCCTATAATGTGATTCCCCTTCATCTGCAATTCTTTTTTTTTTTATTTAAAAATAAAAATTTTGATTTTGATTTATAGAAATGGAGTCCTGAAGTCCTATAAAAGGTGTCAATTAAAATATCTAATTCTTCTAATATCTCTTTTGTTTTGGATAATGTTAATAATATGTCATCAGCAAAGAGCATTACTTTAGAATTATATTGTTCATAAACATCTACTCCTTTGATTTTTGTATTGTTACATATTGATTCTGCCAATATTTCAATGGCCAAAGCAAACAGTGACATGGGACATCCTTGTTTAGTACCCTTTCTTATATGTATAGATTCAGAGGTTAAAGGACCTAGCTTAACATATGCTAAATTATTTGTATATATATTCTTTAGTTGATGAACAAAGAAAGGAGGAAATTCAAATAACACCAACATTTTGAATAAATAGTCCCAATTTAGGGAATCAAATGCTTTCTCTATATCTAAGCCAGTTATGAGTGTTTCTTTATTTTCTTTATCAATATAATCTATAAAATAAATTATCCTTTTAATATTGTCATGTGTGTGTCTATGATATATAAATCCAGTTTGATCATTATTTATTGTTTTGAATAGTGGTATTTTCATTCTGTTAGTTAATATTGTCATAAATATCTTATAATCATTATTTAATAATGGTATAGGTCTATATGAGGTACCGAGGTTTGGGGATTTGTTTTCCTTTAGGATTGGTGTGATTAAGGAATATCTCAAAGAGGTTGGTATTAAAGCTTGTGACTAAATTTCTAATAGAGTTTTATGGAAGAGGGATAGTATCTTTGAAAAAAAAGTTTATATATTTCCAAAATTATGCCATCTATACCTGGAGCTTAATTATTTTTACCCTCTTTATTGTATCTGTAATTTATTTGTAGGATATGGGTGCTTGCAGACCTAGTTTTAATTTTTCTGGTATGTTTTTTATATTAAAACATTTTTATCTAGATTTAATTGATCAATTTGTATATTTTCATTTTGAAAATGTTCATTATAGTGATTTCTATAGGCATCAAGAATGTCACCTATATCTGAGACATTTTTCCCTTACTTTTCATGGAAGATACTTTTAATGTCATTGGCTTTTGATTATTTTTTATTCTTGTGGATACATTATGTAGATATTTGGGAGAAGTGACTAAGGTATTCATTTTTAGTATTTCTAAACCTAAACTAGTTTGATGCATTAGAATTTCATTGTATTTATTGTTTAATACTTTCTTTTTCATCTCAAAATGATTTTGATTTTTTTCAGCTTTTCCTGACAAAAGTTTGGATTGTAGACCTAATAATTTAGAATCCCATTCTCTGATTTTTTTTATACCAAGTTAGGGTTTTACCATATATGTAAGCTTTTAATGAGTCCCATATCATTATTTTATTTATTTCTGTGGAGTAATTAATATCTAAGAAGAACTGTAATTCAAATAATAACCAGGGTTTGAACTTTTTAATTTTAGTTATATATGCTGGAATTCTATAGGGGGCCGCGGTGGCTCAGTGGTTAGCATCATTGCCTCACAGTATGAGGTTTCCCAGTTCAATTTTCATTTGGAATGCCTTCTGTGTGAAGTCTGCATGTCCTCCCCACAGTTGAGTGACATTAAAAACATGCAGGTAGGTGTGCGCAGCATGAATGGGTGTGCATTCTTTGAAGGTTGGGTGTCGGGCTGGCAACTCAGCACTGTAAAAATCCAATGCCAATCATTAGCAGACCAGAGTTCCACTGTGGTGACCCCTAACCAGGAAAAGCCGAAAGATGTTGCTATGCTGGAATTCTGGAGTTAAAGATTAATAGTTTGTACCAATTTTAAAGTTTTAGTATTAATGAATTCTGGTCTGAAAAGGGGCAGGGAGTGAATGAGAAAAGAAAGATTTTAGAGTGTAAGTCATGGGCAGCAAATATTTTATCTATTCTAGTTTAGGTACCAAATCTGTGATCTTGATGGGAAAACAACAAAGATTTATCTTCTTTAAATCTGAAAGTATCTACAAGATGAAATGATTCTACCCACTAGTTTAAAGTTTTTGATACAGCAGATGTACGCTGCGGTCTTTTATTTGCAGTTTCAGAAATATCAAATATACAGTTAAAATCTCCTCCTAATATTAAGTTGCCTTTATAATTATTGGCAATGAAATCCAAGTGTTTTTTAACAGTTCCTGTTCCAATGCCTGGGAACCAATATAGATTGGCTAGGGTCCATATTCTGTTATTATATTTAACTATTACTAATGCCATAAAGCTTTCTTTATCTTCATACTTATAAATGATTTCTGGGTTAATCACATTTGTCTTCCATAAGATTGTTACCCCTTTTGTCTTATAAGTGGATTGCGCCAATATCATATATTCCTTAGGATTCCATTTGTAATTGTCATTTGTTTTGAAATGAGTTTCTTGAAGGGAGACAATTTGTGCTTTGTTCAGTTTTAAATATTTCAGTAGATTTGATCTCTTGCTAGGATTGTTTAAGCTATTGGTATTTAAAGATAATAAAGTTAAACCCATCTTAGGTTATTTAGACTATTTTCCGGATTCACTATGCCCTGCACAGTGTGTAGGATCAGTGCAGGAGCTCTAGCAGGCAATATGTCTGCCGTGCGATCCAGGAACAGCCTAGAGGGGCGTGCATGACAGCTCCTGCACTAATCCTGCACGGACTAAGCCCTTGTATGCAAATCACCCCATTTTCAGGAGAAATCCATGCAAATGAGGTGGTTTTGCGATCCAGGAAGCTTGTGACCGTCCGTGCAGGACTAGTGCAATCTGCAGAAATGTACTCGGTTAGTAACTGAGTACATTGCTGCAAAATCCAAAACAGAGCCGTGACAGCTCCAAATAAAGGCTGCATATCATTGAGGAAGTATGCCAATGGCCAAGTATAAGCCAATTGGCATTGCAAACAAAACAAAAAATAAAAAAATTTACTTTTAATTTTTTTTAGCCCATCTTGGCTGTTAATTGTAGAGCAGCGGCGCGCAAACAGGATCAGGGGGAATAATACAATAAACCTAAAATAAGCATTCTAACTAAAATCAGTATTCTGCCATGCAAGTCAATGGTAGGCAGAAGACAATCTGGCCAGTGAGTAGTGGTTGCTAAGGGGGAAGCTCAGTGTGAGACATGTAACTATACATTAGCAGGCAACCCTATGCAAATGAGGGGAATGATAGTGAATCCCAGTTTTCCACAGCATTTGAGTCAGGTCCCAACAGTGTAAGAGTATGAACAGCCTGCTGCAAGCCAAGGAGTTAGATGACATCATGTCAGGCATACTGTAAGCAGATTGGAGCCCTGTGGCTCGGGTTTGCTCCTAGCTAGGGTGTGTGTCTAAACCTGCTTAGCACTCTTTTCAAAGGCTAAGCAGGTGTGCTCGCCGAGCACCGGGCTTTACAGGAAGAAAAAAGAGGTTAAACCTCGAAATAGCAGCAGTGTGCACATTTGAGCACTCTGCACAGGACGCACATGGGCTTAAACAGGAAGGCAATGGGAAGGGAAAACAGCAGTAGGAACATAATCAAGGAGAACTAGCTTAGCTGGCAGGTGAAATGTATCATAATCAGCCAATTACACAGGCAGCAGACCAGCCCAGCCCAGAACACTACTATAAACTAAGCAAAGACTTTCCCCTCTGGTTTTTCCTACATTCTACACCACTGGTGTAAACAAGTGGGGAACTTTTAACACTCACAACAGCAACATTCTAGGGGCTGCAATAGCTATCATACAACTTGTGGAAGAGACTGAGGTTGGTGAGGATGTGAATGCTGCCGACCAACCCACAGTGAGGAGACGGAGAAGAGTGCACAGACCCAGGGTAACCTACCAAGGGCTACATGAGCTGGAGATAGTGGAGCACTATAGGGCTGACAGGGACCTCCTACAGCAAATTGTTGAGCTGTGCCGGCCATGCTTGACACACAGAACTAACAGAGGTGAACCCATCCTAGTGGATACCAAGGTATATGTAGGCCTAAGAATACTAGCTACAGGTACCTTCCAAAGGCCGACTGGGAATATGATGGGGATTTCACAGGCATCAGCATCCAGGGTACTCCACCAGTTCCTGGATGCCATGTCAGCACATGTTGGGTGAGCACATATATTTCCCCAACACCCATGAGGCGTTGGCCAGCAATATGTGCCTCTTCCACCAAATAGCGGTATACCTCGAGGTAGAGGGTTCAATAGACTGCACACACATATGCATCAAAGCTCCACCTGGTGAGCAGGGTAGGGTCTACATCAACCACAAGGGCTTCCTCTCCATCAACTGCCAGGTCGTGTGCGATGCCCAGGGCATAATAATGAATGTGTGTGATGGCTGCTCTGGAAGCTATCATGATTCCCAATTCTGGCATCTGATGCAGCTTTACCAGAGATTTGTCAATGGGAACATCCCTCACGGTCACCTAGTGGGGGATACTGGATACCAGTGGTGGCTGTTGACTTCAAATCGAAGTGGGGCTGCAGGAGACAGATGAATGGGTGGGGCCAATGTGAAGGGGTGTGACCAACTAGAAAGGGGAGGAGCTATACTCAAAACCACAAAAACTGGAACTTTAATTAAATACGTTGCCCTGGGTGCCAAACCATTGTTATGAGAGTCCAATCAAGACAAAATGAAGTGTAAAAGAAAAAAAGAATATTTCAATGCATTGGCTGCATGACAGCTTACTTAATATCTAGATGGAAACAAAAAGGTCGTGAGGCATGAAAAAATAAATTACTTTTTAAATACATTACAGGATTGCCAGTCAAAATCAAGTACAAGACAAACAAGCAGCATTCATATTAAACCACTTCTCCTTGCACTGCAGTTCTAATTATAATTTGTATTCAGCTTTATAAAAAGCACCAAGTAACATGCTGAAAATAGCAATGATACCCGCCACCTGTAAAAATGTTTCTTATCCAAAAAAGACCTGCTACCTGACAACTATCTATTTGTTTAATTGGGAAAACATGATCAAAGTAAAAAATGAACAGCAAACAAGAACCAAGCTCAAGATAAACTGCTTAAAGGATTACTGCACAGGTTATGGACCACACATGATAGATTGACATGCTGTGTAGTTTATGGGTAAAGCCTGCAAAGATGATGACAAGGCTCCAACAAAGGTAATGAGCTAATGAGCTTCTTAAAGTACTGTAATCCTGTCCTTTATTATAAATATTGTCATATGCATTTCAATACCCAAGGCTTATACGTTATCTAGTTATGTAAGTATTCTCTGCATAGCAACAACAAAAAGGCTTTCAATGTTGGTAATTCTTTAACAGTAAGCTTACTTGCATCTTACAATCTCAGACAAGTTTACCTGATGGTCATGAAATCATTGCTACTTAAACACAGAGCAACAGGCACTTTCTGAATAATAATAAGCATAATCAACAGAATAAAAATATGACAGAAAACCAGAGCATTCTGCAAAATCAAGCAAGACAGATGAAATGCCACTGTAGTACTTGCATCTACCTTGGATGGGGGGATACTCTGTACAATTATACTACATAACTGCTCCTTGCCTTGCTTGGGCACATCCAGAGTCACTACATGGGGGAGTGGGGTGCAACAGGTATGTCACAACTTGAAATGTCTCTGGCTGACTGCAATGGCCCTGACACATTTGTCATACCTCTCAACCTCAGAGCAAGAAATCTGGACAAAGTCAGGCCCAAAATTAAGGACAATATTTAAATATTGTTCTTATAAACTTTCTAATAGAATAGTAGGTCTTGCATTATTATGAATTTTCTGAAGGGTATGAAATCTGAAACTGAAATGTCTGTCATTATTTTCTTACTTCAATCTTTAATTATTTGCCACTAATTTTCCAGAAAACCACAATTCTATGAAAAATGGACCAAAAATGTGAAGCAAAAATATAAAATAGCCACACAATATAGCTGGGAACCTGTCAAAGAAGGGACACTTTTTAATATTAGCACTGTTAGCTTGAGCAGCTGACAAAATAAATGAATCTACATGCATTTCTGAAATAAATGTAATCTATAACTCTGATTATTACAGTTATTTATTAATTGTAAACACTCCATGATTTCTTCCAAAATTGACATTTTACAGAGGGATTAGAGGGAGTGCAACATTTTGAGCCAAAAATGGGGACATTTGAGAGGTTTGGATATGCTCAGTTCTATAAAGCAATTTGCACGTACCACTCAACCTGTTAATGCAGGAAATCTAGACAAGGCTAAATATATTGGGGGAACATACAAACAGTACTAAAAATTGCTCTTGTATAAACTTAGTTGATAGAACAGGTCTTGCTTTAGCATGCATTTTTCTGAAGGTTATGAATTCTGAAACTCAGTGTCTGCCATTATTTAGTGACTTAATTCCTAAATGATTTGCCAGAAAACCACAAATTTTCTGAGGAACAAACCAAAAAGAAGCTAAATTCTATTCATTCTATGAAAATCTGGACAGTTGAGAGGTATAGTTTAGCTGAGCCGGGGCTGTCTGAGTTTGCCATCCTTCCCCCTCAAAAAATCATGGTCGAATGGAGCCACCCCCTGCAGCCATTCCAATGCCCCATTACTTGGCTATTTCGCCCCATTTAACATAAACACTGCAATGTGCATACTGCTTTACTTCTATGATGATTTGGATTTTATTTGAAATTTTATTTTGTATTTTACAGCATAAACACTAAAACATCTGCTAAACAAAGCAATGTAGTCTCACAATGAAAATAGACTTTAGCATTAAAGTTCTGCCCTTGAAACTCACATTCATTGAAACAGCAGTACAATCCACATTCAAAGAAAATACATTTGGGTAGTATAAAGATTAACTTTGGGCTGTTTTCAAATGATAGACCCCTTGCACACAAAACATACATTTGTTGTGTGATACACCTTCCTGATTGTATTAAATTATATTCCTTGTATAATACAGTACAGTTGTTAGAGGGTGTTTTATATTTATTGTTTCTAACATTTTTCCAGTAAACAATGAAACAAAATGCATGCATCAATAATGACAAAACTGCCCAATTGAGAAAATTTTCATCATAAAAAAGTCTACTCAAACTTATACAATACACCAGTATCAGTAAATATGCACAATCTCTGCAGAAGTAAGTCATTTAAATAATTCCACATTAAAGAGATCTGTAACTAATGTAGAGGTTGCTGCTAGTTAGTATCTTCACCAAAGAGGACATTTTCAGTACGGCAGCATCCGCCCCTTGTGGGAGTAGAACCCACAGCCTTCTGCATCAAAAGCAAGTACACAACCTGTTGTGCTATTAACAATGCAAGCCGACTCAGCATAAGCAGCACTAAACTTCTCTTCCCCTGCAACTCTCAGCTCCTTGTAAAATCTACTCAATACTCAATTGTATCTCAACTTCACAGCACAAGAAATCTGGAAAAAGCCAAAATTTATTGGGGGGGGGGCAAAAGCCCAAAAACCAGGGACACAAACATTGCTTATATAATCTTGGAAAGTTGGTAGAATAAAATGCTGTGTTACCACCATACATTTTACTGCCTAGTCTTGAACGCAGGTCCCTGTACAAAACAGTCAGAGCAACATAATTTATGTCAAATCAGCTGCTTTGTGAAAGAGAGGAAGACTGAAACCTAAATGGCTATAATTTAGTGAATTCAGTTCTCACTATAGCTGTAAACCTCTTAGCAAAAAAACAACTGGACAAACCCAGTAATGGGGGAATACAGCGCTCAAACATATTCAGTGAATTCAGTTCTTGCCATAGCTCTCAACCTTAGCACTGAAAACCTGGATGAAGCCAATAATGGGGGAATACAGTCCCCAAAATAGGGACAGATTTCAAATATTCATCTTATAAACTTAGAAAATTGCTAGAATAAAAGGTTTTGTGTTACTATGTACTTTCTGAAAATATGAAGTCTGAAATTCAAATGCCTGACAATTTTATTTATTTATTTAACATTTGTTAACCAGGAAAGTCTGACAGAACAAAAGACAATTTTCAGCAGAGGCCCAGGGAGAAATACTGCAGACACATGTCTTTGTAACATGGGAGGACACCAGAGCAAACCAACACAAACACAGGGAGGATATGCAGACTCCACCCAGAAGGCACCCCAGCCAAGAATCAAAACAGAAAACCTCTAGCTGTGAGGCAACAATGCTACCACTGCACCATCAAAGCAAACCCACACAAACACAGGGAGGACATGCACACTTCACACAGAAGGCACCCTAACCAAGAGTCAAACCTGAGAACCTGCAGCTGTGAGGCAACAATGCTACCATTGCACCATGAAATATCTCAGAATTTAACTATTCAGAAACCACAGATGTTATGAGGAACAGAAAAGAACAAAATATGAGGGAAAATCTGCAAAATTTCACAAATGGTGGTGGGTAGGGAATTCAGGCTCTTACAGTACAGGGTTCAAGCCTTACAGGTTTCACTGCAACTGGGGCATTTACACACACACACACACACACACACACACACACACACACACACACACACACACACACACACACACACACACACACACACACACACACACACACACACACACACACACTTCCAGCTTGCACCTTCTAAAACTCTTAATCTAAGCTCTACCCACAATGGTCCTCACCTAATTTTGAAATCACATTAAGTTGTTCATGTGACCTTGGTGCCACATTGAGCTATCCAATGTCACCCAGCTACAGTTCACTTGGTCAAGTAGTTTACTCCAGTCTTGCAGTGTTTTCACACAGCTTATAGAACAATATTGTACCAACATTGTTGTTACCAGTTACTGTGTTGAATCAGTCTTCTCTGTAGCACATGACACCACACTGCATGCAGTAATACTAAGTGGAAAATGGAAAGAATGTCGTATGCATCATACCTCACATGATCATTACTAGCAGCTGCTTGCAACAATGCCAGCCTATCATATACAGTACTGGTCCCCTGTAATAGCCACAGTTTTCCTGAGTGCATATCACTACTGTTACTACCATATATGCCAAAGACTTTCAGAGGAAGGAGATAAGTTCTCCAGGCTCAAATGACCTGTTGAACCATTGGGTCTTTTCAGTGTCATCCTCAGGTCTGCACATGTAGATTATCTTACTCACTACCTTCATGGGAATTAATGCCACATACCCTGTGCCACCTTACCATTGTCCACAGAGGAATGTCAATCTTTCATATGGGGTACAGCAGTAATCAAAGCTTCAGTTATTTTTGAAACCATTCTATTCAAATATGTACAGATAATGTGATGTTAATTTTCTAGGTATAGACTGAGTTAATTATGGTTAAAATTATTTACTAAACACAAAAACTCTCAGACTTTCAATGTTAAAGCAATGTTTTAATAACCCAACCTGTGTCAGAAATGTTCTTGATACGGCCTTGACCATCCTTAATATTCAGGCAATTGGTGTTAGGAAATCTTTCCTTATTAGCACCTAGAATGTGGCTGATTTCCTTTTTTGTAAGAATGATAAAACTAGTAAAGTACATTTTCTTTATTATATCATTAACATTTCAAATCCAAAATATTAAGTCATTAACACAGATTGCAAAGGTGCAGGTATTCAGTTGCATTTATTAAGATAGTCACCCAGAACATGATTGGTTTCAATTTGTAAGAATGACAGAACTAGTAAGATACATTTTCATTATTCTAACACTAACATTTCAAATCTGAAATATTAAGTATTTAATAGAATTACCATTCTAGAGTGCAAAACTGTAGTCGTTTACATTTATTTAAATAGTTTCTAATTCTGACAACACCTTTCTTAATATAAAAGCTGAGTACCTCAATTAGAAAGATACTTCTGAAATGTTAACACTAAATAATTAAACTAATAATCATTAAAACAGCTAGAATATAGAATGAATGTATACTTGTTACAAATAATAATCATTAAAACAGCTAGAATATAGAAACAGCTAGAATATAGAATGAATGTATACTTGTTGCTGATTACCTTTCCTGCTCTAAGTCATTGTTTTAGTGTTCAAGTCTAAAACTAGCGAGTCTTGAGGAAATGTGCATACTTACAAAACATCATCCAACCAAATCTAAGTATTTACACAATTAGCTGGTAAATCATGTCTGCTTAACTGAGACACCAAATCCAAGTTATATATTTTGGTAACAAAAGTCAGTGCAAAGTTCCTGTGCTTGACAACAATCCTGTAAACATAATTATCCACCAGTAATATACCTGCATACTATCATCTACAGTGATTTTTTTGGCATCACATACAAATTATTGCATGCATTTTGAAGTTCTTTAGATGCATGAAAGAATAACAGTTCTATTGTGTAGTCCTATATATTTTTTTTGCTGCAAGGCCTTACATAAAATACAAATGTAGTGCTTATTAAACCTAGTTAAGAGAATAGCAATCAGACAAAGACCATTCACATATTCATGATTTGTGGTATTTTGTATTTTGATAAAGATACAGAAGAGATTGCACAGTTTTATTTTCACTGATAAACAGTCATGCATCTGAAAATTTTAGTTTAACCTTGAATAACATTAAGCATTATAAAGCTCAAATTTAAATCAACTGAGAACTAAAACAGTACATAAGCAAACACACACACACACACACACACACACACACACACACACACACACACACACACACACACACACATACCTTGAACCTACCTGCCAGTGAAGCAGCCACGATCTGTTCAAATAATCCATCCACAAACATTATTCAAAGTAAATCCAGCCATGAATGTAAGTAATCCTTTGCCAGCATCCAACGAAAATTGTTCAAAGTAAGTAATCCAGCATCCCCGAAAGTAAGTAATCCATCGCCAGCATCCATGACTGTACATTAACCGTCCCTGCAGCAAAATCCCACGAGAGAGGGCACGTCCATCCCCCTAGATCACCATCCTGCAGACATTGCAGTCTGATCCCCTCCAGTCTATGCAGTTATAACTGCATAGATTTCTGGGATATCTGGAGTTAAATGTTGAGATGTCAATCTGGACTGCTGGTGAATGTCTGGATTTTGTGCGCATGCTCCAGACTGGTTCACCAGCAGTCTGACATCGGGAAAACGCGTGAGTGTGCATGCACAATGTTCGGGACTCGTGTTTATTTTTTATTTTTAGTTATTTTCTTTATTTTCTTTTTTTTTTGCTTTAATTTTTATGTATTTGATTGTACAGCTGGGACGGCTGCAGTCCTGCAGTCCAATAGCACGAGCCACCCCTGCTGGATATGCACTGGAGCTGTGGCTGATGACACCCATCAGAAATGCACACACACCTAAACAAGAACTCCATAATGAGGCACACACACTGACCAGTCAAGTGTGGCCCCCCAACCCTGTGTAGAACTGTAGAAATAGTCAGGTGTGCCTCCCATCCTACGTAGAAATATAGTAACAGTCAGGGGGCCCACCCAATCCTGTGTAGAAATATAGAAATTGTCTGGTGTGCCCCCCATCCTATGTAGAAATATAGTAACAGTCAGGTGGTCCCCCCCATCCTGTGTAGAAATGTAGAAATAGTCAGGTATGCCCCCCCTGCTATGCAGAAATGTAGTAACCGTCAATGCGAAATGATCAATGGATACCCTGTAGAGACAGCATGCTACCTGTCAATGTACAAATCAAAGGTCAGCATTGCAGTACAAACTACCTGGACTCGATCCACATATGCAATACAGACGGCCATACTGGGCATGCTGACACACTTAGAGAAATAAAGGCAATGTCAGTCAACAACATACTGGAAGGTCATACTGGGCATGCTCACACACTTAAACACATGAAGGCCATGTCTGCAAAAACCAGCGGACCAGACATATATGGCAGTCGCAGTTGTTAGTGCAGACACTCCTCAGTATGCACCACTCATGCTTTGCACACACAGTGGATAGGAATACAGACATATATGTAAGGACAACACACTATAATAAGCCAAAGGTAGATGGACATAGATGTGTGGAAGAGGGTGACTGTGACAAGGAGCAATCCAGTCCTGTCCCATCCAGCACACAGCCAAAGGCACCCAAACACATGAGGTGCAGATGTCACTCACTGCAGATATTAGCCACCAGTATCTGTCAGCATGACAGACTATGTGGTGCACATGCCAGCTGTGCAACATGACTGTACAAGGAAGTAGTCATCTAGTAGCTGTATACACATACCTGTGAAATATGACCCTGTGTGTGCCCGCATGTGGTGTGTCTACCCCTAGATGAATGGGATATGGCCCATGCACAGACTCTGCCCTCCCCATAGCCCTACTATGACAAGAATGCTGAGTTCATCCAATGTGAAATACACCTTTGGGAGAGTTGTAGCCCAATAATCACTGTGGTGTGTCCCATAACTGCGTACTGTTGTAGTGTGATAAACTAGTTAGGTAGGAGGTCTAATCCCAGACTTGACAACTTTGTGTGCATGTCTGTCTGACTGTGTAGAGAGCAATGCTTTTTAGGGTAGTCACACTACCAACAATTCAAATGCTCAACTTTGGCAAGGCTGCTGATGCCCTCCAGCTAGAAATACACCCTTGGGAAGGTTGTAGCCCAGTAATCTCCATAATGTGTCCTGTAATTGCACATTGCTGTAGTGTGATAAAGTAGTTAGGTAGGTGTTCTAATCCCAGACATGGCAAGTGTGTGTGTCAATCGGTGTAGAGATCAATGCTTTTTAGGGTACTTACACTCCCTACAATTCATATACTCAACTTTGGCAAGGCTGCTGATGTCATCCACCTAGAAATACACCTCTGGGAAGGGTGTAGCCCAGTAATCCCCGTAAGGTGTCTTGTAACTGCGTAATGCTGTAGTGTGATAAAGTAGTTAGGTAGATGTTCTAACCCCAGACATGGCAAGTGTGTATGTGTGTCTGTCTGACCCTGTTTGTGTAGAGAGCAATGTTTCTTAGAGTACTCACACTCCCTAAAATTCATATGCTCACCTTTGGCAAGGCTGCTGATGTCACCCACCTAGAAATACACCTCTGGGAAGGTAGTAACCCAGTAATCTCTGTAGCACATGCCATAACTGCATACTGCTGTTGTGTGATTTACAACTGCGGTAGGGTTTCATCCCCACCCATGGCAGTTCTGGATGTTTTGTGTGTGTTTCAATGACTGTGTATGGAGTAATGCATTATAGGCTAGTCACACTCACTACAATTCAAATGTCCTACTTTGGCAATCCTACCGATGTCATTCATTGTGAAATACACCTTTGGGGAAGGAGCTCTCTAGTAATCCCTGTGGTGCATCCTATAACAGCTCCATGCTGTAGTGTAATATAGATCTCTGTTAGAGGTACTATACCCACACATGTCAGTTGCGGATGTTTTGTGTGTGTTTCATGTTCTGTGTAGGGAGCAATGCACATCCCAGACACCATCCATATCATGGACTAAGGAACACATAGATGCAAGTGGTGCACAACATTGGCCACACACAATAGTCACCCAGGTGACTGGATAGTGCATACAATACCCACCTGTGTGGACAAATGCAGAAACCACAGCCCTGAGCCACAATGCAGCCCATTGTCATGTGGCCTGATGCCAAGGGATGCCCATCGCCTAGCCTTGTATAGCCATCTGGCACAGCTGATCATCACACACCCATGCAGACATGCATCCATACATGTCAGTACTGGCATCCTGTGTGTTTTGTGTGTGTGTGTTGTATGGTGCATATGTTCACATCCACACTCACTACACCCCCCATTGGCATACTGAAGCATGTTGTCTGATATAAAAAACACCTCCCCATACCCGTATTCCATACAACCTCCGTATGACCCATGTGGTGCATGTGATATCTGCACAGTGATGTGCTGTGGCTATCCCACTACTGATGAGTTTTAATCCTGGCCCTGCCAAGTGTGTCAGTGTGTGTGCATCCCTGTGAGAGTGTGGCTGTGTTGATGCTGGCACCTGTTCAATTGGACATGCACTTGTACATCACCTATGTATAACTACTGCATCCCTGTTGCAGATGTCACTCGCCATCACATATATGTTCTGAGGGCTCCACAACAGGTAACCCATGTGGTGCATCCAATAACTGCATAGAACTATGAAAGCACTACATAGTCATCAGGGTTTGATCCCCTGTGCTAGTAGGTGTGTGACACAAACATGCTTAGGTTTTACTCTCCC
Organism: Protopterus annectens; assembly: GCF_019279795.1. NCBI lineage: Eukaryota > Metazoa > Chordata > Ceratodontiformes > Protopteridae > Protopterus > Protopterus annectens. Next base: position 1,410,730,265 of record NC_056731.1, on the reverse strand, counting down.
ACCCCTCCCTGACTTGTCTTTGCCTCTGTCTGCCTCTCCCACTCCCACTCTGGAAGATGTGGAGACCTACGCCTGCTCTGCTTAGGCAGCAGCATGTGTATTTTAAGTAATGCTCATGATCAGCTGATGGCCTCTACATGAATTGCAGCCCTCCCCTAGCTGATTGCATGTGGAACAGCTGTGGTAACATCCCCATAGCCAATTGCATGGAAACACACTCCACTATCTAGGAACATCATCTTCCTATTGGCCCTTTTCATTCACTGTGAGCAGGAACTAGATCGTTGTTTGAAAAACAGCATCTCAGATGGATTGGGGATTTACCTCTAACAACATACACTGTGGACACAGGGCAAGATACAGGAGGGGGATGTGCCTGACCTGACTACAGACTGCAAGTGCTGCTATACTGCATTTGGAGTAATGTTGGTTTAACAGTGTGTGTGTGGATATGGCTATCCTACATGTCTCAATTCCTGCCATGTCAGTTCCATGTTTATGAGGAATTCCCATCTGCAAGGTCATCTGCAGACTGGGCAGTATGTTGTGCCTTTGGTTTCATGGGAAACCCATGGAGCATCTATCTGTGGATTGCAGAAGGTAGTGTGAGGATTGCAGTCTGTAGATAGTGAAAGCCGTGACAGTTACTGACTTCATATCCCTCATAGGACATATGTTGCAACAAACCCTGTTACAACAGTAAATGTATGAGATTATCACAGCAACATCTCAATACTGGCCCTGTGTATGTGCTTCCAGCCCCAACTCTGTCAACCTTTGCACATATGTCGTACATGAAGAGGTGCATATGTGCTGTACACCATAATTCGTGTCATCTTATCTGATAAGCCAGTGAGATATCAGACTGCTACACATGTTATGTACAGTAGGGGTTATATTTGATGACATAACCTAGACATACTATGGTTGTTTGTACAGTACTGAGGTCTGTGTACTTATGGTGAATGTCGACAGTGGGTATATTGTTAATATGTACCTTGGCCTGCATATAGACTGTGGTAGTTTTCATCATCCTAGGTCCCGTCCTATCTGATGTTACATGCTGCTCCACTGTATGTTACCATATTGGCTTACATGTTTGCAGGGCCATACAGACACATGCTCCATACCACAGTCAGCCATCAGACCAAACTGTGTAGCAGCCCAGTATATGTAGGGTTAGTGTGTGAGTGGCACATATGAGGATGGTGTTGAACAGATAGTCCATATACTGTAATATTAGGTGCCATATGTGGCTGTGGCTCTGTTCTCATTGGTTGTGGTTATGCACTTTCACACAGGTGTATCTTACCCTGTGCTGTGACATGCCTGTACAGCCTGCTATATATGCAGGTACATGTGCATTTCCCCATAACGCTAATTTCTTCAAAAGAAAAGAAAAAGAGGTTGTTAGGAAAGTGGTGAAAAGAGGGGCACAAAGAGGGAAATACAGTAGGGAAAATAGCCATGGATGTGCAGGAAGGGTGTAGGGAAGGTCCATAGCTGCCCATTTCTTCTACAGCAGCAGCTGTGCATATACACTGAATTTAGAGGTAGCTTTGGACACACACTCCTAGGAGGGGGTGAGGTCAACAAAAATAAGTTGTGATGCCAATTAGACCAGATTACATGTGTCCAGTGGGTGTGTGTGCAGAATGGACAGCTATGTATGGGGTGAGATTTTTTGTGGGAACAGATTGCCCATTTCTTTTTTTCAGGTGAGAGTTGGGTGTTAGGCCACAAGATGTTAACAGTAAGCCATGCCACCTGAATGATGTGAGGCTGGTATTGATAACATATCATACAGTACAATCTGGCTACCACAGTGAATGTACAATGTGTAAGCAATAAACATTCCTAAGATACATATACACAGACACAGGTATGCAGATACATATATATGTCTATATATACATATATATATATATATATATATATAGATATATGTGTGTGTGTATGTGTGTGTGTGTGTAAGTACACATACACACACAGAGGTACATCTAGGATGATACATAATTAGTGGGTGCACACCACACTGACCAGCCAGTATCCCTACATTTGCAACATCATCAGATGGATAGTGTATGAGTCACCCATACAAATGACAATTGTTGCCTGAAACATATATATATACCTACAGAGAAGTCAAAGGATGTAACACCACACACAGGTTTGCATACATTTTAAAGGTTTATTTGTGCACTATTACAGTGGTATATGCCACGTCATATAGCTGTGTAGACTTTGAAATAAATACAAACAGATGAATGCAACTCTCAAAGAGATCATTTCCAAAAGCATAACATATGTTGGTGTCCACGCTAAGGCCTTCACGTAGTACAGCAGGAAAGACAGACTGGGCCACAGGATAAACATAATTCAACAGTAAGTAATGCAGATGTACAGCCCAACAGCCTCTAAATACACTGTGTACGCAACCCCTAGGGGGAAAATACCTAGGTTGACACAATGGGAGGTATCTATTACATAGCAATGCACACCTGCAATCATAACAATCACATTGACAAACAGAAGAGCCCATATGGCAGTAAGGAGTAGGCCAGCAATGTTCACAAGGTGAACTGTATGGTAATGTACATCCGTATACTTTAAGCCAGCTGAATACTGGTATACCTCACATGTTGTAACACCCTAGGAGAGTTATGGTGCATGCCCCACCCAACAGACTGATTTACAGGGGCATATAACACTGTTACATACACTGACCTCTAGACTGCAGAGGGGCACACATGTGTTGTGCAGATGAAGCCCACATATATATGGTGCATATGTTCTGTACACCATTATTCATTGACATCATACCCGATAGCAAGCCAGTCAGATAACAGACTGCCGGACATACTGTGTATAGTAGTGGTGTTTCTGAGGACATTATTTGGACATTCTGTGGTTGTGTGTACAGTACTGTGGTCTGTGTACATAGGGCAGGGGTCCGCAACCTTCACTATCCAGACAGCCATGTATGGCCCCTCCCACACCAAATGAAAGTAATCGGGAGCCACATCTGCTATTTGACCCCTAAAATGAAGATAACAGAGCATATAAGGTTACACATATAGTTATACTAAATATAAAAGGACTAAGTGTATAAGAACAATACCTGATGTACATCCATAATTGTGGTCGTATGTTGGGAATGCTTGATCTGTGTGTGTGTGTGTGTGTGTGTGTGTGTGTGTGTGTGTGTGTGTGTGTGTGTGTGTGTGTGTGTGTGTGTGTGGGGGGTGCAGTAGGGTGGCCATTAATCCTCAGAGGTACAGGGAGCAACTACAGTGGGTTGTAAGAGCCACATGTGGCTCCAGAGCTACAGGGTGCAGAACCCCAAGTTAGGGTTATTGATGTCAGTATGTGTATTGTGCATATGTACCTTGGGCTGTGCACAGACTGTGGTACATGCCATTGCTAATGGTCCTGTTCTATCTGATGTTACATGCTGCTCCAGTGTATGGTACCCTACTGACTCACATGTCTGTAGGGCCAGACACACGTGTCCCATACCATAGACAGCCATCGGACCACACTGCGCCATGACCAATGTATGTAGGATTACTGTGTGAGTGGCACATATGAGGATGGTGTTTAACAGACAGTCATTATAGTGTCATATTAAGTTTGTGTATCACATGTGTCTGTGGCTGGGTTGACATTGGATGTGGGTATGCACTCACACAGGTGTCTGCCACACTGTGCTATGACCTGCTTGTGGAGCCCACTATAATCGCAGGTACATGTGTATTCTCCCATACAAAATATAGTCCAGTGTTGTGGCAGTCTGCCTGTAGTTTGCACAGTGCTTAGTGACATGCCTAGCAGCCTAGTGTAATTACCCAGTGTGCTGTTATGTCCATTTATTTGCTAGACATACTGCTGCAGGCCACCATAACTGTTGTGTATTTCTGACAAAACAGTGGTGTGCTATACAGATGTATGTCAGTATCTACTGGGTAGTATGTGGCCATGTGACCTCTGCACCACCAGGTATTATGCGTCAGAAGAGACTGGCGTGTGTGTGTGCATACACTGTGTGTGCATATGTAGTCCAGTATTGTCGTGATATACCCATGTACATGGCTAGTCACATCCCCATTGTGAGGCGTGGTCCATATGTTAACACACCATTTGCAAGAAGGGGACATGTGTACACTTCAGGACTTCCCACAGAGTGCCAGACTATCCACATATATTGGTCATATCCCTGATGTAGTCTACAGGATCATTGCTGTACTAGCAGTGGTACTGTACTATGATGTCCTTAGGATGTCTGTTTGTAGGCAATGATGCACATGTCTGCAGCAGATGTGACCTCCCATACCCGACATGTATTTTAAGACAACCCCTGTTACAGTAGCAACAGTCTACATATATACCTGCAATACATCCATGACATCCCCTTGCACTAAACGGTTGGGACTATTGTTGTTGAGGTAGGACTCCACTCCATGTTCTGGACATATGGTAAACATATATGTGTACATATTTATCCATATATCTATATAGATATATACACATATACATATCCACATAGATATATGGACATATAGATATAAATGTACATATATGGAAATATATATGTGCATATATATTCATGTAAACACTCACATATATACATATACACAGCAATGACTTCAACATTTGGCTAAGCTTCTGATGTCATCCAAAGGGGATCCAGTATATGTCTGCCTGGGATGACATGAATGACAAATCACAATGCATTGCAAGAGATGGTCTGCACCTGTTGCCCCTGGGATTCAGGTTACTGGCTAATGCTCTTGCACCCCCATAGTGCCTTTTCTATGCAAGGTTCAAAGGACAAAACCACCAATGTAAAAGATACAAGCATTCAGAACTGAAGGTAATGGTACTCAAAGCTTGAAGTCTTATCCTAAACATGAACTCTCTCAAGGCACACCTACAAATGGAGAACATCGGTATCTGCCCAGTAACTGAGACCTGGTTTAATGCTCCAGAGAGCACCCCTACAATACCAGGCTACCACTGTTGCCACACATTTTGGCAATCAAAACAAGACCACAACACTACAGGAGGAGGAGTGTTCATATTTAACAAGGTTATTCACACATCCAGGCTGGTTCCCAACACAATACATCTGAATATTCCCTGATGCAACTAACACCAGGTAAGACTGCAATCCAAACTGATCCTCACTACACCTTACTAAACATACTGGAATTATTGAGATACAGCCAAAAAAAAACATACTGGGTGATTCAAACTACCCTGTCATTAACTGGGAGAACTATTCAGGTAACAATGGCTTTCCCTAGTGGTTCTTGGAGGTCATGGATTCCAACACCCTGGATCAAGTAATCCGTTGTCCAACCAGGGGCTCCAATATCCTAGACCTGGTCATTACCAACATGGGAGATAGATGCTCCACACCAGTGGTCACCCCCTCATTGGTCAAGTCTGATCATAAGCTATTCACTGCCGACATCCGCATCCCACCCGCAAACCCCAGGAAGGACACCCCCATAAAAATCCTCTTCATGCTACTCAAGTCATACTTGAGAAACTGTGTATACCCATGGAGATGGGAGATGATAGACCAACTGCTGAATCTTACAGTGAGGCACTGTGTGAGCACATCCACTCGTGCATGTATTGTGCCATCACAAATAGAACCAGGATGTCCCCCTCCAAACAAAGACAACCAATATGGTGGACCCCTGACATAAACAAACTGTACAACAGAAGGAAGAGACTGTTGAAGACAGGGGGATACTCCCAGGATGCAAACAACTACCTTACCAGCCTCAGTAAGACGCTGAAATCCCCTCATAGAATCCACCAAAGCTAGTTACATATATGAAATAGCCACAGATTCCAAAGACAACAACAAGCCATTCTATCGTTATGTCCAGAATCTAACTGGCAATGCTCAGAACTGATCTGAGCTACAACAGAATGGCATTAAATATACTGATCCCAAGAATTTTGCCAATATCTTGGCAGATCAATGTACTGCCACATTCACACCCCTCTCACCCCCTAAAGGGCCCATCTCAATACCAACATATTGCAAAATACAAGTAATCATGGCCACACAGGTAGAAACCACACTCTCCACAGCTAAGAATACAGTGTCCATGGAAACAGATGACATTCCAGGCTGTGTACTACATGAACTACAAAATGAACTTGCACCTCAACTATGTGTTATTTGTAATCATAGCCTCACCTCAAGCTTCGTGCCCACTGAGTGGCACACAGCTACAGTTATCCCATTCCATAAGGGGGGATCCACCTTGGATCCCGCAAACTACCGTCCCACCAGTCTGTCGAGCCTGATCTGCAAGGGCATGGAATGCATTATAATGGAACATATAAACGAAGGCTTTGGCAAGCCTCAAACACTGGACCCCACCTAGTTTGGCCTAATGAATGGCCAATCATGTCTCCAGAACCTGAATGACTTCTTTGAATCAGTCTCCAGAGCTGTGGAAGGGTGTAAGATGGGCGACACAGCCTATCTGGACCTCACCAAGGCCTTTGGCACCATCTCCCACTTTGGAAACATAGATAAATGTACTAAGCTGGCCATACATTTCTATATCACACGATGGGTTGCCAACTGGCTTACTGACAGAATACACACTGTAAAGTTATCGGACTCCAATACCAGCTGCAAACAAGTGACAAGTGGAGTATCTCAGTGTTCAATCCTGGGACTGCTCATGTTTGGTCTCTACTTCTCTGAAGTACATGCAAACACTATGGGACCCTGTCTAACAAAGTTAACAGATGACTGCAAACCAGGACCACTGTTGAATCCCCAAATGATGTGGGTATTCTACTAAAGGGCATTACAGAAACAGATGCTTTGTGCCAGAGCCATGGGCTCAAGCTTAATGGGCAGAAATGTGTGGTTATCCCCTCTGGGAAATACCATGTACCCATGAATTACCACATAGATGGCAGTACACTAAACACCAAAGGTGTGATGACAGACTTAGGGACACAGGTGAACAGTGGTGACACATTCAATAACCACATTGCCACAACAGTGAGGTGATCCTTCTATGTGGTACACCTCATCACTAATGGCTTTTCATCCAGGAAAACAGAGGTAGTTGTCCCACTGTACTCATCCCTGATTATACACATTATAGAGTACAATGCCCCATTTGGCATGTACCTCACATGACATCTCCAACAGCTGCAAAGGCCAGAGAAATACATCACTAAAAGTATCATAGACCTAAAGCACATGCCCTATGCTGACCATCTCAAAAACCTCCAGCTGTACTCTGTGGCATATCGTATACTCAGAGACAATCTCTGCTTAATATACAAAGCCATGTCAAATCCTGGGTACTGACATCTGTAATAAGTGTATGTAATGCCATGTACAATACATGCGTCTATGTGCTGTCAGTACAGTAGCAAAGGGTGTGAGTGTCATGTCTGGAACACACAAGGATATGAGACCTGCACAGCACTGTTATCCATATGAATGTGTTACATGCAGGGGTAGTAACCCAGGATACATGCTGTCACACTGGCATTTAGTGTAACATGGCGGTGCTACTTTTGACAGGGCTGTCCCAGGCAAGAGTAAAGTGCTAAAAGTACTACTGCCAACAAGCACACCTACAGGCATAGCTGGACTCTGAGGCCTCAGTGCTGTGTTCCTGATGCGTGGGCTGTGTCACCATGTATATCCCCTACTGGATAATGATCACACATGTGGAATGCCACTGTAGAGTACTGTCTATACAGAACATGTTACTCAGGAGGTACAACATTTAGTACTGGCATACATATTGTTGTCAAACATCCATCTGTCAACGCATTCATCCTACTGCATAGCTACTTTCCAAGCTGATGTCTGTGAGTCCCTCTTCAGGTGTGTAGATGGCATGTATCCAGCTGGGATATGTACAAACAACCTATGCTTGATTGACATTGACATGTCTGCCCAGCTGTGTACTAACTGGCACATATAGGAGACACAACCTGTATGGAACACCTACCACGGGTACCTATACTACACTATCACAGTCAAAAGAGCATGCTTGGGTACAGGTCTCCAACACAGGCACTAAGCATGCGTAGTAATACATGTTGCATATATTTCAACTGGATCACTTCAGTGGCCATGTGCAGAAGGCACCCCGAGGATTAGCTGATGCATGTCACTCTCACCCTGATGGTCACCAAAGTGGTGTCTGTCGATAGATTGCCTGCTGGCACATGGCAGGTAGCATGATACCAATGTACACACAACCCCTACACAACCCATCTCCCCATGGACAACAGCCATGGACACAGCTATGACCACCTACAGCAATGCACCACAGTACTGACACATGTGTACATTGCTGAGGATAGCAGTGTCTGTGTGTTAGTACACTTGTAGGTCAGAACTCCATGACAGCCTTCATAACCACCTCAACACCCATTGACATAGTCAGATGTTGCTGCTGCTGTGTTGGACATGACATGTACCCTGTTACACTCGTGACCCTAATGGCTACATGAGCCATGCATTACCAGCACAACAGTGTCATACAAATGGGTCAATAGGCATGTGAAACCCATTGAGGTCTGGCAAGTGTGTGTATGTGTGCATGTCTGCATATCTGTAGGGTATACCATTCTGAGGCCACATACTCTTATTACACTACACATTGCCACACAGTACTACAGATAGTGTTGTCCCCCCCAGTAGGTGAGCTATGACAATGCAGCACACTACTATGCCTGTGGCATATGCAGTAGATGCATATCCCTGTAGTATCACTGTTGTGATATACAATGGGTTGTATTGCAGTCATGGGCAATGTGTGATAGTCAGTATGTCAGAGTGTCATCATGGATTCCAGTGCATACAATAACCACTAGGGGATTTGGGTGATGTGTACACTGCCAATACACCATGATACACCTGGTATATACCCCATGTACCACTTTATCATGACCACTGTCACCATCAACCATACAGGTAACTGAAACCACAATACAGCCCAGTTACACACGTGCTGTGTACAGCCTACCTGTGACACATTGGTCACATGGACTAGTTAGTTAGCACCAATACGCCCAGGTCTCTTGGATGTGTGTATGCCTGTTATGTGTCTGTCAATGTTTCTATGATGGTATGTCACACTATGTATTGTCCATATATGACCATTACATCCACCATTACCATATTGTACATGTCTGTGGATGTTCTGCATATAACATGTAACCAAGTACACACCTCACCCTAAATGTTGTGTGGTGTGTGCAATGAAAGCCACACAGTTCAGTAGCACTACATACCTAGGTAGGGATCTAGTCACAGTGTTGCCATGTAAGAGTGTGCGTGTATGTGGATGGGTATACATACGGTAGCAGATTATACATGTCCCAGCTGGTCACCTCCTATGTGGCACAGGCAATAACTGTTAGACAATCCTGTGACATGCATGCAACTGTACTCTGGATAAGTCACAGCCATGATGTCACTACAGTGCCATAACCCTTGTGGAATATGACTGCAGACCATCCTCCTTCTGACACATGTACACCTACAACACAAATGGATTCCATTATGGAGATCACAATCACCCAGTGTTACTAACAGCTGACATGCATCATAGCTGGATGGCTACACTACCTGACATGTATGCATTACACATTACTCCTGACAACATGTTACACTGCAGTACATTGCTGAACTGTATTACAGTCACCGTGTGCATCAGAACCATATTAGCCTGTCCCTGCATCGATGTTATGGATGACAGGGATGTGACCCAGGCATCATCATATGCACAGGGTGTGTTGCTGGTTTGCCAGAGGCCGAGGGTGGTCCATACATTTGACAACATGTGTGTGGGTGAGGGGTTTAACTATTTGGACGGGGTGTGGTGATGTGGTGCGTGTTGGTATGGGATTCCCCTACGTATGTTTGTATAGTGTGTGGGTATGCATTCACACAGTTCTGCCATGTGGCTGCCCATACAGGTGTTTTTGGACAGCTGAAGACCATACCTGCCAGGGTGTGCAGTTCAACACCTCCGGCCATGGACACACTGACTGTGACTGCCAGGGGTTCCATGGCACGTGCAAGTACAGGCCTTGAGGTGCTGCTCTCCCCTGATGATGACAGATGTCCGATGGAACCATGTCCTGCCTGGGACTGGCCAAGGCCATGTACATGAGGCCTGCTTTGGTGAGGTGTGGACAGCACCCCCAGTGATGTGCTGGTGCGGCTATTTCCAGTATGCGAGTAGCTTGGTGTTCTAGCACGTCCATGTTGACTGCCAGATGTTGTTGTTTCTGGCCTACATCCGCACGGCTGTCACACCACTCCCACCAGGTTTTCAAGCACAGACATACCACGGTCAAGGAGGCCCACCACCTTACCCCACCGTCTATCCATGATCTCGTTCAGTTCACAGAGTGCAGCAGCAAGTTCACGGATGTTGTCACTTACAGATGAGTAGGCAGCACTCTGTAGCCTCAGGCCCTGTCTGTTGTACATTTCTATACATGCCTGTGCCTCCATGACAGCCTGAAACATGCACCTGGTGGTACCAGTTGTTGCACCTCTGCCAAGGGCAGGATGACCAGTAGCCCTATCACAAGCACTCTGGCTCATCCGCCTATGTGGTGGCCTGCCAGACATCTGGCTATGCCTGCTGTGAACAGAAACAGCTGGCATGGTCACCACACTACCCTGTGCACTGCCACTAACTGCCAACTGTCCCTCAGCTATGGCCACTGGTAATGGGGCATGTATATGCACTGAAATGTGTGTGGGGAGGGGTGGCTAAGATGAGGATATTAAACGGTGCTGTGTCGACCCTTGACTAACCCACCTGTGCCTCATTCATGGTATCATCATCGTCAGTGTCTATGTGCACACCAACATTAGGTTGTCTGCAGGAGTGACCCTGACCCACCTTGCCACACGTGGGGGATAAAAGGAAATGCACTTTAAGACCTGTCCAGCATTACATAATAATACATACACACACACGCACACACACACACACACACACACACACACACACACACACACACACACACACACACACTCCACATAAATACCTACCTATCTGTGATGCTACAGACAGTCCTACGTGTATTCTCTTAAGTTGCCCATCATGCATTACGTCTGGTGACATCCACTCATTAATGCCACTCATTAATGTCTCATTCCTCTAAATGCCTACAAAAGTGACCACAACACAAGACCTGTTACTGCATTAACTCCATGACCTGAGTGTAGTACTGTTTACATGGCCTCACTGCTATCATTCAGTGTTCACCCTGTGTATGTTGGGACTTTGTGAGCTTGGCCCCTATATGTGAGGGCCTGATACATTCCCTTCATAATGTCACATATTGTAATGTCATGTGTAAAGATTGCTCAGTACATGTCTGACATGCTGCTCAATCAACCTATCATGTGACGACTGTGATATATGTATACACTCCCTGCTGTTGTCTAGTAATTCCCCAATGCATCTGTAGTGCTGCCTTCATGGGTTGTCATTCGCCTCCCTGCTGTATGCGATATTGAGGGTATACCAGGTATCTACTTTCCCTCCCAATGCATGTCACATGCTACAGACCTTATTAGACCATCAGCTGTCCTGTGATTACATATCAGACAAGTATTCCTGCTGTGTCTTGTGTCAGCCCATGTCCATGTACTACATTATCACAAAGGGAAGTACTGCCATATCATAAACTCCACAGTCACACATGTGCATACATGGACACCCACACAACCACACACACATGCACACACACATCCTACATGCAGCATCCTCCCTCCTCTACACCACATTGAACCTACAGATGACATGAACACCCACCAACACAGAGACACACACACAGATGCACATACAGGTGAGGTTGCACAATGATAGTACACACAGTCCTCCCATTACCCATCTGTCAACATGAATAACGTACGGTACACAACAGCATGTAGTGCAGCTATAGTCAATCCATGGTAGCAACAGTATACATGTGTGTGAGGCATGGCCTGTGTTAGTAGGTGATACCTCTTCCCCTGGGGAACACTGCACCCATGTACACAGTTTTGCTGTGCACCTGTTATGCACCCTGCCATGCATTGTGCACCATGACTCACAGGTGTACATCCCATTGCTGAATGTGTAGTACTGTGTCAGTTATGTCAGCTGTAATGCTCACAGACCCTATGGTTTCCAGCAAAACATGCCTGGGATGATGTGTGGTCAGATGTCAGTTGTGAATACTTGATGTATGGTTTACAGCTTTCAACATTAGCAGACCATGTATGAACAATCCAACAGTATTACACTGACAACTGCCAGATCATACCGTGGCTATGAGGAGTCCACACACTGTTATTGGTGTGATGCACCATTCCTTGATTTGCCATGGGACAACATTGCTACATATATTAACAGTACATGAGCCTGATATGTGCCATATGTCCTGTACATCCACATGCAGTGTCTACTAAAGGTGTTAGGTGTGCAGATGTTAACCACATTGCATACAGTCGTGTGTGTGCCTATGTGTGCACATGGTTATCATGACGTTTTGTTGCACCCATTGTTATGTGTACTACAGCAGTCACTATTCCTGTCAGGGGTATACTAGCATGGCCCATCTGCATCTGTTTGTGTATGGTCAGTCTGCCCTACACATGTTCCCCAACTCTGCATGATTGCAAGGTCTACTCATATGCACACCCCTTGGTGTTCACCCATTGCCGTCACTATTTCTGTGGGTCTAGAGTTATGTCTGCCACAGTTACTGACCCAGTCTGTGTGCAGATACACCATCCTTTTGGCTCCCTGCTGCAGTGCACTGGTGTGTCATGCTGACACCCCCTCCCCACCTTTAGGCTTATTGCAGATACTTGACAAGTAGGGGCTATGCATGTGTGTCAGTTTGCAGTGTCCCATACACTGAACAGCACGTGTTACGGCCAAGTCCCAGCTAATAATGTGGACCACACTAATACATTATGCCATAGTATACATCTGTAACAGTTGCCATTGTAATACTGGTATATAAACTATTGGTGTACTGTACAGGGGTGATGTTTCACATATGTCCCTAATGTGGTCTGTGTGTGCCACCATTATGTTAATCCCTGTGGACAAATTTCACAATGAGAGGACATTACTTATCCAGCAGGCATCTGACATACCTTTCCAATATCCCATCATGGACACCACTGTGATGCAGTGCATGTAATAGCAACAATAAATGAACATGTACAGCATGCATTAAGGGTAGGTGTGTTAGATGTGTGCATGGCATATAGCATAGCCAGTACATGCCCAGTGTATTGGTAAGCATCAACATAAACCATACTCACCAGCTACAGGCTGCTGCCATAGTGGTATACTGGAGGGACCTGCATAAGAGTGTGAGAGATGCAATGTTAGTGGCCACAGCTGTGGCATTGCTACAGGGTGGGTGTAGTATTACAGTACATCAACAGTACAAGTCCACAATACTAGCACTTATGCACATCTGTTTATTACTACTATGCATCAACAAACAATAGTTATGACATATCAGATATGCATGCTCTACAAGGCAGAGGTACAGATAGCTATGAAGAGGATGAAGAATGGAAAGGCTGTTGGTCCAGATGACATACCTGTGGAAGCTTGGAGGTGTTTAGGGGAAATGGCAGTGGCATGATTAATCAGAATGTTTGATGGAATCTTGGAATGTAAGAGGATGCAGGAGGAGTGGAGGAAAGGTGTTTTGGTACTGGATTATATGGATAAGGGTGATGTGCAGAGATGTAGTAACTACAGAGGGGCAATATTGATCATTCGCAGCATGAAATTATTGGAAAGAGTAGTGGAAGCTGGTTTAAGAATGGAGGTGATTATTAGTGATCAGCAGTATGGTTTCATTCCGAGAAAGAGCACTACAGAAGCAATGTTTGCTCTGAGACTGTTGATGTAGAAGTACAGGGAAGGTCAGAAGGAGTTGCATTGTGTCTTTCTGGACTTAGAGAAAGCATATCACAGGGTGCCTAGAGAGGAGTTGGGGTATTATGTGAGGAAGTCAGGAGTGGCAGAGAAGTATGTAAGAGTGGTACAGCATATGTACAAAGATAGTGTGACAGCAGTGAGATCTGCAGTGGGAGGCAGATGCGTTTAAGGTGGAGGTGGGAATTATTCCAAGGATCAGCTCTGAACCCTTTTTTATTTGCAGTGGTGATGGACAGGTTGACAGCCGAGATCAGATAGGATTCCCCATGGACTATGATGTTTGCAAATGACATTGTGATATGTAGTGAGAGTAGGGAACAGGTTGAGGAGACCCTGGAGAGGTGGAGATATGCTCTAGAGAGGAGATGAATGAAGGTCAGCTGGACTATGACAGCATATATGTGTGTGAATGAGAGGGAGAATAGAGGAATGGTAAGGATGCAGGGAGTAGAGTTGGTGAAGGTGGATGAGTTCATATACCTAGGATCAAGAGTTCAGAGTAATGGCGAGTGTGGTAGAGAGGTGAAGAAGTGAGTCCAGGTAGGGTGGAGTGGGTGGAGACGAGTGTCAGGAGTGATTTGTGACAGACGCGTACCAGTAAGAGTAAAAGGGAAGGTCTACAAGAGGGTAGTGAGACCAGCTATGTTATATGGGTTGGAGACAGTGGCATTGACAAACAGGCAGGAGTTAGAGCTGGATATGGCAGAGTTAACGATGTTAAGACTTGCACTCGGTGTGACGAGGGTAGACAGGATTAGGAATAAGTATATTAGACAGCCAGCCCAGGTTGGACAGTTTGGAGACAAAGCCAGAGAGGTGGAATTGCATTGGTTTGGACATGTGCTGAGGAGGGATGCTGGGTATATTGGGAATAGGATGCTAAGGATGAAGCTGCCAGGTAAGAGGAGAAGATAGAGGCCTAAGGTAAGGTTTATGGATTTGGTGAGAGAAGACATGCAGGTGGTTGGTATGACAGAGCAAGATGCAGAGGACAGGAAGAAATGGAAACAGGTGGTTCACTATGGCGACTCCTAACTGGGAAAAGCCAAAAGAAGATGAAGATGCTTCACCTATACAGATGCATATGCAAATGTGGTCTACTGATGTTCCCTGTGGTCTTACCTGCACAGTCCTCAGCTGGTGTGTGGGTAACACCCACCTCCAACATGCTGTCTGACACTTGTATATTGGTATGGGCAGGTGCCCTGAGGCTGCTGAGGAGCTGTTCCATGCATGTCAGGGGGGGTGGGTTGCATGACCCCCCCCTGTTGTGAGGTGATTCCCCCCTTACTGCAGCAGCACACCTGCAGGCATTGCAAAGCAGGTCAGAGCAACGATGCTGGACCTGCTCATAACTTCAGTTATGGTGTCCAACATCATTGACCCTATGGACGAGGTCATTCCACAGGGCGGTCCGCTCCTGTTGCTCATGTGCATGCCTGCCAAACAGTAATGCATAGTGATTGCTGAGGTAGCTGAGGATGATCTCCATTTCTTCTGCGGAATATGACGGAAGCCTCCCTAAGAACATCATGCCTGAAAGACATAAAGATGGAAACAGGTCTCAGCAAATCATACAGCAAGGTTACCATAGTTCTTAATACGCATTTCTGCCCCCCAATCTGCAACAACAAACTATTCTCACAACTCAATAGGTATGGCACACCTTAACTAACAGTGGGATATATATGTATTGTATTGTAACACATTTTATGCTATGTGTCTGTGGCTATGTTCCCTGTGTGGAAACTATCATTGCTAGTGTGTTACAGACTATTCATATGCATGGCATTGTCAGGGCCAGTATGGTTCCATATATGCATGTGGTATGCTTGCTATGTGATTGCTGCACATCTGACATTCTGTGTTATTGGGAATATATATGCATGCTTTTAGACATGTTCAGGGATTGTGTAGAATATTACTACCCACATATGTTCTTTAACAGTGACACAGTAGCATGTTTAGGGGATATTTGGCAGCAGAGCCACCTCTCCAACCTCATCTGGCCATGTTACCAGGCCACATCACATGTGGGACCCACCCTGGGGCCTCCTCAACTACTGGTCCGCACTACCTTCAGGTGGAAGCTCCTCAGGGGGTGGTGTCCCCCCGAGGGCATACACAGGCGTTATCCTGTAACCTGTGGTCAGGTCCAGGGTTTGGTGCATAGGAAGCTACACACATACCAAGGGGATATGCTACAGCACCTTGAGGCCTTCAGTACACACTCACAGGGTCCACATGCTACTCCTGCTAGGTCTCCAGCCAAGGTACCTTCAGGTCCGTGCAACTACTGTTGTGACTGGCAATGGGTGGGAGCCTTGGTCCCATTGTTTCCATATGGGGGCTCATGTGGCTTCCACATTGTAGATGACATTCACCATCCAGGGTGTTTACCCACCACATGTGTCATATACCACCCCTGTAGGCTCTGTTCTCTACCTACCAACCCAGCACACCTCCACAAATATACCTGCTATCCTTACCTGGATTCACAATCCCACCTTCACAGACAAGTACAATGTGGTCCCAAAAAGGGGTTCACAATTGACATACCTGCCCATGTTGCACACATTTACTGCTGTATATTTGTTTGGATTGATATGTGTGATAACCCTTCCCACATAGCATGCAGCACTGTGATGCAAAAATATGGGGCGTGTGTATACATATATATATATATATATATATATATATATATATATATATATATATATCTGTACATATAAAGTGTGTGTTTGTATATATGTAGACACAGACATGTATATATCTCTATATATGTGTAGATATATATTATGTTGTATATCTGTGTTTATATATACATGTAGGTGTCTGTATATCTGTAGACATACATGTATGTATATATCAATATATGTGTATATATATATATATATATATATATATGTGTGTGTGTGTGTGTGTGTGTGTGTTTGTGTGTGTGTGTGTGTGTGTGTGCGTGTGTGTCTATATATATCTATACCTCTACACGCATGTATATATATATATATATATATATATATATATATATATATATATATATATATGCACATACATAATATATATATATATATATATATATATATATATATGTATATATATATATATATGTTTATTCATATAGATATCTACATATCTTTATATAAATATATCTATATATATATATATATATATATATGTATATATATATATATATATATATATATATATATATATATATGTATATATATATCTATATATATATATATATATATATATATATATATATATATATATATCGCACATTCAAACATCAGGTCCATGATCTCTGGCACTCCTTGCTGCATATCTGCACTTAAAGTTACATTTT
>NC_056731.1:1410637243-1410712422 GCF_019279795.1 Protopterus annectens | reverse complement strand
TGGTGATGTGGTGCGTGTTGGTATGGGATTCCCCTACGTATGTTTGTATAGTGTGTGGGTATGCATTCACACAGTTTTGCCATGTGGCTGCCCATACAGGTGATTTTGGACAGCTGAAGACCATACCTGCCAGGGTGTGCAGTTCAACACCTCCGGCCATGGACACACTGACTGTGACTGCCAGGGGTTCCATGGCACGTGCAAGTACAGGCCTTGAGGTGCTGCTCTCCCCTGATGATGACAGATGTCCGATGGAACCATGTCCTGCCTGGGACTGGCCAGGGCCACATACATGAGGCCTGCTTTGGTGAGGTGTGGACAGCACCCCCAGTGATGTGCTGGTGCGACTATTTCCAGTATGGGAGTAGCTTGGTGTTCTAGCACGTCCATGTTGACTGCCAGATGTTGTTGTTTCTGGCCTACATCCGCACGGCTGTCACACCACTCCCACCAGGTTTTCAAGCACAGACATACCACGGTCAAGGAGGCCCACCATCTTACCCCACCGTCTATCCATGATCTTGTTCAGTTCACAGAGTGCAGCAGCAAGTTCACAGATGTTGTCACTTACAGATGAGTAGGCAGCACTCTGTAGCCTCAGGCCCTGTCTGTTGTACATTTCTATACATGCCTGTGCCTCCATGACAGCCTGAAACATGCACCTGGTGGTACCAGTTGTTGCACCTCTGCCAAGGGCAGGATGACCAGTAGCCCTATCACAAGCACTCTGGCTCATCCGCCTATGTGGTGGCCTGCCAGACATCTGGCTATGCCTGCTGTGGACAGAAACAGCTGGCATGGTCACCACACTACCCTGTGCACTGCCACTAACTGTCAACTGTCCCTCAGCTATGGCCACTGGTGATGGGGCATGTATATGCACTGAAATGTGTGTGGGGAGGGGTGGCTAAGATGAGGATATTAAATGGTGCTGTGTCGACCCTTGACTAACCCACCTGTGCCTCATTCATGGTATCATCATCGTCAGTGTCTATGTGCACACCAACATTAGGTTGTCTGCAGGAGTGACCCTGACCCACCTTGCCACACATGGGGGATAAAAGGAAATGCACTTTAAGACCTGTCCAGCATTACATAATAATACATACACACACACACACACGCACACACACACACACACACACACACACACACACACACACACACACACACTCACACACACACACACACACACACACACACACACACACACACACACACACACACACACACACTCCACATAAATACCTACCTATCTGTGATGCTACAGACAGTCCTACGTGTATTCTCTTAAGTTGCCCATCATGCATCACATCTGGTGACATCCACTCATTAATGCCACTCATTAATGTCTCATTCCTCTAAATGCCTACAAAAGTGACCACAACACAAGACCTGTTACTGCATTAACTCCATGACCTGAGTGTAGTACTGTTTACATGGCCTCACTGCTATCATTCAGTGTTCACCCTGTGTATGTTGGGACTTTGTGAGCTTGGCCCCTATATGTGAGGGCCTGATACATTCCCTTCATAATGTCACATATTGTAATGTCATGTGTAAGGATTGCTCAGTACATGTCTGACATGCTGCTCAATCAACCTATCATGTGACGACTGTGATATATGTATACACTCCCTGCTGTTGTCTAGTAATTCCCCAATGCATCTGTAGTGCTGCCTTCATGGGTTGTCATTCGCCTCCCTGCTGTATGCGATATTGAGGGTATACCAGGTATCTACTTTCCCTCCCAATGCATGTCACATGCTACAGACCTTATTAGACCATCAGCTGTTCTGTGATTACATATCAGACAAGTATTCCTGCTGTGTCTTGTGTCAGCCCATGTCCATGTACTACATTATCACAAAGGGAAGTACTGCCATATCATAAACTCCACAGTCACACATGTGCATACATGGACACCCACACAACCACACACACATGCACACACACATCCTACATGCAGCATCCTCCCTCCTCTACACCACATTGAACCTACAGATGACATGAACACCCACCAACACAGAGACACACACACAGATGCACATACAGGTGAGGTTGCACAATGATAGTACACACAGTCCTCCCATTACCCATCTGTCAACATGAATAACATACGGTACACAACAGCATGTAGTGCAGCTATAGTCAATCCGTGGTAGCAACAGTATACATGTGTGTGAGGCATGACCTGTGTTAGTAGGTGATACCTCTTCCCCTGGGGAACACTGCACCCATGTACACAGTTTTGCTGTGCACCTGTTATGCACCCTGCCATGCATTGTGCACCATGACTCACAGGTGTACATCCCATTGCTGAATGTGTAGTACTGTGTCAGTTATGTCAACTGTAATGCTCACAGACCCTATGGTTTCCAGCAAAACATGCCTGGGATGATGTGTGGTCAGATGTCAGTTGTGAATACTTGATGTATGGTTTGCAGCTTTCAACATTAGCAGACCATGTATGAACAATCCAACAGTATTACACTGACAACTGCCAGATCATACCATGGCTATGGGGAGTCCACACACTGTTATTGGTGTGATGCACCATTCCTTGATTTGCCATGGGACAACATCGCTACATATATTAACAGTACATGAGCCTGATATGTGCCATATGTCCTGCACATCCACATGCAGTGTCTACTAAAGGTGTTAGGTGTGCGGATGTTAACCACATTGCATACAGTCGTGTGTGTGCCTATGTGTGCACACGGTTATCATGACGTTTTGTTGCACCCATTGTTATGTGTACTACAGCAGTCACTATTCCTGTCAGGGGTATACTAGCATGGCCCATCTGCATCTGTTTGTGTATGGTCAGTCTGCCCTACACATGTTCCCAACTCTGCATGATTGCAAGGTCTACTAATATGCACACCCCTTGGTGTTCACACATTGCCGTCACTATTTCTGTGGGTCTAGAGTTATGTCTGCCACAGTTACTGACCCAGTCTGTGTGCAGATACACCATCCTTTTGGCTCCCTGCTGCAGTGCACTGGTGTGTCATGCTGACACCCCCTCCCCACCTTTAGGCTTATTGCAGATACTTGACAAGTAGGGGCTATGCATGTGTGTCAGTTTGCAGTGTCCCATACACTGAACAGCACGTGTTACGGCCAAGTCCCAGCTAATAATGTGGACCACACTAATACATTATGCCATAGTGTACATCTGTAACAGTTGCCATTGTAATACTGGTATATAAACTATTGGTGTACTGTACAGGGGTGATGTTTCACACGTGTCCCTACTGTGGTCTGTGTGTGCCACCATTATGTTAATCCCTGTGGACAAATTTCACAATGAGAGGACATTACTTATCCAGCAGGCATCTGACATACCTTTCCAATATCCCATCGTGGACACCACTGTGATGCAGTGCATGTAATAGCAACAATAAATGAACATGTACAGCATGCATTAAGGGTAGGTGTGTTAGATGTGTGCATGGCATATAGCATAGCCAGTACATGCCCAGTGTATTGGTAAGCATCAACATAAACCATACTCACCAGCTACAGGCTGCTGCCATAGTGGTATACTGGAGGGACCTGCATAAGAGTGTGAGAGATGCAATGTTAGTGGCCACAGCTGTGGCATTACTACAGGGTGGGTGTAGTATTACAGTACATCAACAGTACAAGTCCACAATACTAGCACTTATGCACATCTGTTTATTACTACTATGCATCAACAAACAATAGTTATGACATATCAGATATGCATGCTCTACAAGGCAGAGGTACAGATAGCTATGAAGAGGATGAAGAATGGAAAGGCTGTTGATCCAGATGACATACCTGTGGAAGCTTGGAGGTGTTTAGGGGAAATGGCAGTGGCATGATTAATCAGAATGTTTGATGGAATCTTGGAATGTAAGAGGATGCAGGAGGAGTGGAGGAAAGGTGTTTTGGTACTGGATTATATGGATAAGGGTGACGTGCAGAGATGTAGTAACTACAGAGGGGCAATATTGATCATTCGCAGCATGAAATTATTGGAAAGAGTAGTGGAAGCTGGTTTAAGAAGGGAGGTGATTATTAGTGATCAGCAGTATGGTTTCATTCCGAGAAAGAGCACTACAGAAGCAATGTTTGCTCTGAGACTGTTGATGTAGAAGTACAGGGAAGGTCAGAAGGAGTTGCATTGTGTCTTTCTGGACTTAGAGAAAGCATATCACAGGGTGCCTAGAGAGGAGTTGGGGTATTATGTGAGGAAGTCAGGAGTAGCAGAGAAGTATGTAAGAGTGGTACAGCATATGTACAAAGGTAGTGTGACAGCAGTGAGATCTGCAGTGGGAGGCAGATGCGTTTAAGGTGGAGGTGAGAATTATTTCAAGGATCAGCTCTGAACCCTTTTTTATTTGCAGTGGTGATGGACAGGTTGACAGCCGAGATCAGATAGGATTCCCCATGGACTATGATGTTTGCAAATGACATTGTGATATGTAGTGAGAGTAGGGAACAGGTTGAGGAGACCCTGGAGAGGTGGAGATATGCTCTAGAGAGGAGATGAATGAAGGTCAGCTGGACTATGACAGCATATATGTGTGTGAATGAGAGGGAGAATAGAGGAATAGTAAGGATGCAGGGAGTAGAGTTGGTGAAGGTGGATGAGTTCATATACCTAGGATCAACAGTTCAGAGTAATGGCGAGTGTGGTAGAGAGGTGAAGAAGTGAGTCCAGGTAGGGTGGAGTGGGTGGAGACGAGTGTCAGGAGTGATTTGTGACAGACGCGTACCAGTAAGAGTAAAAGGGAAGGTCTACAAGAGGGTAGTGAGACCAGCTATGTTATATGGGTTGGAGACAGGGGCATTGACAAACAGGCAGGAGTTAGAGCTGGATGTGGCAGAGTTAACGATGTTAAGACTTGCACTCGGTGTGACGAGGGTAGACAGGATTAGGAATAAGTATATTAGACAGTCAGCCCAGGTTGGACAGTTTGGAGACAAAGCCAGAGAGGTGGAATTGCACTGGTTTGGACATGTGCTGAGGAGGGATGCTGGGTATATTGGGAATAGGATGCTAAGGATGAAGCTGCCAGGTAAGAGGAGAAGATAGAGGCCTAAGGTAAGGTTTATGGATGTGGTGAGAGAAGACATGTAGGTGGTTGGTATGACAGAGCAAGATGCAGAGGACAGGAAGAAATGGAAACAGGTGATTCACTATGGCGACCCCTAACTGGGAAAAGACAAAAGAAGATGAAGATGCTTCACCTATACAGATGCATATGCAAATGTGGTCTACTGATGTTCCCTGTGGTCTTACCTGCACAGTCCTCAGCTGGTGTGTGGGTAACACCCACCTCCAACATGCTGTCTGACACTTGCATATTGGTATGGGCAGGTGCCCTGAGGCTGCTAAGGAGCTGTTCCACGCATGTCGGGGGGGGTGGGTTGCATGAACCCCCGCTGTTGTGAGGTGATTCCCCCCTTACTGCAGCAGCACACCGCAGGCATTGCAAAGCAGGTCAGAGCAACGATGCTGGACCTGCTCATAACTTCAGTTATGGTGTCCAACATCATTGACCCTATGGACGAGGTCATTCCACAGGGCGGTCTGCTCCTGTTGCTCATGTGCATGCCTGCCAAACAGTAATGCATAGTGATTGCTGAGGTAGCTGAGGATGATCTCCATTTCTTCAGCGGAATATGACGGAAGCCTCCCTAAGAACATCATGCCTGAAAGACATAAAGATGGAAACAGGTCTCAGCAAATCATACAGCAAGGTTACCATAGTTCTTAATACGCATTTCTGCCCCCCAATCTGCAATAACAAACTATTCTCACAACTCAGTAGGTATGGCACACCTTAACTAACAGTGGGATATATATGTATTGTATTGTAACACACTTTATGCTATGTGTCTGTGGCTATGTTCCCTGTGTGGAAACTATCATTGCTAGTGTGTTACAGACTATTCACATGCATGGCATTGTCAGGGCCAGTATGGTTCCATATATGCATGTGGTATGCTTGCTATGTGATTGCTGCACATCTGACATTCTGTGTTATTGGGAATATATATGCATGCTTTTAGACATGTTCAGGGATTGTGTAGAATATTACAACCCGCATATGTTCTTTAACAGTGACACAGTAGCATGTTTAGGGGATATTTGGCAGCAGAGCCACCTCTCCAACCTCATCTGGCCATGTTACCAGGCCAAATCACATGTGTGACCCACCCTGGGGCCTCCTCAACTACTGGTCCGCACTACCTTCAGGTGGAAGCTCTTCAGGGGGTGGTGTCCCCCCGAGGGCATACACAGGTGTTATCCTGTAACCCGTGGTCAGGTCCAGGGTTTGGTGCATAGGAAGCTACACACATACCAGGGGGATATGCTACAGCACATTGAGGCCTTCAGTACACACTCACAGGGTCCACATGCTACTCCTGCTAGGTCTCCAGCCAAGGTACCTTCAGGTCCGTGCAACTACTGTTGTGACTGGCAATGGGTGGGAGCCTTGGTCCCATTGTTTCCATATGGGGGCTCATGTGGCTTCCACATTGTAGATGACATTCACCATCCAGGGTGTTTACCCACCACATGTGTCATATACCACCCCTGTAGGCTCTGTTATCTATCTACCAACCCAGCACACCTCCACAAATATACCTGCTATCCTTACCTGGATTCACAATCCCACCTTCACAGACAAGTACAATGTGGTCCCAAAAGGGGTTCACAAGTGACATACCTGTCCATGTTGCACACATTTACTGCTGTATATTTGTTTGGATTGATATGTGTGATAACCCTTCCCACATAGCATGCAGCACTGTGATACAAAAATATGGGGCGTATATGTATATATATATATATATATATATATATATATATATATATATATATATATATATATATATATATATATTTATATATCTGTACATATGTGTGTGTGTGTTTGTATATATGTAGACACAGACATGCATATATCTCTATATATGTGTGTAGATATATATTATGTTGTATATATGTGTTTATATATACATGTAGGTGCCTGTATATCTGTAGACATACATGTATGTATATATCAATATATGTATATATATATATATATATATATATATATGTGTGTGTGTGTGTGTGTGTGTGTGTGTGTGTGTGTGTGTGTGTGTGTGTGTGTGTGTGCGTGCGTGTGTGTGTCTATATAAATCTATACGTATATATATATATATATATATATATATATATATATATATATATATATATATATATATATATATATATATGTACATACATACATATATATATATATATATATATATATATATATATATATATATATATATATATATATATATATATATGTTTATCTATATAGATATCTACATATCTTTATATAAATATATCTATATATATATATATATATATATATATATATATATATATATATCGTACATTCAAACATCAGGTCCATGATCTCTGGCACTCCTTGCTGCATATCTGCACTTAAAGTTACATTTTAGTCGAATTTGATCGAAAGTTTGTTTGTTTGTTTAATTTAACTGTTGAGGCTGCCCACTAAAGTGTGCTAGCCTGCGTAACTGATTTATTACTGTCTCTGCATTTTCTGTGTGTTTCTGTCTAGAAACAAAAACAAAAAAAATAATCCTTGTTTTCCCGCCTCTCCTCGACTAGTTTAGACCAGTTTACAGGCATTGCTGTATTCTGGGCTGTGGTGTAGTTCCTGTGTTGTCCATTACCTTACTTGGAGAGAAGGAAGTTTCTTTGCTCACCAGTGGGAGTGGGGAGCCTTGAGCAGCCTACCTGTCCCTGTAGGAAGTGACCTCAGCACAAGAGCTGTAGTAATTGGTTGTTTTGGACCATTTCTAGCTCTTTTGAAGTTCCCTGTTTAAAATCCGCCTCTGGGTATTTTTTCTGGCTATACTACTCAGACAAGCTCCTCGTGGTCCTGCAGAGTGGTCCTAGCTACAGAGAACTCAGAAAAGCGACTACTTTCTGGATTTAAGTATCTTTGCTGTTTTTTTACTTGAAATTGCTTCTCTAGCTTACCCTAATCAAGCTTAAACTGTTTTTTTTTTTTGTAGTTTGCTGCATTATTTTAATATCTGCACTTAAAGTTACATTTTAGTCGAATTTGATCGAAAGTTTGTTTGTTTGTTTGTTTAATTTAACTGTTGGGGCTGCCCACTAAAGTGTGCTAGCCTGTGTAACTGATTTATTACTGTTTCTGCATTTTCTGTGTGTTTCTATCTAAAAACAAAAAAATAATCCTTGTTTTCCCACCTCTTCTCAACTAGTTTAGACCAGTTTACAGGCATTGCTGTATTCTGGGCTGTGGTGTAGTTCCTGTGTTGTCCATTACCTTACTTGGATAGAAGGAAGTTTCTTTGCTCACCAGTGGGAGTGGGGAGCCTTGAGCAGCCTACCTGTCCCTGTAGGAAGTGACCTCAGTACAAGAGCTGTAGTAATTGGTTGTTTTGGACCATTTCTAGCTCTTTTGAAGTTCCCTGTTTAAAATCCGCATTTGCACGGCTTTGCGCGTTTGTGCACATAGCGCAGCGCCGGATAAACAAGGTTAAACTTCTTCTGGCTCCGCCAAGTCTGCTCTTCAAATTTTCCCTTAAGGAAGCTCTACTCTTAGTATAATCAGACTACTCGCTATATTATAAGCCTAGCACTTGTTCTCAAAACTTCTCTACTAAGTAAGCACTCTCGTACTAAGTAAGCACTACATCCACCTACCACCCCTGTGAATATCCACTTCCCTTAAAGGCACAGCACTCCCTTATACTGTTCTAGCATGTCGAGTGGTAGATTACTGGCATCCTCTCCAGTTCAGCTGGTTAATCTGGGTATCTTCAGACAATGCTACAATTGTCTCATGTACAAAGACAACCCTCTCCTCCTCCCAACAAACACAAATACATGTGAGAGATGCAACTATATAGCCAAACTGGAGGCTGAACTCTCTCAACTGACCAGACAGGAGGAGATGGTAACCACACACACAACAAACCCAGTCCCACATAGACCTACCACAACTGCAAACCAAACACATAAAAACACAAAGACATACTTGGAGGCTCTAATAAAAAACTTACCAAAACATCAGAGGCTCCCAAAGCAGACATCCAAAAATCCACCACCTCAAAACAAAACACATGCAACACATACTTCAATAAATCAGTGTGTCAATCAATCACAGCCCTTAAGGCCAAACACCATGCCTGATGCACTAGTAATAGGTGACTCTATAGTCAGACACACTGATGTCCCACTTACCAGGCTGAACAAGGAGAGGGTGACTGTGAACTGCCTATCGAGCTAGGATCCACATAACACACACACTCAGGTCACTCCAAAGCAAGTACAAATATGACTCCATCATTGTCCATGCTGGCATGAATGACCTGAGACGTACCTCCCTGGACTACATGAAAAGAGACATAGAGGAGCTCTCTGATTATGTAGCCCAGGCTGGTATGACCCTGACCCTGAGCAGCATCGTGCCCTCACCAAGAATGATGCCACAATACAAAGACAAGATGATCAGCTTTAATAATTGGCTCAAGTACTGGTGTCATTCTAAGGGGATCCAATGTCTGTCTGCCTGGGATGACATGTTGGACAAGCCATGCTGCCGCAAAGGGACGGCTTGCACCTGTCACCACTGCTTCCGGATATTGGCTAAGGCTCTTGCCACCCCATAGTGCCTTTTTTAGGCAAGGCTCAAAAGACAAACCCACCTCCTTAGAAAACAAAAATGGAAAAAAACTAAGGCTAATGCTGCTCAACGCCAGAAGTCTAAATCTCAAGATGCAGGCACTCAATGCACTCCTCAGTATGGAGAACATCGACGTCTGTGCAGTAACTGAAACCTGGTTCAAGGCTCCTGAGAGCACCCCAGTGCTACCAGGCTGTACCTCATATCATGCTTTTCGGCCCCAAAACCCGGGACAAACCACAAAGGGAGGGGGAGTGTCCATATTCATCAAGGACACCCACACCTCTAGGTTAGTAACAACACATGAAGCATCGGAGACCATACAGGTGCAACTAACCATAGGCAAAACTGCTATACAACTGGTAGCATGTTACAGACCACCCTCCCAATCTCAGGAACCCCACTCAGCCTTCCTGAAGACATTGGAGGATATGAATGTATCACAAAATACCATCATACTGGGAGACTTCAACTACCCAAACATAGATTGGGTACACTATTCTAGCCCTAACACCCTAGCCCAAAGGTTCCTGGAATTCATAAATTCAAATGCACTGGAACAACTAGTCACCTCTTCCACTAGGGGAGATAATATACTAGACCTGATCATCACAAACATGGGGACAAAATGCTCCACACCGAGGTATACCCTCACTAGTGAGATCTGACCACAAACTAATCACTCTGGATATACATATCCCACCTCCACCCCCAGCACAAAAGACCACAGTGAAAAACTTCTCAAAAGCAGACTTCACTCTTCTTAAGACTGAGATGGTATCCTTTAAGCCCACTGGGCCAGTGGATACCACATCCCACAATGGCGAATCCTTCACAAATGCTTTCTATGGACATCTCCAAGAATGCATGGATCATGCAATCCCAAATAAATCCAAGTCCCTCTCCATCAAATGCAAGCGTCCTGTCTGGTGGACCTCAGCCATTAACAAATTGTATAACAAAAGAAGGAAGCTACTGCACGACAGAGCAAAATCCCATAAAGGGAAGACATCTCTGATCAACACTAGCAGAAAACTACGTTCTCTCATAAAAACATCCAAGGCCAACTTTGAGAGAAAAATCGCTAAGGACACTAAAGATAACCACAAAGCCTTCTTCAGTTATGTTAGAAACC
This sequence comes from Protopterus annectens, assembly GCF_019279795.1. Taxonomy (NCBI): domain Eukaryota; kingdom Metazoa; phylum Chordata; order Ceratodontiformes; family Protopteridae; genus Protopterus; species Protopterus annectens. The sequence goes on along the minus strand of NC_056731.1, from coordinate 1,410,701,577 downwards.
TGAGCGGAAACCCTCAGATATGCTCAGAGTTAGTTCACAACAACAAAAAATACACTGAACCCACAGATATTGCCAACATTTTGGCTGATAGGTTCAGTGCAAATTTCTCCCCTACCTCACCCCCAAAAGAAGAAATACTTATCCCAGCTGAATGTAATCTCCCTGTCATCTCAGATGTCCAAGTGAGAGCCGCCCTCAACAAAGCTAAAAACACAGCATCAATGGGACCTGACGGTATCCCGGGTTGCGTGCTACGTGAACTCCAAGAGGAGCTAAACCCGCACATAAAAATGCTATTTAACCTTAGCTTTACTACAGGATATGTACCTGAACACTGGCGTACAGCAACAGTGGTCCCACTCCACAAAGGGGGTACCTCTACAGACCCTGGGAACTACCGCCCCATAAGCTTAACTAGCCTGGTCTGCAAAGCTATGGAAAGAATCATTATGGAACTCATAAACAGAGACATTGGGGACCTACAGACACTTGACCCCACACAGTTTGGCTTTGTGAAGGGCAGATCCTGCCTTTTGAATCTGGTTGACTTTTTCGAAACAGTCACTAGAGCCATTGATGAGGGCAAAGCAGTCCATACAGCCTACCTGGACTTGGCTAAGGCCTTCGACACAATACCCCACTCAGGCATCATAGATAAGCTCAACAGCTTAAACGTAAACCCTTATGTCACTAGATGGGTTGCAAACTGGCTAAAGGACAGAACCCATAAAGTTAAAATCGCTGGAGCAATGTCAGACTCAAAACCAGTCACAAGTGGTGTCCCACAGGGATCTGTCCTGGGACCCCTCTTGTTCGGCATTTATTTCTCAGATGTTAAAGCAAACATAGGAGGGTTGTGGCTGACAAAGTTCGCAGATAACTGCAAACTAGGCGCCATAGTCGATACACCAGCAGACACATACATCCAACAAAAAGGCCTCACAGAAATGGACAACTGGTGCCGGAGTCATGGCCTTAAACTAAATACCAAAAAATGTATAGTCATCCCCTTTGGGAAAAAAAAAGTACCCACAAATTATCACATAGACAGCAACCCACTGAGTACGGAAAAAGTAATCAGAGACCTAGGGACCCAAGTAGACAGCGACCTCTCATTTGACACCCACATTGCCAAAGTGGTTAGAAAACATTCTACCTTGCACACCTTATCATGAAGGGATTCACATCCAGATCCAAGGATGTCATTGTACCCCTATACTCCTCCCTCATCAGACCCATGATTGAGTACAATGCCCCATTGGGTATATACCTCACCCAGCATTTGCAACAGCTGGAGAGACCACAAAAGTACCTCACCAAGAGGATCAAGGGTCTCCAACATATGTCTTATTCTGCCAGACTAAAGAAACTCCAGCTCTGTTCAGTAGCATACCGCCTGCTCAGAGGTGATCTCTGCCTGACGTACAAGGCCATGTCCAATCAGGAACTGATGGACATGCTTCACCTCAAAAAATCCAAATCCATCAGAACCATGAGAGCAAAAGACTTAAACCTTGGCACAAGTATGAATAGGACATGCTGGAGGGATAGATTCATAACCCAGAGGCTTCCCATGCTCTGGAACAAGATCCCAGTTCATGTTAGGCAGAGCCCCTCACTGACTCTCTTCAAGAGAAATCTTGATGAGTGGATGGGAGATCGTAAGTTTACCCCAGGGGTCACATCTGTGTCACTACTAGACAGGGGCACAGTAAACTAATTCTATTATATAAGGGGACCTTCACTGTGTCACTACTAGACAGAGGCACAGTATTCTAAATCTATTCTGTGCATTTTTGCACCATTTCATGGGGTGGCGAAAGCCACATCACTATGGCTAGGCTTACAAATGCCCCAGGGCAGATAGCCTAGTTCTAAACTATGAAACTATGAAACTATGGATTGTCCTGCCTTGCAACAACATAGACAGGTGCCACATATGGACACAGCCTAGCATTAGGGGGGTATATACACAGACAGATTGCAGGTACACCTATTACACATTTTTGGCATTTCAGCAGGCTACCTTACACATTAACCTGAGTATCCTGTAAGTGGTGGGCTCTGGAACCCACGTATCCATCATTATGCCATTACCTCCACCACTGGCTATTGGCCGCACTACTAGACATGTTTTCCATTACACAACACACACTATGATAGCTTACACTCCATACTTTTGTATGCACAGTCGATGGGTATGGCCCACCACCCACAGGAACAGACTCTAGTGTCCATAGCATTTGTTCAGCTGAACATCATTACAAGAAAAACACCTGCTGGCACATATAAAACATTCAACAGCATCTATCCTATTATTATGGCCCAAGTACTGCAGTCAATTATATGCATATATACTTCACATACCTGTTGTGTGAGTAATGTCTGTTCAAAACTTTCTTTTTATTCCTGGCCTTAGCCTACAGCTGTTTTTCTTTATTGATTGAGATTGTGTGTGTGTGTCTGTCTGTATGTCTCTCTCTCTACCTCTCTCTAATAGCTGGAATGAGCTGCTTTGAATAAATTGCAGCATGGCTTTTGTAGGAGAAGCACATGATCAGATGATGGCCTCTACACTAATCAGTGTCCTCCACTTGCTACCTCCATACATCATGCTGTGTAGTACTTCCAATTACCACTGTCATGGCAACCCACTACTATAAATCCCTACAGCATTTGGACATGGTCCCTTTACCTTTCCTGTATGGTAGACATCCTTCCTGCATGTGGGCAGCAGTGTTACAGACGGCAGGTAGCAATACCTCTCAGAAGATGAAAATGGTCTGCAGTCTGTCTGCATAGCTCTCAACTGTGGGCCTATGTTTTGCCTGTCCAACACACAGGTCTTGTTTCAGATATATCACTGGCAGTGTGCGCGTTGAGTTCTATCAGTAGGTGGCTACATCCATTTGTGCTTCTGACTTCATGTTCCTGTCTAAGGGTATGTTGCAGACTATCCTGTGACAATAGCAACTTGCTCAGTGTATGGCAATACTATTTCACATATGGGCCGATGTACCAGCCTCTGTCCTCCATCAACATACCAGGCTTTGTCGATATGACATGCAGTTAGGGGTTATTATGTGGTGGCCAGTGATTATGTCATGCTGCCATTCCCGCCATCATTCAAGTGCTGTTGTGGCCCCCACACATATTGTGGGGTAGGGTCCATATATATGTAGATTTCATCTGCACAACACGTATGTGCCCCTCTGCAGTGTAGAGGTCAGTGTATGTAACAGTGTTATATGCCCCTGTAAGTCAGTCTAGGGGGAAGCACCATAATTAACCTAGGGTGTTACAACATGTGAGGTATATCAGTAGTAAGATGGATTAAGGTATATGGCTGTACATTACCATACATTCCACCTTGTGAACATTGCTAGCCTACCGATTACTGCCATACAGGCTTTTCTGTTTGTCAGTTCAATTGTGATGGTTTCAGTTATGCATTGTTATGTAACAGATACATCCCATTGTGTCATCCTAAGTATTTTCCCCCTAGGAATTGGGTACAGAGTGTAGTTAGAGGCTGCTGGGCTATACATCTGCATTCTTTATTGTTGATTGATTGTTATCCTGTGGCCCAGTCAGTATTTACTGTTGTAGTACTTGAAGGCCTTGGCCTGGACAGCAACATATGTTATGCTTTCAGATTACTGTTTTAAATGATCTGTTTGACAGTTGCATTGATCTATTTGTATGTATTTCAGAGTATAAACGGCAAAATGACATGGCATATAGAACTGTAATAATACACAAATAAACCTTTAAAACATATGCAAACCTGTGTGCGGTGTTACATCCTTTCACATCTCTGTGAGTATATGTTTCAGGCAACAATCGTCTTTTCTATAGGTGAGTCATACACTGTCCATCTGATGAAGTTGCACCTGTAGGGATACTGGCTGTTCAGTGTAGTGTGCACCCTCTAAATATGTATCTTTCTTTACCTTCCATGCAAAATTATGTCATTATTCTATCCGGTTATTTGTTTTCTGAGCTTGAACTTTCAGTTCTTAATTGTGGACTTAAGTTTATTCCTATAATCGTTTCACGACTATATGACATTAAAAGCGATGTTTTCAGGTTTTGTAGAAAACTGCATTTGAAAAGTTTTTTTCGTAATGTAAATCTGGATATGAATGAAGTTTCATCTGTTGACAGCCTTGATTCATCTGTGGATAGTTTTCATACTTGTGATTCTGATAATATATATAATGCTTATTATAAGTTGGATACTGAATGTATTAAATCAAAAAGCAACTTTATGCCTTCAGTTTTGAATAATGATGTTACACATTTTACCAATTTATTGAATTTTTCTATTGAACATGCACATAATGAGTTTTTGAAATACAAGTCTGATATTCAATATAATTTAACTCAGAAGGAATGGAAGGCTCTACTTATGTTAAGTAAAATGAGGGAAATTGTATTTAAACCTTCTGATAAAGGTAATAAATTGGTTGTTATGCATTTTTCACAATATCTTAAAATGTGTGAGTAGCATTTGAATAATGATAATGTTTATGAAAAGGTGGAATTTACTAGGTATAGTGACTCGGTCTCTGAGTATACTGAATTAATGAAGAAGGGTGAGAGATTGGGCTATTTTTCAGATGTAGATGTTAAGAAAAAGTTTAATATAGAAGGTGGTAGAATGGCCCTATTTTATTGTTGACCAAAAATACATAAAAGCTTAGTATCGCCCCCTGGGAGACCTATTGTTTCTGGGTGTAATTATTTTTTTACATAATATAGGTCTTTTTTTACATAGTTTTTTGTTACCAACAGTTAGAACTTTACCTTCTTATATTTGTGATGTTTTTGATTTTTTGAGTAAAATTAAGGATGTTGAGTGGAATGATAGTATGTACTGGGTAACTCTTGATGTTAAGAGTTTATATACGAACATAAGCCATGAATTTGGCATGGAGGCCGTAAGGTTTTTTTTGGGTGATTACCCAGTTACAGAATATATCAGAGAACTTATTTATTTTTGTTTAACACATAATTTTTTTAAGTTTAACAATAGCCATAGACAAAAACAAGGTATGGCCATGGGGGCAGCTTTTGCCCCCATGTATGCAAATTTGGCTATGGGCCTTTTTGAATCTGAATATTTATATAGAAATTCTTTTTTTTTGTAAATATGTTATTAGATATTATAGGTTTATAGATGATTTAATCTTTCTTGCTCAGGGTGGTGAGGCTTTCGTTGATAATTTCATTTTAGAATTACATAATAATAGATTTTTGTTAGAATTTGATGGTTTTAAAATGGGTGTGAATATTTCTTTTTTGGATATTATGTTGAATATTAAGGATGGTAATAGATTGGAAACATCAGTTAATAGAAAATTTGATGAAGGTACTCAATATGTGCATGGTGGGAGTTGTCATCCCCCTCATACACTAGAAGCTTTACCATATGGTGAAATGTTGCGGGTGTCTAGATTATGTAATGTTGAACCTATTCTCAAGTGGAAATTAGATACAACTATTGGGATGTTTAAACGGAGAGGGTATAGTGATGAATTGGTTCAGAGAAGTTATGAAAGGTTGTTCAATATAGGTGTTAGGAAAATAAGTAATAATATACATAAAAAATATACTTCAACACCTAGTTCGGAGATTAATAAACAGTGTGAGATTTTGTATTTTGTTACCACATATGGCAGCTTTAGTGCTGAATTGGTTAGGTTGGTCAAATATTATTGGGATTATTTTGTTTCACTTAACAATGTGGCTTTATGGTTAGATGGTAGATTGAGATTTTCTTACAAGAGCGGTAGGAATATCCAAAATTTTTTGGTGAATAGCAAATTTTCCTTGCCCTCTGTAAGCCTTGAATGTAATATACTCCCTAGTGGTACTTTTAAGTGTGGCAAATGTAGAGCATGTAACTTTATAGTTAATAGTTTTCCTTATATAAATAATGTTATTTTTAATACATGCAACCATTTTACTTGTAATTCTGAAGGTGTGATTTATGCACTTAGATGCCCATGTAATAAATTTTACATTGGGGAAACCAAAAGGGCATTTAAGTTGAGGTTAATGGAACATGCTAGGGGTATTATTAATAAGAAAGAGGAAAGCTCTGTGGCTATGCATTTTAAAAAATTTCATGATAGCAAAAATGAGGGGCTTCAAGGTACAGTTTTAGAAAAAATAAGTTTGTCTTGTTTTGACACGTGATATAAAATATTATTTGTTATCTAAGGAAGCTATTTATATTTTAAAATTTGATACTTTGTACCCTCATGGGTTAAATGAAGAATTTAACTGGAGGGTGTTAATTTAATTGTTTTTATTAATTGTTTAATTAGTTTTTGATTAATATATATGTACTGTGTATTTTGTAAGTTCTTTACTCCTTGAAGGCTAAGGCCGAGACGTTAGAGGAATAAAGTGTGTCTTTATTTTATTTGTGGATTACTTTGTGGTTGCTGTTTCCTTTTGCTGCTTGTTGCTACATTGTTGCTACATTTGGTTCCATGGCTAGTGATCCACAACTGCATCTACCGCGTATTTTTCGAGACAATGTGGATGGTACTCAGAGGTCTCCTGATAACTTCCTTACCAACTCTGCGGACCGCCTGGAGTGTGGTTCCATTCAGAGAAATGTGGTTGGGAATGTTCTTACAACTTTGGAGAAATGGGAAGAAGATAGGAATAAACGCCATCCAAATCCCTTTAATAATGTAGGTCAGAAGTTACCTGTGTCTCTTAATCCTGAAAACAAGTCTGCATTTGTAGAATTGGAAAGATGTATGTGGAAAGAAACTGCTACATTTTTTAATCTCTCTGGTTTACAGAAATATGCTGATTTGGACATTACACCTCGTGGATTGAGGGCGTATAAAGACCCATCCACTCCATTTGATTTAGAAAAAGATACTGACATTGCCTTTCATAAACGCTGGGTAGCAGCTGCACATAAATGTGCTTCTGAATGGGTTCAAATACTTATTGAATGTGACAGAGTAAAACAGAAAGAACTGGGTGCTGAAATTAAAAAACTGTGTGAGAATCTTTTAACATGTACTTCTACCCCTATAGTAGATGACTTTTTGTCTAACATTAATATAAAATTGAAAGAATATGAAACTTTGTTATTAGAAAGAAAGAAGGGGAAATTACTTAGAGATTTACGGGATTATGAAAACGGCAAGGCTTTCCTTTCTAGAGCCAATAGAAAGAAGCCATGTAATCGCGTATGTTTTCAAAATCATGATAGGGATATGCGGAATTATAACTCGTCCTTCTCAGCCTCAGAAGGCTTTAATACATCTTATGAAGAGGAGGGGGACTTAAATTCTGAATTCCCTGCACTGCCAGCTGCACAATATTCTCATCGGTTTCAACAGACTTTTCGTGGTGAAAATGTCAACTCTAAAGGAGGTCAACAGGGGAGAAAACGTCAACGAGAAGCTCAGGCACCAACACAGAAGGAACAGTATCTGCATGGGGGTTACAAGAGAGGTAAATGGTAGTTGCCTTTCTTTACCTTTCATGCAAAATTATGTCATTAATCTATCCGGTTATTCGTTTTCTGAGCTTGAAATTTCAGTTCTTAATTGTTGACTTAAGTTTATTCCTACAGTCGTTTCACGACTATATGACATTAAAAGCGATGTTTTCAGGTTTTGTAGAAAACTGCATTTGAAAAGTTTTTTTCGTAATGTAAATCTGGATATGAATGAAGTTTCATCTGTTGACAGCCTTGATTCATTTGTAGATAGTTTTCATACTTGTGATTCTGATAATATATATAATGCTTATTTAAGTTGGATACTGAATGTATTAAATCAAAAAGCAACTTTATGCCTTCAGTTTTGAATAATGATGTAACACATTTTACCAATTTATTGAATTTTTCTATTGAACGTGCACATAATGAGTTTTTGAAATACAAGTCTGATATTCAATATAATTTAACTCAGAAGGAATGGAAGGCTCTACTTATGTTAAGTAAAATGAGGGAAATTGTATTTAAACCTTCTGATAAAGGTAATAAATTGGTAGTTATGCATTTTTCACAATATCTTAAAATGTGTGAGGAGCATTTGAATAATGATAATGTTTATGAAAAGGTGGAATTTACTAGGTATAGTGACTCGGTCTCTGAGTATACTGAATTAATGAAGAAGGGTGAGAGATTGGGCTATTTTTCAGATGTAGATGTTAAGAAAAAGTTTAATATAGAAGGTTGTAGAATGGCCCTGTTTTATTGTTTACCAAAAATACATAAAAGCTTAGTATTGCCCCCTGGGAGACCTATTGTTTCTGGGTGTAATTATTTTTTACATAATATAGGTCTTTTTTTACATAGTTTTTTGTTACCAACAGTTAGAACTTTACCTTCTTAAATTTGTGATGTTTTTGATTTTTTTGAGTAAAATTAAGGATGTTGAGTGGAATGATAGTATGTACTGGGTAACTCTTGATGTTAAGAGTTTATATACGAACATAAGCCATGAATTTGGCATGGAGGCCGTAAGGTTTTTTTGGGGTGATTACCCAGTTACAGAATATATCAGAGAACTTATTTATTTTTGTTTAACACATAATTTTTTTGAGATAACAATAGCCTTTATAGACAAAAACAAGGTACGGCCATGGGGGCAGCTTTTGCCCCCATGTATGCAAATTTGGCTATGGGCCTTTATGAGTCTGAATATTTATATAGAAATTATTTTTTTTTGTAAATATGTTATTAGATATTATAGGTTTATAGATGATTTAATCTTTCTTGTTCAGGGTGGTGAGGCTTTTGTTGATAATTTCATTTTAGAATGACATAATAGATTTTTGTTAAAATTTGATGGTTTTAAAATGGGTGTGAATATTTCTTTTTTGGATGTTGTGTTGAATATTAAGGATGGTAATAGATTGGAAACATCAGTTAATAGAAAATTTGATGAAGGTACTCAATATGTGCATGGTGGGAGTTGTCATCCCCCTCATACACTAGAAGCTTTACCATATGGTGAAATGTTGTGGGTGTCTAGATTATGTAATGTTGAACCTATTCTCAAGCGGGAATTAGATACAACTATTGGGATGTTTAAACGGAGAGGGTACAGTGATGAATTGGTTCAGAGAAGTTATGAAAGGTTGTTCAATATAGGTGTTAGGAAAATAAGTAATAATATACATAAAAAATATACTTCAACACCTAGTTCGGAGATTAATAAACAGTGTGAGATTTTGTATTTTGTTACCACATATGGCAGCTTTAGTGCTGAATTGGTTAGATTGTTGAAATATTATTGGGATTATTTTGTTTCGCTTAACAATGTGGCTTTATGGTTAGATGGTAGATTGAGATTTTCTTACAAGAGCAGTAGGAATATCCAAAGTTTTTTGGTGAATAGCAAATTTTCCCTGCCCTCTGTAAGCCTTGAATGTAATATACTCCCTAGTGGTACTTTTAAGTGAGGCAAATGTAGAGCATCTAACTTTATAGTTAATGGTTTTCCTTATATAAATAATGTTATTTTTAATACATGCAACCATTTTACTTGTAATTCTGAAGGTGTGATTTTTGCACTTAGATGCCCATGTAATAAATTTTACATTGGGGAAACCAAAAGGGCATTTAAGTTGAGGTTAATGGAACATGCTAGGGATATTATTAATAAGAAAGAGGAAAGCTCTGTGGCTACGCATTTTAAAAAATTCCATGATAGCAAAAATGAGAGGCTTCAAGGTACAGTTTTAGAAAAAAATAAGTTTGTCTTGTTTTGACACCTGTGATATAAAATATTATTTGTTATCTATGGAAGCTATTTATATTTTAAAATTTGATACTTTGTAACCTCATGGGTTAAATGAAGAATTTAACTGGAGGGTGTTAATTTAATTGTTTTTATTAATTGTTTAATTAGTTTTTGATTAATATATATGTACTGTATATTTTGTAAGTTCTTTACTCCTTGAAGGCTAAGGCTGAGACGTTAGAGGAATAAAGTGTGACTTTATTTTATTTGTGGATTACTTTGTGGTTGCTTTTTCCTTTTGCTGCTTGTTGCTACAAAATTGCCCTTTTTTGTTTTTTTCAGGTGAGAGTGGGATGTTGGTAAGGGGTAGTAGGTATATTTTGGGAGGTAGGTTGGGTAGGTTAACAAACAAGACAAACAAGATGTATACAGCAGCAGTATATGACACATGTGCGGGGTGAACACCTTGGACAGGGAGGGGTGTTTTGAAGTCGCATGCCCATGAGCCCCCAAATGGAAACAGTGGGACTGAAGTCCCCACCCATGGGCAGTCACCCCTGTGTCTTCACGGCCCCAAGGGTGGCTGTGCTGGGTAGGAAGGGCAGGGTCACCTTCTAATTGTACCACGTGGCCCTCAAGCTGGCATAGCCGGTCTCAAAACTACATGTCGAGCTCCCTATGCACCATGGCCTGGATTTGATGGCAGGTGACAGGTACCTCTCCGCCCCCACTCCCAAAGGTGATGCAGGGCCAACGGAGGAGAAGGTCCCAGGCTGGGCCCCAGATGTGCTGGTGCCCGGTGCCATGGCCAGCTGAGGTGGGACAGGTGGGTCCGCTGGGACAGGCCTTCCCATACGAGCTATGGTGTTGCAGTTTTAAGAATGATATGGGTTAGTAATAGTCAACAGCATTCAGGTTTAGTTATAACAGCATGCATAGGTATTTCCATTAACCCAAGACACCAGATTTACAACAGTTGCAGAGCAAGCAGAACAAACGCATATATGGGACAACAGTGGCCATTACAACAGCATGCAGGTTTCATTGATGGCAACAGTCCACCATTATGGGGGTATTTTAACATGGCACATGCATAGAACCGAATGTGAATATTTGTAAACCAATAGGACATATGTCCCCACAAAAGTATGGAGTATACACGTACCCATTGAGGTGGGTAATTGGGTTATTGTTGCACATATGGTAAGAGGGAGAGGTCAGTTAACAAATAATATATCCCTGTAGTTTTCACAACTTTCTTAGTCACTGCAGTGATCTGTCACTTAAATGTATTATTACACTACCCAATGGTCTTACTTTGTACAATGGTATGTTTGTAGATTAGTATATACGTGGACTGTGTCTTACGTATAGTCTACACCTCTTACCTATTATAGCTGTTGAGAAAATCTTTGTTAACACTGACAAATTCTACACATACTCCCAGATGCCATGCTTGTAGGCAAGTATATGGGTGAACTGTGTTGTAACTACAGTCTACACCTCTTACCTGTTATAGCTGTGGGGAAAATCATTGCTAACACTACCTGACAGATACTACACATACTCCCAGATTCCATGTTTGTGGACAAGTATATGGGTGAACTGTGTTGTACCTACAGTCTACACCTCTTACCTGTTATAGCTGTGGAGAATTCTTTGTTAACACTACCTGACAAATACTACACATACTCTCATATTCCATGTTGATGTTATACACATACCTCACAGTCCTTTATTCCGCAAACTCTGGTCAAGGCTTGACAGGATGCAAGTGTTAATGTGACATCTTTTGGAAAAGCTGTCATACACTTTGGGTGAGATGCTACAATGACAGGTTTGTTTCCATATGTTCAGGTCTGACTATCCATTATATGTCAGTATAAGCTGCCTACATTTCTTGGATCATCACACTTATTTGTCAGGGGAACATTTTACCAGCCAGCAGATTTGGGCCCGTTATCTGGAAATGCTGGACAGATCAGAAAAGTTGAGGGGTATGACTATGCATACAGCTTACTACCTGAATATTCTGCCACAGTCTGTAGAGTTGATGGTTATGATTATGCTTATAGCGTACTATCTGAACATTCTGGCAAAGTCTGTACAGTTGTTGGGTCTAATTATGCATACAGCTTTCTATTTGCACATTCTCACAAACTCTGTACAGTTGTGGGTATGATTATGTATACAACTTACTACCACTCCTGGGATTCAAACCCCTGCTGTGTATGGTAAAAATATTACAGTTGACATCACAGTACACTGTGCTATCAGGGAACTGGTGTAAAGCATTCCAATGGTTTCTCTCTAATTCTTCCTCAGTTGTTCTATATGACTGACCTCTTGGGACTTCCAATATTGTTATACTGAACTTCCTACACATTTTAACTGCGTTCAACACTGTGGGTAAGACTGCTTAATACAACAGTACTATTTATAGAATGCAACACTACAACAACATATGAAAGCAGAAGTACACAAGCACTCCAGGGGTTATACTTTTAATCACTAGATAATATACCTTTTTTCCACACAACCTATATGACACTCTTCCTGTCATATTGTCTATTTTATTCAGTACATCCCATACACAATACATTTATATACTGGTACAACACTTTCTAGTACTGCTATATTTATTTGTTATGACAGTACATGCAAGAATATTACTAACCTGCCTTGCGATGCAGCCTTTGCAGCCTAGCAGCATGGGAATGCTGGCTCGCAGCCCGCTCATCTGCAGCTGTCGGAGAAATACAGTGATATTTAGCCATTACCTATCCATAGTATACACAAGCTAGGCAAGCATTATCTACGTAGTAGAATGAGTACTTACTCAGTGCTGGAGCATCAGCCATCTGCCTGGCTTCTTGGATCCACTGGTCCAAGATATCACCCCTCCACCCCTTCAAGTCAGCATGGTGATGCCTGACCTGCTCACCAGTCTGGGGGATACCAGTGGCACTGGTGAGGTCATGGGCGAGACTGTCCCAGGCCTCTGCTTTATACTGAGAGCCCTGGTACTGGCCCTGCAGTAGTCTCTCCTCATGGTGTTTTACCAGGAGCCATACCATGAATTTGGAATCCTGGGTGCCCCAGCGCTGCGGTCTACATCGAGTGCCTTCCCCAACTCCAGCCATTCTGCCTACAGTAGGGAGCTGCAACCAGTTATGGGAATTATTGGTGCCTGTGAGGTTTAAATACACCCAGTTTCCTGCACTTTCCTGTGATTGGACGGTTTTGAAAAGGCTAAGCTATAGGCACACTTGCTTATCTAATGTTGGCATTGCTTAAAGGGGCATACCGCTGGGCAGATTGAGTTAGCTGGCCTACACATTGCTTACACCACATAAGGTGACCTGTGCAATGCTTAGCATTGCTTACTATCTAATTAGCATTATATTTACCTTTTGACATTGATGTATTATTTGTTACATGTTATATCTGTGTCTAGTATCTGTGGTTCATGTGTTCGTACACTCTTTGGGGTCCTGGGGACTTCAACACTTTATTACACTAATGCCGCACATCTGGCCTTACTGCAGTACTCCAGTTCACATATTTATGTTATGCATCTAAAACCATTGGTGTAAACAAAGTCACATGCGAAGTCTATTGTTATTACTAGGCAATCATTCATCCCATGCGGGACGGCCCAAAAATTGGGCTACTTTGTTTGCAGTAACACCATGTCTAAAAATGTAAGCATGGCTGTGTTCATATGTGCATGGATTACAGTATGTTGAAGGCCTACGATACTTGGGTCGGGACAACATGCAAGATGCGTCCCGAGGGGTGGAGGAGTGGACAGTGGGCAAAGTGTGGTGGTGTGGTAGCTATAGGCCGGTAACCAGAGGAGGGATGGTGGCTGCATGTATGCAGTGGGGAGGGGAGAGTTGGAACTGTGGGTAATGCAATTATGGGTCGAGGGGAGGCTGGGTTGGATGGGCCTGTACTGGTCGGTCTGCCTAGTGGGTGGGGGAGAGGGGAATCAAATATATGCAAATAACAGATAAATGACAGTATAGTTAAACCATTATTTATATAGATCAAACAAAATACATTACACTTGGTAGTGTATTGCAGGGCAGACGTGTTGGCTGTGGGGGAGGTTGCCAATTACTACAAGACGTATATTGTTTGGGGCCTCCCAACCCCATTAACAGTGAATGTGGACATATATGTTTCTGTTAATCTACCATTGCTATCTACGGATGTATGCCCATATATACCTATATAGGTATATATATATATATATATATATATATATATATATATATATATATATATATATTTGCTTACATAATTCTAACTATGAATGAAATATAGAACAAATAAAACTTACAAGAAACATAATTTAGATTCGTATTCATATATGGGGTTATATATGTACATATATATATATATATATATATATATATATATATATATATATATATATATATATATACATATAAACACTCACACATATACATATACACAGCAATGACTTCAACAAGTGGCTAAGCTTCTGATGTCATTCAAAGGGGATCCAGTATCTGTCTGCTTGGGAAGACATGATTGACAAACCACAATGCTTTGCCAGAGATGGTCTGCACCTGTTGCCCTGGGATTCAGGTTATTGGCTACAGGTCTTGGCACACCCATAGTGCCTTATCTAAGTAAGGTTCAAAGGACAAAACCACCACCATAACAGGTACAAGCAAGCAAAACTGAAGGTAATGCTACTCAATGCTAGACATCTAAACCTAAAAAGGCACTCTCTTGAGGCACACCTACAAATGGACAACGTACAAGATGTGTCCTGAGGGAAGGAGGAGTGGAGAGTGGGCAAAGTGTGGTGGTGTGGTTGCTACAGGCCGGTAACCAGAGAAGGGATGGTGGCTGCATGTGTAAAGCAGGGGGGAGGTGGAACTGTGGGTAAAGAAAATATGGGTCAAGGAGAGGCTGGGTTAGATGGGCCTGTACTGGTTGGCCCGCCTAGTGGGTGGGGGAGAGGCGAATGAAATATAAACAAGTGAAACATAGAAGAAGAAGAATTTAAATCCCTATTTAAATAAAACAATTAAAATAAAATAAACTTGATAGTGTATTGCAGGGCGGACGTGTTTGGCTGTAGGGGGGTATGTCAATTCGTACAAGACGTATGTTGTTTGGGGCTTGTCAACCTCATTAAAGGTGCATGTTTACATATATGTTTCTGCTCATACCCCATTGCTATCTGCAGATGTATGGCCATATATACCTATATAGGTATATATAATTGCTTACATATTTATAACTATGTCCGTATATACCTACAGAGATATATGTCTGCATACATATATGTAACCTGCTGTGTATATGTGGACATATAGTTGTTGACATATATATGTGCAAATGTCGGCATTTGCATGTATATATGTTCATATATATTTATATATATATATATATATATATATATATATATATATATATATTTCTGACTATATATATATATATATATATATATATATATATATATATATATATATATACACATATATAGATATGTTGTATCTGTTTAGATATTAATATATTTACATTCACACATACATCTAGATGTTGATATACATTCTCTGTACTGTTGCATGACTGGGCTGGATGTTATGTATCTGACATCAGCTTTATGTACGTCTAGCATGGCTTAGTGGTAAATCACTTTGTGTATGGTGTACATGGTCCTGGATTTGAGCCTTGCAAAGGCTGCTTATTTTGTTGCTAGGTAAAACACAGGCTACTGGATACAGAGTGGTTAGACACTTTGCAGCAGTTGTAAGCAGGTGTGCATGTGTTTGCACGGTGATAAGCACTGCTACCTTCCGGTTACAGTTTTTTATACTCAGTTAGCTTCCACATTGCTTAATCTGTGTAAGCAGTGCTTACCCCCATGCAAACACACATAAACATGCTTACTACGGCTTAGTTGTGCTTTGACCTGCTTACTAGTGCCTTATTCATTATGACACTGATACTTCGCATGCACATTTCCTGGAGTACTCTAGTTCATAAATATGTGTTATTTCGTGGGTTTTACAATAAAAACATTGGTTATAACGTGCTTTGCCATGTAAAATAGGCTGTGCTGCAGTGGGACTCGAACCGGGAATGCCTGCTCATTAGGCAGATGCTCTGCCCACTACACTATTGCTGTGCTGCTTCATTTGCATATATCTTCCTTGTTATCTTCTTTGGCCTTTTAAGCTGCTTTAACCGTAGCTAAGTGATGGGCACACCCGTGCACCTATGATTTGCTTTAATTGGCTTTTTACAAAACAATAAGAGGGTTTCTTCATTTTATTTATATGTACTGTTGCTATTGTACACATGGGGAACTGTTGGTGTGGCTATGCGGACACCTATGAGCGATATCACTCATTTCTTCCCTTGTTCTGCTGTTCTACACTGCATGGGCGTATTTATTCTGAGAACTCTGCTCTCAGACATGCCCCCTGCACTCGTACATGCTCCGAGTAAGCCTAGGAGCTCAGGCAGAATGCCTTCATTGATATGCATGGCACACTGCTGTCCTGCTCCTAAACGGGTGCTTCCGTGCAGGGCTAAGCTAGTCCTGTATGGAAGATTGGTGAATCCGGGGGTATGTATTTTTTGTTTTATTGTGACTATTAAACATCTTCCTCTGATAACTATAAAGTATATGCTTGAGCTTTTAAAGGAAATTATCAATTTTATACTTCGAGTGTTTACCAGTAAAGTAATGTTTTGGTCAAGCACACTAAAATTTTTTTTGCAAAATAAATTTAAATCAATAAATGTTAACAAATCTAAGATTTGTACTAGCCATTGAATGAAAATCATTCCTAATCTGATGGATAAACCTAAGTCCATCAGATTAACACTCATACCATGACAATCCAGAACATCTCAGCTCCATAAATAGAATTATCATATGGAGAATATTTCTAATAGGAATAAGCAATAAACTCCAGCTTTACTCTGTCGCATATCACCTACTCAGAGGTGATCTCTGCCTAACATGCAAAGCTATGTCAAACCCAGAGCTGTTGGACATGCTCCACGTAAAGAAATCCCAATCCCTCCAAGTTACACACTCTAGGG
The DNA here is from genome assembly GCF_019279795.1 of Protopterus annectens. NCBI lineage: Eukaryota > Metazoa > Chordata > Ceratodontiformes > Protopteridae > Protopterus > Protopterus annectens. The sequence continues at coordinate 1,410,684,745 of NC_056731.1, read as the reverse complement.
ACCTAAACCTTGTCACCACAATAAACAGAACATGCTGGAGGGATAGATTTCTGTCTCAGAGGCTTCCCATACTCCAAAACAAACTACCTATCTATATCAAACAAAGCTCCTCATTAACACTCTTCAAGAAAAATCTTGATGATTGGATGGGAGATAGAAAATTCACCCCAGGGATCACTTCTATGGCTCTGCTTGACAGGGGCACAGGAAAATAATTTTCTTGGGTGGCAAAAGCCAGGGTACCATTTGGCTAGGCTTATATAGGCCCTAGGGCCAATAACCTAGTACCTACCTGTGAACCTATGAACATATGAACAGATATAGTACTATTGTAGATTAGATAGAATTCTAATACAATATAAATGTCTACTTATTGTATAACCAATTAATATTCACATGAAAGATAGATGACAAGCAATTCAATCATAGTAAAGTAGGATGCATCATATATAAAACCTCAGTAAAAGATTATAGCACACAGTTCTTTAACTTATTCACCCTTACTGATGAAGTCTTTCAAAATGTATTACTTAATATAAATAGATGGTAATAATATTTATACCTAATGTTTATAATACAATGTATTTTACTGGATATATCAGAAGTTATATTTCATTGTTTGCCAGCATTTAAGTAATCACTTTGTTTGTTGCTAACTTACTTAAAGTATCATGTTTGTTTCATGTGAACATTGATGAAAGTGATTTTAATTATTAGTGCATCCCTCTTCCCCCCATTTCCTACACATAATGACTTTCATATCTGTCATTTCTTATTATAAAATGAGTAAAATTATAGGTTAAAAACAAGAAATTCACTTATTGTGATTAATAATTACAAGTTCCCTTTCCATATTCATAAATTGCCATTTTATGGCATATATTGAAAGTTTTTAGATTTAAATGGCAACATTCTATTTTATATAATCAGCAAAGGTTAAACTGAGTGATTATTGTCAATTTAATACTATTTGTTCAGAATATGATTGTTACATTCTGTGGCATTCCTAGTTCAGGCTTCTATTGTTTCTCTTGAACAACTTTGTCAGTTTGATGTCATGTATAAAACATTAGTTACCTTGGTAACCGCTTAAGTATTATATATGGTCAAGATGGGTTACAAAAACTACAGTTCAAGTTAAAGCAATTACATGACTTGCTATGCATATTTACTTATATAAGAAAATCATCATGCTTCCCCTTGATGTTCAATGTAGTATATGTCATTTATGACAAGTTATGAGAGTATTGTTATTATACACAAGTCAATGTTATTAAATCCTGTCTTTAATACTAAATTCAGCAGACTGCTTCATCTTATATGACAATTATATATTTTATGTCTATATTTACTAAAATCATACATTACATAACTACTGTGTGTGTTTTTTTTATCAGGAATCAACTTAATGAGCTAAACAAAGTGTTTGGAGACCATCAATATGTGTACATGTGGTTTAAAACAGCTCTTTTATTATATATATATATTTTTTAAACCAAAAATGTCATTGCCGAGAATCATCTCGGAGGCTCCTCAGAGCCGTTAAGCATTGTTGTCACTCTGTCTCCATTACCATAGCAACCTGGGAACATCTGTTTCTGTTAATGTGTCTATGTACTACATACCAGAGGCTCGCGATGAACCTGGAGCAAAGCTTCACTTCACTGTAACTTCAAGCCTGAATTCCCTCCATTTCAGTGAGGCAGCAGCCAGGAAAACAACCGAGAGCAAACAGATAAAAAAAAAAAAAAAACTCCCAACAAGCCACCACAACAAGAGATAACACAGTCCTCCAGCCCTCCCACCTCTCACTCAGCAGACATACAAACAAACCATTCTCTGCCAAAACATCCCAAATCACAGTCCCATTCACCCCTTCCCTTGGATCCAGGCCAAAACAGCAAATGTGTCTTCCCAACACACAAGCACCAGCAAACTTTGATCACAAGCCGGAACCCACAGCTTCCCAGACATAAAAACAGCAACATATAACAGCTGCCAGATACAGCTGCATCCACATACACCATGTCACGCTTAATCAAACAGCACTCGAAGCTATGATACCTGCCATAATTGATATTAATTATGTTTAGACAGAATAATAATGACATTTGTACTAGCTGCCAGACATGGCTGGATTTACGCACACTATATCAGGATCGATCAAACAGCACTCAAAGCTGTGATGCCTGCCATAATTGATATTACCTGTGTTTAGACAGAATAATAATGACATTTGCACTAGCTGCCAGACATAGCTGCATCCATGCACACCGTATCAGGATTGATCAAACAGCACTCGTAGCTGTGATACCTGCCATAATTGATATTAACTATATTTAGACAGAATAATGATGACATTTGTACTAAGAGCTTGCTACTATTATTTAACCAAGATATACATGACATTTCTAAATCTTACTTTAACTGAAGACGGCATTAGTCTCCATGACAGCATTTTTTTTCAAAATACTCTACTGTTACTGCTATTATATATGATGTTAATTTGCTACATCTGAGTCTGAACTCTGATGAATGGTACCTTGTTGAATTAGTTACTTAATTGCTTAAATTATTATAAGTAAAATCAGTGAAAAATGAAGAAGATAAGTATTCATTGAGTTCAAGTAGGGGAATAGTAACTTCCATGTTTGTATTATATGTTGCTTTGTTTGGCTTATATATAATGTAAACAGTAACCCATCTTGACCTACCTTTGTTTTTGAAGAATTATTGGAGTCTGAACATTCTGAATAAATCATTACTGTTTCTCAGTTGCTTAAGAATCCATCCATTTTTTAAAATAAAAACAGATGACAGGTGATTTACCATATCAGTTGGTACTTTGAGAAATGTAGTTGTAAGAGTTATTTTGTTTTGGGACAGGTATCTTGGAAACAGTTTTTTGTTTCTTCTTTCTAGCATCAGTCCAATGATTTGTTTATTCTTTTAAGAGTAGGAGCCATCCATTCCATTTCTTTTGGGATATACACTATGTTGTTATTTTTGATGAATACAGTAGCTTCTTCTAAGTCATTAAAGGTTCTCATCTCATTGGAAAAAAGTATTTTTATCTTGGCTGGAAAGGCTAGCTGTGCTTTAATGTTGTTTTGTTTCAACAGTCTTATTATTGGCCAGACTTTTTTTCTTCTGTTGTAGTATTCAGGAAGAATAATCATTGTCAAACCTTATCAGGCTTTGATTGTACTTTAAGGGTGATTTTCTCCAACCAGATTTTAATATTAGTGCCTTGCCCAGAAATGAAGGAAATTTTATAACTATGGATCTAGGTGGAGTATTTGTTGAGTTAGAAGCAGGTTTCCTCACTGCTCTATGCATCCTTTCAATCCAAAATGAAAGTCCCTCTTTCAAGTCTAAAAATTCAGGAACCCAGTTGTTTAGAATACAATAACATCTTCTTCTTCAGTGTTTTCAGGCAGACCAAAGATCCTTATGTTGTTTCTCCTTTCCCTGTTTTCTAAGTCATCTACTTTGTTAAGCAGCCATGTATTCTGTTTAAGCAGAAATTCTTTTTGGAATTCTTCCTTTTTGAGTCTCCCTTCAATGTCATTTAGAGAAGTCTCTGTATTTGTTATTTTTGTATGGTGTTGCTGTAATAGTTCCTTAAGAGTATCAGTCTGTTTTTGAGAATGTAATTTGAGGTTTTCCTAAGTCATTTTTAAAGTCATTCATCTTCAGAGTTAGTTCCTGTAAGGCAGATGTCATCAATTGCAGTTCTTTTTTCAAAGCAGCATCTGGATGAGAATTCCTTGAGTTTTTTCATATTCAGTGACTCAATATATCTCCAAGTTACTTGACAGGAAAATTTTTGTATAGCTCCACCAAAATTTATATTTATGTAGTTTAGTAGGTTATCTATAGATTTCTGATGTTTTAAACTTGAAAATAATAACATTTTCCTATATTATTGTACTAGTTTATGGAGCTCTCAAAATTCACTGCTGTCAGTTAGCCATCTAGGCTCCGTCCCCCATTTAAAAACATTTTGACAGGGAAACGGCTTTAAAGAGGGGAATTCATGGGCAGACATGTTGAAATGGCCAACAAATGAACATTGCTAGAGAAGTAAGACAGGCTGTAGAAAAGTAAGTCACACAAATACTGCAAAACTAGAGATACACATGAACTGAAAGGGTGCTGGTTATATTCCTGGCATCAACTAGAAAACATTTTCTGTTTACTAATATATGATTTGCTAGTAGCAAGCATTCTTGTTCTATTAGTACCTGCTGTACTTTCTCAGTAAACAGATGCCTAAAAGGTATTAAGAACCTACCATCCATCCAGTTAGTTTAAGTTATTTGGGGTCAGCGTGTATCAAACACCACTGTCCCTACATAAGTAGATCCAATCTGTGTGGAAACTTGTAGTAATTGCCCTGGCCATTTCCAAAAGAAGGGAGAACCAGAGTTGTCTAGACCAGAAGGGAGTTACCACAATGATCTTGGGAGATCCCTTCTGAATCTTAAGAAGTACCCTGCTTATTAGCGGAAACTGTGGAAAGCCATGCAGGAATATTCCTGTTCAGTGAAAAGAAAATGCGTCCATCTTCCACGTTTTCTTCCATCTGATTGTTCAGTGAGGAGGCAAATAGGTCTGCTTGATTAACTGCTCACAGATAGATCAAAACTTGGAAGACTCCCTGATTTACTTTCCATTCATGATGGCCTACCTTTGCCCTTTTCAGCATATCTACCACACAGTTTTGCACTGGTGGAACATAGGACGCCTGTAGAGTGAGATTGTGCTGTAAAACAATATTCAGTGCTAACATAACTACTTTGTATAGGGGGTAAGACCTATTTCTAACCTTGTGTGCTTGTTTATGTACCACTTCACTGTGGTATTGCCCATAGCAACTTGAAGTGGTCCTGGGGACCAAAGGTGATTCAGAGAGTTGAGTGCCTTCATAAGAGCAAGCATCTCTTTTAGTCTGATGTGATTGTGTCTGTCTATGTTGACCTAGATATCTTGTACTTTTATCTCCTTGACACTGCTCCCAAGCGTGATCTGTGGTGACTGACACCTTTGGAGCAGGAGATGGAAAGGGGAGACCTGTATTCAGAGAAATTCACTGTCTCCACCAAGAGATTTCTCCCCTCTAAATCCCAGAAATTGAATCTGAAAATAAAATGGTGCTAGTACTGTGACCAAGAAGACTTCAGATACCATTGTACCTTTCTCATATGAAATCTTATCATAGGTATCATGGAAATCATAGATGCCACCAGATTCAGAATTCTCAAGTATTCCCTCACCATGACCAAAGGGTGCATGAAAATACATTTAAATATAAATCTATTTTTTCCTGTGGAAGAAAACCTCATTTTATCAAGGAGTTTTGCAGACACCCCAGGAACACAGTCCTGTGTGATAGAGTTAAGAAAAGAACTTTGAATGTTCTCTTGGAATCCCAGCTCACATAGGAGATCTCACAGCCAAGTGAGAGATTCCTGACACTTTGAAAAATACTCTGCAAAGATAACCAAGTCATATAAATGTGGAAAATTGTGGATATCCTGTAGAATACAGTAATTGGAGAGAGACATTTTGTGGATAGCCCAAAGGTTAAGGCAAAGAACTGACACATAAAACTTTAAAAAATATTTAAAGTCTGGATGGATAGGAATGTGATGATAAGCATCTTTTAAATCTAAGATTACAAAAAAAATCTCAAATGAGGAAGAAGGGGTAAAAGATTATGTAGTGAAAGCATTTTGAATGTGAGCACTATAGCACTATCACAAACTAGTTTAGGAAAAATGTCCAGAAGAGATATCCAGACATTTTCTTTCATTCTTTGGCACCCTAAACATTCTTGAATTAAAACTTCTTCCCCACTAGGAAGGTTGAACTGTTTCTATTGCTCCACGAGAAATCAAATGCTGTAGGGAGGAGGGAAAAAAAAGGGTTTGGTCTGGTGGATGTAGAATGATTCCCTGGAAAGGCTGGATTTCTTCACATTGTCATACGTATCCCTACTGAATCAGTCTCAGAACCCATTTGTCTGACACAGTCTATTGCCCAATAGAGAAACAGTGATTCTAACTTTCTGGAAATGATAAGGAACTGCCAAGGTGGGGACAAGGTCCACTACATAGTCATTCTTATTTGAGTGACCTTTGTTTGGGTGGGGGGGGTTCTTTTTTGTTTTTGGAACAACCTTGCAATTATTTTTTAAAGATTTGCTTAAAAGCATTTTGCTGAGTCTGTTTGTTTTGTTTTCTTTCTTGCCAAACTGGACAAGGGAGCAGACATTTTAGAGAAGGACGAATGAAAAATCAGAGAGTCTCTGTATCAGCATACCTCTTTCATCACATTTTTGATAACCTCTGCAACAGAGTGAATACAAATATATCTCTAATCAAAGGTGAATTTAAAATCTAATTTTTTACAACCTCTGGGAGGTTTTGAAAATGCAGTCAGGCAAGCTTTCTCAACTCAGTACCAGTGGCAAAACCCCAGATGTAGTGTCTACAATAACATATACACACTTTAAACAAAGACTAGTGACCTGAAAAATAAAAGAAACTAAGCCATATAAAGTAGAATATTCCTCATAAGAAGGAACTGCAGATAAAATATTTCTTTTACTTTCACCGTCAGAATAAACTTCAACATATGAGCCTGACAATTCAAAATTCTAAAAATTAAAGTTGCAGAAACAATACTCTTTTTATTTCCTCAATCTTATGAATTGTTTTGCCATCCTTGTTAGAAAGGTAAGGATTATGCTTGAAAGCAGCTGGATTGACTAAACTATAGCTGTTGTGTCAGGTCTGGGATAAGTTAATAGTAGTTTGACAGAATGAGGAACTTTGCACATTCTATTTACTTTATTAGGTGCAGAAGGCTGGCTATCAGGGAGACCACAGGTGATGACAAACACATCCTCCAATGCTGACAGCACTGGGGGATGGAAGGAGGTTCTGGAAATTCCAGTTTTAACATTTCATAGTATTTTCTGAGGGACCAGGAAACCTCAGTGTTCTACCATTGAAAACACTGGCATCTTCTAGAAATAGTCTCAGAAGAAAGAGAATGATTGACAGGGAGTTTCAGATAGTATGCTGTTCTCTGAGTCTGAATCAGAATTCTGAGGAGAAAAACCTGTATCTGTCCAATCACATTCCTTTCTAGATTCAGTTTCTTGAATCTTTTTGAGAAAAGAGGAATTCCCTTTTTCTCTTACCAGAAAACAGCTGGTAAGAAGAGTAAATAATCTGTACAAGACCCTGGGTTAAACTTAAACAATTCCTGTACAGTCAAACTAGAGGAGGAGAATATATATGTTTAGTCTTCTGATTCTTTTTGGCAGGAAAATTAGGGAAAACAGGTTTTTAAATGGCAGCAACAGCTTCCACGGGGATGGACACAACATTCTGGTTAAGCTGGGGCACTTTCCCTTGTACTTTCACCCAATATCAACAAAATTGGATCTCCCTTGCTCACTAAGGAGACCCCCAGCAGCTGCAGAGAATGTGGTTATCCCCTGATGCATAATGGCTGTATGGACAACACCAGAGAGATCTGGGGAAAAAATAAGTGTCAGGTTTCGTCACAGCAGAATGATCCACCTGCAGCTGAGACAAATTGCTGCCCTTCTATGGGGGTAGAGGCTGTTTAGTTAACTTTTTCTTTTTGTGGCTGAAAGAGTGACTGGCCATGGAGCTGGTAGTTTGTTCCATGGTCAAGCCAAAACTTGTGGCTCTTTCCTAAGGAAAACTAAGTAACACAAGCTGGTAAAATTTCACAAGTAGATAAAAGACCCCCCCCCCAAAAAAAAAAAAAAGAGCAGAGTAAAAAACACTCTAATACATATTACCTCCCCTCAAAAGAAATTTAAACACAGTTTCTCCATAGAAAAAAATTGTTTTAGAATGTATAAATCAACTTTTGAACTGCCAAACATAAAAATGCACTCCCTTTTAAAAGTACAGTAAAGTCACATAGCAGTGAATAAAGGCATATAATCCTAGCTGAAAAAGTATATTCCCACATAGGAAACTAAAATTAAACATTAAAAAATATAATATGTGGAAGGTATTTCTCCAAAGGGAACTTATCTGCCCAGCAATTGAATAGCACAGGCTGACTGTCAATTCTCTGAAGCCCAGAACTGACAACTGTCTTTGGTGGCAAGAAAGATCTGACTGTCTTTGCACCCAAACCTTTCTATTTTAATCATCTCTGCTCAAGCTGAATAATAGTGTGGGTGCATGGAAGTTGCCCCAAAGCTTTGGAAGCTGTCTGAGTATTATATCCTATGCAAGATATAACTGATATAGCTTAGGCTACTGCAGCAGTGATCAGTATGAAGAATGTCTGAATAACACAGAGGTTCAGATGAGAAATGCTTTGAGAAAATATTCATTGAGGAATCAAAAAACAAGTTATACAATAAAATAAATTTAGCATTACACAATCTCATCATCAGGACTGTGTTTTTGTTTTGAGTTATGTGCTTGTAAACATGCAGTACAGTTAATAGTGTGTGTGTGTGCGTGTTTGTGTGTGTTTGTATGCGCATGTGTGTATGTGTTCATATTTGAAAAAGAGGAACCTGTGCATTGCCCACATATTATATATTTTATGTTTTATTCATAAACCAAATGTGATCTAAGGTCGAATAGTCATTTCTTACATCATTTTTATATACATATCACATACCACATTTACAGTCTGTAATTCATGTCCATTTCTTTCAGTTCACTCAACAGGTCAACATCTGCACTAGTGTACTGAAAAGGAAAATACTCCACTTGTTAGAATAAAAACAACAGGTATATATATATATATATATATATATATATATATATATATATATATATATATATATATATGATTCATTATGAGGAGAATATGTTTCTTTGGACTTAGGAATAATTTGCCAGTTACTGCTCATCGTATTTTGGCACCTATAATATGACAACGTGAATTTAATCCAATATGACCAGGGCCTGAAGAGTTGAAAGGATGCACGTGTAAACTAATTTAACAGTTGGGTGATATTTTCCTTTCTGCTCATCTACTTTAAAAGGCAGGAAGAGTAGCAAAATAATGTGGTATGCAATGCATAAATCACCTTTCAGATAACCACAGTACTAATGATGACCAAAAATAGAAATGGCTAAAGTGACAGCAGTGTTTCTTTCCAGTTCAGATAGCAAAGTTTCTTTGATATAGACACAAGATTGTTGTCTCTTTGAGAAACTATGCTGTTTACTGAAATTATACAAAAATTTTACTGCAACAAGGTTACACAAATCCTCTAACTCTAATCAATATGTTGATTTTATACAATGAAATTAAATACAGCACAAACATTTTAAAGATGGTTAAAGATATTGCTATGTGTGCAAGTGTGTGTTCACGTGCATGTGCCTTACTAAGAAAATGTGATGTAATAATTATGGAAATGTACTGCTACTGCTCCTTTGATCTAACTTACATTTCTTAACAGACCTTTACTGTAGAGATCGAATAACAGCAGCTAAAATTATATTTTAATGATAGCTCCTTAATAATTTCTAACAAACTCATAATTAAAACATTATCCAATATTACTACTGCTACCATAGCAAATATAAATTCTGATGTATCCTATCTCAGAACTGCATTCAGTCACCTCTGTGTCACTATACTCAAACGTAAAAGTTTTCTGCTGAAAAAAATCAGCATCGGTTCATTGTACCTGAAATAACAATATTTTAGTGAAGATGGCTTCCTCATCATATAGTACTTTGAAATGAGAAGCAGTAATAAATACAACTAGACAGCTGTAAAGTATGATCATTGGTCATTTTTTATTTAATACAAGTCTTCATGCTAATGCATGCATTATTAGCATTGACAATAAACGCATCTCAGCTATTTTGTAATCTTGTTATCAGAAGTAATTCCTGTCTTGAATAGGCATCAAATGCTTTAAGGAAATAGTTAGTATCTTTCTAGCATGAGAATTTCAAATCAGAGGCCCATTCTACTTTTGGTATTCACTGTGGAACTATGATGCAGAAGTGCCAATGACTTCAGGAATGGAGGAATTCAAGTTAATGAAAAACTCCTGACAGGAAGATATGCACTAGGATTTGTAGACAGATGCTCTTCTCTGACACAGCAATAAATAAGAATAAGCCTGTAGCATGATGTGGCTAATAGCTGCTTGGATATGAACCATCGGTTACAGAATACTAGTAGTCCAAGAAAAGGACTGCATAGTTAAATAGTGAAGCCATGTTACAGGGTGACAGACTGCCAGACAGGGTATGGGAGGAGTTGCTCTAGCAAAGTGTGCATGATCAGACTGTTGGAAACAACAGGAAAGGCAGGTAAGCCTGATAAGACTAGACAGGTTTGTGTGTGTACCAAGACACTGCCACAGACACAGAGTGAAAACCAGCCAAAGGAGAGTCAGTACAGCAAAGTGCTAACTCAGGTCATCATGTAATTAGGGAAAAAATGGGAGAGAGGAAGGTCAAAAACAGGGAATAACAAGAAGTGTAAAACAAGAAAGGATAATCATAAGAAATGAGAAGTGGTGGAGGAGTAAATGTGTATGTCTTTGTAAAACAGACTCCTATTTGTAATAAAAGAAGATGACTGGTAGTCAAAGATGGTTGGAAAGAATGGTTGTGGGAGGGATAGAGAGAGAGAGAGAGAGAGAAGACTAGGTAGCAGGTGCAGACAAACATACGCAAAATGTAAATACTGGCAGATGAGGATGTTATTGACACAAAAATGGTGATTTCATTGGATGAGAGTAAAATCCCATGAGTGGAGGAGCTCCCTGGTCAGCCTCAGTAAGAAGCTGAGATCCCTTATAAGATCCTTCAACGCTAGCTATGAAAACAAAATCACCACTAATTCGAAGGACAACCACAAAGCATTCTATAGCTATGTCAAGAATCTCGATGGCAACACCCAGATCTGCTCTGAGTTACAGCGCAACTGCACGAAAATTACAGAACCAACTGATATTGCCAACATCCTGGCAGATAGGTTCAGTGCTAACTTTAACCCCCCACCCCCTAAAGGGCCCATATCTATACAGGAAGAATGCAGAGTCTCTGTAATCACAACTATGCAGGTAAAAGTTGCACTCTCTAAAGCCAAAAACACAGCATCCATGGCACCGGACAACATCCCAGGCTACGTTTTACATGAACTTCAGAATGAACTGGCTCCCCACCTAAGCACCATGTTCAATAATAGCCTCACATCAGGCTTTGTGCCCACTGAAAGGCAATGAGCAACAGTTATCCCACTCCACAAAGGGGAAGCCACCACTGATCCCGGGAACTATCGCCCTATTAGCCTACCGAGCCTGGTCTGCAAGGCCATGGAACGTATCATCATGGAACTCATAAACAAAGACATTGGTAACATCCAAACTCTGGATCCCACCCAGTTCGGGTTTGTGAAAGGCAGATCATGCCTCCTGAACCTGATCGACTTCTTTGAGGCAGTCACCAAAGCCATAGATGAGGGTAAGGTGGTTCACACAGCCTATCTTGACCTTGTCAAGGCTTTCAACACCATCTCCCATTATGGAATTATAGCTAAACTCACTAAACTAGGTATAAATCCCTATGTCACAAGATGGGTTGCCAACTGGCTCACTGACAGAACCCACACTGTAAAAGTTGCAGACTCCAAATCTGACCTCAAACCATTGACAAGTGGAGTACCACAGGGTTCAGTCCTGGGACCTCTTTAGTTTGGTATCTACTTCTCTGAAGTACAGGCTAACTCAGAAGGCCTCTGGCTAATGAAATTCACAGATGACTGCAAACTAGGAGCCATTGTCAAGTCCCCAAATTACGTGGACATCCTACAGAAAGGCCGCGCTGAGACAGATGCCTGGTGTAAGAGCCATGGCCTCAAGGTCAATGCCAAAAATTGCAGTGTCATCCCCTTTGTAAAAACTCTGTACCCATGAACTACCACATAGGCAGCAATCTACTTATAGTCACATCACCACAGTAGTCAAGAAGTCTTTCTACATGGCACACCTCATCATGAAAGGGTTCTCATCCAGGAAAAAAGAGGTCATTGTTCCCCTCTATTCGACACTCATTAGACCCATTATAGAGTACAACCCCCCTTTTGGAATGTACCTCACAAGGCATCTGCAGCACCTGGAAAGGCCACAGAAGTACCTCACAAAGAGGATTACTGGCCTCAAACAAATGCCCTACATTGACTGTCTCAAAAAACTCCAGCTGTACTCTGTAGCATATCGCCTACTCCGAGGTGATCTCTGCCTAACATATAAAGCTATGTCAAACACAGAGCTGTTGGACATGTTACACCTAAAGAAATCCCAATCCCTCCGAGCTACATGCTCTGGGGTCCTAAACTTGTCACCACAATAAACAGGACATGCTGGAGGGATAGATTCCTGTCCCAGAGACTTCCCATACTCTGGAACAGGCTACCCATCTATGTCAAGCAAAGTTCTTCATTAGCACTCTTCAAGACAAATCTTTATGAGTGGATGGAAAATAGGAAATACACCCCGGGGATCACTTCTGTGTCTCTGCTCGACAGTGGCACAGGAAAATAACTTTCTTGGGTGGCATAAGCCAGGGAACCTTGTTGGCTAGGCTTACGTAGGCCTTTGGGCCGATAGCCTAGTACCTACCTATGAACCTATGAACCTATGGACACTAACCAAGAGAGGACAGACATATGGTAAATGGTAGGCCTGGATAACAAACAAACAAAGAATAAAGAATGATGCATAAGGTGAGGGTTCAGGACCATACTTAGGAATTGAGCATGGCAGGTATCAGACAATGCCAGAGGCCAGCCCAAATAGATATCAATCACTACAGTGGCTGACATCATGTGTAAGCAATGCCTTTGGAAGTATGCTGGTTGATGCTGGTTGGTCATTCAACTTTCCCAGCTAGCCAGAGAGTTGGGCATCCAGCTATCAGCACACTTCAAAGAAGACCATCTTCTGCAACTGACACCAGTAGAATACAAGAGACCTTGCCAAACCATTAGAAAAAGGAAGCTGTACCACCCTACTGTTGGGACTGGTGTTCTGGTTTCCTGTGACATCCCTCCATGTTTGCATGGTGCAACTCTTCCACTGTAAAACAATGTAGGAAGAACTAAGTATACAAGTGGATCTGTTAACAGAATAAGAAAAAAACAAGGCTTACACTAAAATTCTGCCTCTCTTTCTCCCTTAACTCTTAGTCTCAAACAGGTCAGAAATGTGCTGCCATTGGTCACTGTATCAGTGTCTGCAAGGCTTATAAGAATGGGTAATACCAGTGGCATCACATAATATCCTGGCCAGCATATGTCAGGCATCTACCTTTTATAACAAGCTGTCATACATGTCCAGAAGGCACTCAACAAAGTCCTTTTCATAGGCACCGGAAGCTGTTAAAGACTGGGGGGGGGGGTGAGTTTGAGAGGTGCACTTAGTGATCCAAAATGGCAATTTTTTTAAAACTATTTGCTACCACAACATAGGTTCATTTGAAGGACATTTTAAGCTTAGCCAATTCCCTTTTGGTGCTTGAATTAACATTTCCTTTGGTCTTACCTATCCCATGGCTGATAATTGTATATTAGCCCTAGTGAGAATAACCGTGATTATACCGTAGATAATTTGAGGGGACTCATGTAAGGGATGCAGCATTTAGGACCTGCTTCTATCCATTAGTGGCATGCGGTGCAATCCTGGAGTACATTTTCTAGTACCCATCCTTGGATCCAAGTTGCATTTGAATATGGACAGGGATGAGCTTTGTTTTATTTAAATGAATACTCTGTTCTGGAACAGTGGTAGCCTCTGTTATATATATATATATATATATATATATATATATATATATAAATATATATATATATATATATATATATATATATATATATATATATATATATATATATATATATATATATAGCCATCTCTCCACAACACTCAGTTTAGATACCTGGACTGAGTATTTCTCATGCCATTTGACTTGCTGATGTTCAGTAGGTCCATCTGTATTAAGTCTGAGGATGGCTTGTATGCCAGACATGTCGCCTCTAAGCACGCTGTAGGATACTGAGTATAGTAATAAATCTTTGAGGTGCACCATGCAAGACCTATTGTTTAGCACTTGTATCCTTTTAGAAAGGTATCTCTGTGGGTATTCCAATTGTTGCATGGGTCTGGACAGATACATGCCAAAGTGGGCATTATGCAAAATGATTGACTACAAAAACAGCTTAGGTATGATTAATTAGTGAGGTTGTTGGATGTCCATTAATACAGCTCTGAAATGAAGTGAGAACAGTATACTGTCAACTGCTATTTTTCAAAAGACAAAATATACAGCTTTTCTCTAGTATACCAATATACACTTTCCATAGTACTCTCTGTACATGTGAGCCCAAATATCTGGCAATTAGTGCAGTTAGTGCAGAGGACTACAGCTCTGAGGTGTTAATTAGCTGGTTCATCATACACATATCATGAAGCTAAATGTTTTGATGGCGCATAAATACATGCACAATACGCATGTACATTCTGTGGTCAATACATGGATTTATGTAATGGTGATATATGTATATTTTATTAGGATTGGTACATATATAATGTGCTACTTTATGCAGATTATTTAGTTCTGTACACCCCTTTCTTAAACTTTGCTACCACCCTAGGAAATTTTTGTGTCACTACTTTTAAATAAAAAATAAATGCAATAATTTTATAGTTATTCTTAAATCAATGAATAAATGTGTTTTTTACTCCTACCACACCACTTCTAGTTAGGCTACTAGTTATAATATGTATTCAAATTAATACTGATTTCAATATATTGTATTACAAATGGATGTTGATTTTGCAGTGGTTAAGAAAATAAAATTCCATTTTTAAAGCTGTAATTCCCAGGGTTATAATCATGATTGTTAAATATACCTTCAGGTGTTTATAGTTATTCTATTACAGTTTATAGTGCAGCTATGTATAAACAAAACTAAGCAGCCAGACATTTTACCACAAAAGATTAAAGCTTTGAGCTGTCAAGATGTATCATTACATAGTCCTAGGTTTGAATCTTATAGTCTCCATTTGTCTGCTTTGCAACTCCGAACAAGTCACTTAACCAGACCATTGCATTCCACTGACAGTAATCTTAATCCAACTGAACAGGCAAGTGAACCAAATATATATTTAAAACTGAATAAATAGATTTATGTTCTAATATATATAATACTAATTAAAGCAAATGAACAATTTTACAAGTAGTAAATATAGTGATATGTTTCCAGTCGGAACTGCAAGACCAGTGATTCACAACACTTTGAGAAAGAAACTGAGATTCAGACACAAAAACAGAAAATTAAAAACGTTTTTACTGCTTTCAATAATTTTTGCCAGGGGGCTTCACCCCTGTAACCTGTAACCCTTCTACTTATATACTCATTTCAAGCTCTGTGTGTCTCACGCAAAGTGGAATACTCTGGGATGCCACAGCCTCAGACTTACTTCATATCTCCTTCCTCTGTCCTTGTAGTCCCACAGTTTTGATTATGGCACTTAAAGCCCTTACACTTTAAAGAGGCACCATGAAGAAATACTAGTCATGATGAAGGAGTGTTTTGACTTCATATGCCAAATTCCATGAAGTGTCATGTTTTTGTAGCATTTATAACAGTCCGAATTCCAGAAATGTATTTTTCCCAGAAAATTAAAAATCCCTGTCCTAGGAAAAGCACACACATTAACCCTGCCTACATCGATTTAATTATAAAATTAAGGTGGGTTAAGGGGGTATAAACTTTTCTTATAAAGCATAAGAGTGAAATTTTGATGTATCTGGTGAAAGAACAGATCTTGTGCATGGAAACAGTTCTTAAAATTTTAGCATAATTTTATAAAGGGAGACATAGAAGCAAATAATCTCCCTACCCTTTTATTAATAAGCAAAAAGGTGACATACAGTAGTTACTTTTTCACATTGTTTAACAAACTAACATGAAATAACTAGGTCAAAATGAGATTGTAGTATTCTACAAATACAAACAATGTTCAGTATTCAATTATCCACAACATTTTGCAGAATGTCCAGATTTTTCCCCCATATTTTTGGTCCATTTTTCATAAATTGTTGTTTTCTGACAAACTATTGGCAAATCATTTAAGACTGAAGTTAGAAAATAATGACAGATATTTGAGTTTCAGTCTACATACCCTTCAGAAAAGTCATGTTAATGCAAAACCTGTTGGTCTATCAACTTTCTAAGTTTGTAAGAGCAATATTTAAAAATTGTCCCTATTTTTGGGCCTCTGTCCCAGTTTTATTTATGGCTTTGTCCAGATTTCTTGTTCTAAGAGGGTGAGACGTATGCATATGTTGCATACATAGGGTAGGGGATTGGTATAAGGGTGGGGAGACTGGTATAATGGTTAAAGTGCTTACCTTACAGGCACAAGGTACAGGGTTTTATTCTCACCTTTGAAATGGAAATTGGCTAGGCTTAAAATAGCCCACAAGGCAGCTAGTGTAGTACTTACGTATGAACCTATAATCAGATGTCTATCATACAGAGTCACACTTCTATGTGCAGTACAGGCTTGAAGGAACATAGTGAGCACTTTGGTCCCTATCAGTGCGATGCATATGATAGAGCTAGGGAATGTGAATACTACATGGTGTTCAGGCAGTGACTAAAAATTAGATGCTATAAATGCCCTCATTAGCATAACTGGCATATCATAAGGCCCTAATTACTGAGATATAAAATATCAGCATAATTTTAAATGAGAACACTTTAAGACAAATAACTGTGGAATAAAGGCTTTATAAAATATGATTTTTTACTTTGAGACAGGCATATTGATAGAAAACAAGATGCCTAGTAATGTGCTTGTGCACTGAACTCAACACACATAAAGGATGGCAGCAAAAGAAACACAAGGGAAGTGGTATACGGGGGTGTGACGTGGGATCACGTGCAATGGCATAACTCTGTCATGTTCATCTGTTGAGAGGCACACTATAGGCTACATGTACATAAGAAAGAGCATGAAATACAGGACATGATGTCTCTTGTATATAAGGTGAGGCAAGCCAGTACATTTCAGGTGAGGGTGTAGCATCCAGTCCACTTTGAGGGGTTAATATGTTCATGTAGGAAGGGGTGTATTGATAAAATATCCCTTGCTGCATTGGGTCAGAAAAGGGGAGAATGGTCAGAGTACTAGAGAGGACAGCTAAGTAGCCATCCATACATACAGGAACCACTGAAGGCCTTGACTCCATACTGAATAATATATATATATATATATATATATAAACCACAGGTATACAAGTCTTGCCATGGTCCCGTGCTAAAGATAATGGATACAAAAGTTCACCACCCATTAGAATGAGGTCTTACTAGATGATCTCTACACACATAGTATGCACATCCTAGGGAAAAGTTTCATAAAGTTTATCAGGACAATGTTCAGCAGGGGATAATGCAAGACATCACTGTTGTGAGTGGTCTTAATAGATCTCTGAAACAGGGTACCTAAGGTTAACCAATATGATACTGCATTCCAAGAACAAGGCATGAAACATTGCCAAAAACATGCGCACTTAATGAAGTGGACCAACACAGAAGTGACTATTCAACAAAGGAGGAATTTGGAAACAAACATGCACTCATTGTTGTCAGCCTTGTCCTCTAACCCATATTGGGAAAGAGTAAGTTTACATGGCACCCAATGCCATTGCCTATGGCCTGATGCATATACAGGAAAAATGTAAGTTTACCTCTCAGTTAAGCCATCATGGAGCTGTGAGCACACTTGACCTGTCTTTCAATGATGTGCATCTGTGGCATGTACTGAGGCTGGTCAGGTAAGGTGATGAAACACAAGGAAGCTCAGCAGATCATTCAGTTAAAGCTCTTGGTTTTACATTACTTGGAATCGTAGGGCATATAATTGGCTGAAAAAGGAGATTGTCTTCACCTCCCGATGGTGTGTTCCCACCACATAACACAGATTCACCATCCAAGGCATGGCAGGTAAGCTCCTCAGTATTCACCAGGGAGTTAATAGCATCCAGTGGGTCCCCAAGTGTGCACAAACCCTGCCCGCCTCCCAGCCAGGCATTGGGTGTTGTCAAACCACTGTCACAGTAGGGGACCTGCCCCCAAAACTACATAGCCAAACTGTGAGCATAGTTAGTATATAATATAATAAAAGACCAAGGCAACTGAGGAAGTACTACAAAGAAAAAAAAAAAAAAAAAAAAAACAGGAAATCATCCCACAGAAATGTTCAGTCTGGCAGGATTTGTATGAGCTAGTAAGATGTGGGACCTGTCAGTTTGACATGGGAGACTTGAGACCATACCTATCAACCTCTTAGCACAAGATATCTGGACAAAGCCTGAAACAATGTGGGACAAAGGCCCAAAAAAAGGCAGATTTGAAATATTGCTCTTAGAAACTTAGAAAGTTACTAGAATAACAGAATTTGTGTTAGCAAGCATTTTCTTCAGGATATGAAGTCTGAAACTCAAAGGCATGTTATTATTTAGTGACTTCAGTACTCAGTAATTTGCCAGAAGACCATAAATTTTATAAGGAACAGACCAAAATTATGAATCAAAAATCAAAAATCTAGACATTCTGCAAAAATCCAGACAGTTGAGTGGCATGCTCGAGAGCTGTCAGAAAGTGACACAGTATGGCATTATCCGCCAACAAATATGCACAAACTAAGTATAGCCTGGTAGGCTGGACTAAGGCATGGCACTGGCTATGAAGAAGATAGGCTCAAAAGGAACCAGTAGGATGGGCTGATCAAAGGAATAGTGGAGGCATGAGTTGAAGGTAAATGTGATGTTCTTGAAGGTAAAGTTAATGTCATGTTTGTGCCATTAAAGAAAACTGAATACTATGAGATATTTATGAATTAATGTAAACGGGATACATAGATGTCATTATTTCAAGAAATAATTTGTGTCTATTAAAGCATCAGCTGTAGTCTTATGACAAATGGTTATGACTGTCAACAGAAGAAGAAGAATTTTGGAAGCAAACTCACAATATTTGCAACCTTGCCCAACACTCAGCATTGGGAGATGTTCTTTTCCATGGTGTTGCGGTCAGACAACTTTGTATAGCAAAGAAAATCATTTCCTTTTTTTATGCCTCTTTTTGCCACTGTAGCCCTTCCTCATTACCCGTAGCAGTCCCAGTGGTGTGCAAGAGCCATATTTTACTGTTTTTATTGCAGTTTTGTGGACAACCAGTACTAAGGTTATGAGAACTAACAAATTCAACAGAATAAACAGCAACATTCAGCTGAAGCCTTCAACACCTTCCTTAAACAGATTCATTTGTTTCTGCATCACATCAACCATTATACTGTATGTTATGGTCTTAAAAATATTCCTGCTAAATACTTGTATGTCTTAGGCTTCTCATATATCACCAAGCAGTGTTCCTGCTCTACACTCCCCTTTCTGATCTCTTCCCACTCCCTCTATTTCTAACCCACCTCAATCTACTATACAAATGCTGCCTTCCACAGTTAAGTCTATTTGTGTGACTACTAGCTACCTCTCCTAATTAGGAGAGTTCTCTACCTTCCCTTCTTTCATTAGTTACTGACTTTGCTTTAATTTCACTGCAACTGCACAGCCTTACTTTTACCTGCCAGTACTCCCAGCTTCACTGATTGTTTCTGCTGTCTTCCCCGATCTTGGGTTCACCTTACTTATTATTTCATCTATATGGTATTAGAGTTTTACTTTCCTTTTCACTCCCATAATGCCTTGCAAGATTTAAAAATTTCCTTCTGGTGTTCCATGCCATCTTTTGCCTTTGTAGCTTTTCCTCCCTCCCCATTGCGGTCCTTGTGGTGTGCAGGAGACATATTGCACTATTCTTATTGCAATCTTGTGGTCAAATAATACTAAGGTATTTAAAACTGCAGTGTTGTCTTAACTCCACTATTCCAATTCAATTCTAAACTGCTAATCCTGTCATGCACCGAAGCTGTGTATAGAAGATCATTTTATCTAACTAGTTATTGTTGAGCTTCAGCACTGCAGTACTGGATCTTGCATAATTATCTCAACTTGGCTATTTCCATTCAATTCTAAACTATTTCCTGTCATGCACTGAAGTTGTGTATAGAATATTATTTCTATCTAGCTAGTTATTTTTGAGTTTGAGTGTTGCAGTACTGGATCTTGTATACTGTATTTTGCTTTGAATTAAGTTCCGGTTGTATCTCTATCTACTGCAGAAGCCCTTGCAACTTAATTTTTGATCAAATGCTACCCTTCCTTACTTAACAGGTAGATGTAATTTAGCATTGAAACGTGCCTTATAACTGTATTAAAACACTGCAATAACTGTTTGTCTCATACAAGCTGTACCTAATTTCTACTTGATTCCTGGGTGCAACTACATGTCCATTTTATGGAACAACTAGACAGGAGTAATGCTTACATCTCTACCCTCTACTGGAGCCCTTGTGAATGAGTTTTTACTTATATGCTGCAGAGCCAATCTTCCTAAACACATACAGTTAATTTGTAACCATGAAAACACCAATTTAACAGTTTTTAATATAGAGCAGCAACTGCTCAGAACAGCCCTATTGTACTTCACCTTATATTTGATTATTTGGTGCTGATATTAATTGTTTTTGGCAAAACAGCTAGAGTGGAGTAGTGTGTAAATTGCTTGAATGTAGTATCTGTTTTAACAAGCCATTCTTCATATTATAGTTGGCTATAGCTGTTGGTATGGTCCTACTATTGCTATTACTTACATAATTGTAAACAGCATACCAAATTGCTGCTAATTGTGTACACTTGCTTACATTTTATTGCCATGACTTACTTGTCTGCAGTATTTATAGCATCTCAACTTTCTGCTTAATGTGTACTGCTGCTTATACTGTATTACTAAGTTTTATTTACATACTCTGAACATATTGAATATACATATTGTTTCATTTGTGCACTCTGTAACATCTGCATGTCCGTCCAGCGGTCGAGTGGCCTCCGAAAGACATGCTTGAATGGGCGTGCCTTTGCTGAGGGTTGGGCATTGAGCTGGCAACTCGGCACCATAAAAATCGACCGCCAATCATTAGCAGACTGGAGTTCCGCTGTGGAGACCTCTAACCGGGAAAAGCTGAAAAGACAAACAAAAAAAACTCTGTAACATCTCAACTTTCTTCTAACGGTGTATTGCTGTTTACTCTGTATATTAGTAACAATACTAAGCTATCTCTTAACTTTCTCACTCAAGTCTTTCATGCTACATATTATTCAGAGAACCCTACAGCTCTTCTTCCTTTCTAGCAATAGGTGACATTGTCACTAACCCTTAGCTATAGTCTCGCTCATTACTCAGACACCTTACCCCTAACACTTTCTTCTCTCACTGTGTAACCTTATGTTGCTTCCATCCTCGGTGATCTCTCTCTTATCTAACCTTCTCTCCTTTCTTCCCTGCTCCTATGTTATCAGACCTGACAAATTCAACAGAACAAACAACAAGCTTTACCAACATTCAGCTGAAGCCTTCTACACCTTCCCTAAACAGACTCATTTGGCTCTGCATCATGTCAACCATTATACTGTATTTTAAGGTCTTAAAAATATTTCTTCTAAATACTTGTATGTCTTAGGCTGCTCATACACCACTGAGCCATACTACTGCTCTATACTACCCCCCTTTTGTTCTCTCCCCACTCCATCTATTTGTAACCCACCTCAACCTACTATATGAATCCTGCCTTCCAGAGTTAAGTCTAGTTTTGTGATTACTAACTACCTCTCCTAAATAACAGAGTTCTCTACCTTACCTCCCATTCCCTGTAATGCATTAGTTACTGACTTTTCTTTAATTTCACTGCAATAGTACAGCCCTACTTTTCCCTGCCAGTACTCCCAGCTTCACTGATTGTTTCTGCTGTCTTCCACGATCTTGGGTTCTGCCCACTCCATTTGCCCTCACTGCACTGGGCCTCACTCTGCTCTTCTATCCTACCCCAATTTCCCACCCATCTCCATTATGCATACATTTATTTCTACCTAACCATTCCCCCCAATCTTCCAACAAACAATCGCAACCTAATTACTCTCAACCTTGCATTACACACACTTATCCAATCCATATAGGATTGTAGGATCATAGGAGGTTACTAGTCTAACAGCCTCACGGCCCTTACAAGCATAGATAAGTTCAAGTTGTGTTCCCAAGGGTGTCTGGTTCAAGAAGACACTAAAGTCTGCACCTATTGACCCTGCCCAAGAGGGACACAGGTGAAACCCCTTGGTAAATTTCTGGTTACCCATCCAATCATCCAAATTACACTTAAATAAGGCCAATGAGGGGTTTGTTTAACATGAATAGGTAGCTTGTTACAAAGGTGGGGCAACCTCTGTGAGACAAATCTGTCTCTCCAACAAGTTCTTTGTATATCAAATACCAGGTTAAGGTCCTTTGACTGAGTGACCCATGTGCCATTCAACTTGCAAATATGGAGTATTTCCATTAAAGCTGGGTCAGAGATTGCTCTATATGCAAGGCATAGGTCATCTTTGAGCAGTCTGTATGACGAGTAAAGTGACAATGATTTTAGTCCATCTGCATAAGACAGATCTTGAAGACCCTGAATTTTCTTTGTAAGGAACCTTTGTGGTCTGTCCAATTGCTGCAGGTGTCTGGAAAGGAACATACCAAAGAGAGTGTTGTACTCTATTACTGGCCTGATGAGGGAAGAGTACAGGGGGGTTATAACCTCTTTTTTCTTTAGGTAATGCCCTTTCTTATGAGATGATCAATATAAAATGCAATTTTCCCACTGTGGAGACATGGTGATCAAAGTTAAGGTTGCTGTCGACCTGTGTACCCAGATCTCTCACCACTGACTGTATGCTTAGGGTATTGCTATTGATGTGGTATTTTCCAGGAACATTACTCTGGCCAAAGGGGATGATAATGCATTTTTTTTTTTTGCTTTAAGTTTAAGACCATGACTTTGGCAATAGTCATTAGTCTGTATAAGACCTTGCAGGATGTTGACATTGTTAGGGGTCTCAATGATCGCTCCCAGTTTGCCATCATCAGCAAACTTTGTCAGCCATGGTTCTTTAGTTTTAGCCTATACTTTGGAGAAGTAAATTCCAACAGTAGTGGTCCCAGAAAAAATCCCTGCTGGAGGAGGTGGAGTCCCCTATATCTCATCACCATATTCACTAAGACCCACAAAATCCAATCACACATACCATCTATTAACACCTCAACTAAACTTACAGATAACAACTGCTACCAGTTAAAAAAAAGTACAACACTAAACATACCCATACCTAAAAACCGATACAAATAATTCCTTTCAATTTCTCTGTTCTACATTTATTTTATTAATCATCCTGCTCTCTTATAACTTCACCAGATCATTATGCTACCTTTTCACATTATTACTCTCTTACTTCTCACATTAGCTACACATCTGACTTCCTACCATAATGAACTAAACATTCTATTATCCCATACTTCTTCAGACACTAACCCATCACAACAAAAACTCACTACTCTCATAATATCATTAACAATATATAATAATACAAACATTGATCTAGTCACATTTCTTATACTCCGTCAAAAACCTAAGCCTCACATTTCCCTGAACTACAATAAGTTTCTTTCCAAATACCTAAAAGTGATTGCACACATAGCATCACAATTAATTCTTAATAACAAAATACATCCTAATGCAGGCCTCAAAACCCAGCCAGCCCAACTCAATCTCCAACCCACCACTCAATACCAAAATCCATTAAACTGCACCAGAAAATGAACCAACTTACTAATTCTAAACCTAAAATGTAGAAGCATACTTAACAAAATACAAGAAGTACATTTCACCCTTTCAATATGCTCACCGGAAATTGCTCTAATTACTGATACCTGGCTAAAACCAGAAATGAGTAGCAATGAAATAATACCTCGTGGTTATACAATGTATAGGTAAGACAGAAAGGACAAAAGAGGTTGTGATATAGCCATACTGTTTAAAAACAGCCTCACCCTTGAAACTATGCACCTTGCTACTCCAGACTTTAACAACTGTGAAATATCATTTACTAAACTAAAAATTAACTCCAAGAAATACATAAATATAATAGGAGCCAAAATCCCAACAGGAAATAATCGTCGTACATTAGAACACATCCTAGACTGAACATCAAAATCCATCCCTCAGTAAACAAGTATAATGGGGGACTTTAATATCGATTGGTACTCCTGTAACTCACTATCACCTACTGAACATATTAACCTCCATGGCTTCAGCCAAATAATTCAAACTTCCACTAAAGTAAACAAAACATCAAAAAAAAGGAGCAAATCCTCCATTGGATCCTAAGAAACAGACCCACTCTCTTACTAAACTCTGCCTGTCTCCCAGATAGCCGCACTGAACACCTACCTACCTATGTAATGTGCAAATGTATGAATCCAATAAAACTCACCCCTTACCACCAAATCAGAAATAAAAAAAGATTTTAATCCCCAAGACTTTGTATCCACACTCAAACGTTACAATTGGGCACCAGTTACATATCTCCCCTTAGATGCTGCAGTAGAGTATTTTAACTCCACCTTCCTTAATTTCTTAAACAGACTGTCTCCTCTTAGAATGACAAGAATAAAATCCAGCTTCACCCCATGGCTATCCAAAGAGACAAGCTCTCTACTAAAAACAAGAGACAAAGCTTGGGGAAAAAACGGCTCAATAATAAATGTGTAGCAAATCGACAAAAATATATGGAACTAAGAAATAAAGCAAAATGACAAATCAGAGAAGAAAAAAAAAACAACACTATAGTAACATCCAGTTAAAACATCAGAAAAACCCACAAAAGTTTCTGGTCAGTTATAAAAAAAAATCCTCCAACCAGAACAAGTCATCACACCATCCCCATTCAGCAACCAATATCACAGATAACATAGCCACATAATTCAATAAATATTTTACAGAATCCATACTAACCTTCACAAATAGCAACCGCTCTTCCCCTCCTCCCACCTGTTCATCAAGACATGATGCCTATAGCTTATTCTTCCAACCAGTCCCAACAGCTACTATAAAAATATACCTTAAAAAGCTCAGGCCCACTACCCTAGCAGCTGATGATCTACCTGCTGAATATCATAAAATCGCTGCTGAATTAATCACCTATTCAATATCAACACTCATAAATTGGTCCATCTCAGAGCACCAAATCCCAGCAATCTGGAAGATATCACATATCGTTGTTCCATTGCACAAAGGCGGTAACTCAGCAGAACTATCCAACTACCGGCCTATAGCTATCTTATCTCCATTCTCTAAAATTCTTAATGCATTCATTCACAAATTTTAGACTATCTCCTATCCAATAATCTTCTTTCTAATACTCAGCATGGATTCTGTCCTGACCAAAGTACTATCACTGCCCTGATGAGCTTTGCCAATACCATTAACTATCTCCGGAATTAAGGCAAATTTAGCTTCCTCTATCTTTCTTGCTCTTTCCAAAGCATAGTTTCAGCACTTAAACTCAGCCATTCTGTACTAGCACAGTTCCAGGACATTTTAAATGGATGCCAACAAGCAGTAAAATGGCAAAATAACCTCTCTCCTCTATTGGCTGTTACTTTGGGTGTTCCTCAGGGTTCTAACCTTGGTCCTCATCTTTTCACTAGATTTACTAGCAATATTCACACTGCCACCCTTCATGCCACCCTGGTCCAGTATGTAGAAGATTCAACCCTGATATGTGCTGCTCCATCACTTCACTAACTCCAACAAATAACACAGTGATCCTTCACTGCAGTGGGATCTTGGCTTTCCAATCCACATCCTATACTCAACCCTAATAAAGCAAAACTCATGCTGTTTCATCCCACAAGACCCACAGACCCCCCTCCCACCTTTCAAAATTTCTTCATCAAACAACACCATTATTACGCCAGTGTCCCAAACCAAACAACTCAGTGTTGTTATAGATCACAACATGAAATTTGACATACACATAGACCAGGCAATAAAATACACAAAAAGCTTGGTACACTGTACAGGAGTAAACATTTCCTAACTAAAAGCACTAAGGCCACCATTGCAAGAACTCACCTTATCTCCACCCTTCTGTATGCATCTCCCATTCTCACTAACCCAAAGAAATCTAACCTTAGTAAACTTGACACTTGTTATAATAAAATTGCAAAGTTTGCTATAAAATCTACTTATAGGTCCCATCATTGTTTGGCCCTTAAACAAATCTCATGGCTAGAATTCCCCAATCTACTGACCTGCAACCAACTAACCATGTCCCATCAAATAATTAACCAACCCCAAAAAACTCTAGCTCTACAAAACCTTTTTAATCACTACTCAAATAACCGGGTACTATGCTCCAGTAGCATCATTATTAAGCTTAACCAAAAGTAGAAATACTACTGGTGATTCCCTTTACTCCAACTGTGTATCCAAAATCTGGAATTCCTTACCTCTAAACATAAGATCCACTACTAGTTCATCAAACTTTAAAAAAATTACTCAAAACCCACTTAACTAATATATGGATCTGCTCTTGCACTGACCCTGGTTAGTAAGTAGCTTACACAGAACAGCCAATGAAGTTATAGCCTATCTTCTTTTCTTTGACTGAGCTCTGTTGATGAAGTTTAATCTGTTTACATAAAATTCTAATCTCATTATGCCTATGCTACTCTATAAACCTTAACTTGTGAATGCTAAAAAGCATAAATCTGTATGTTTTCTCTTTGGTACCTAAAAATATTTTGTATATGCCTGGCCATTTAATTCTGTAATATACGTACTGTTTTTCTTTTTGTATTAAGACATGTAACTTTGTTATATATGTACTATTATTCTGTTTTGTATTATGCAGAAATGTTGTAGTGTTTCTCTTTTTGTATTTAGACATGCAATTTTATTATATATTTACTACTACTCTGTTTTGTATTATATGGAGCTTTTCTTCCAGGGCCTCCAATGAAAATGGACAAGTTTTCCAGTCAGACTTTCTCGGTAGACAAATGTAAAATAAGTAAAATAAATAAATAAATAAATAATTTCCTTGTAGACATTTGCATTTTGTTATGCTTTTACCCCATCTGTCTTGCAGACCATCAGTTCTCCTCTTACTGCATTCTTTCACTAAAGGTTGGGGGTTTCCCTAGACCAGCTAGGACAGCAGCAATCAAGAAGGCCTATAATTTAGTCAGATAATGGGATAATGGTGTGCTCTTGCTGACAACCCAGTGATATGTGCATTTTGTCCATAGGCCCTAGCCTTCACTCTATGTGGAAAGCATGACTACCCATGTCAGTGCAGGGACTCACAATGCTCTCCTCCCTCCTGTGCACTTTCATCTACAGACGGAGGCTTAGTGAGCCATAAGCCTACCTCAGAATGCCTACTATACTGCTAAACTTCTGGCAAGGAATTGTGCTTGTGCACATCTTGGTCTGCCTCTGCTCCATCAGAATGGGCCCACCCATCCTCCATTGCCAGTGCTGTCCGGCACTTGAACCACTAATCAAAGTTTGGTTGCAGTAGCCATAGTCAGGACTTTATTCCCCATGCCACAGATGCACTTCTTGGTGACAAGCTTAATCTATCTTATTTGTCAGTGATCTGAGTTTTACAGGTACTGAGTCCAGTCAGGTTAAAACAAAGAAGATGGAAAGACATCCCAGAGGTCTTCTACAGAGTTCTGTTTTGCTTAAAATGCAAACAACAACTTACTCACTAATCTCTGAAATAAGAAAGATTACCACTGTAGTCAATGAATAATAAAAGCTGAGGCGGGAATGGGCAGCTGACAAAAAAAGGGTAGGATTAGAAAGGTGAGATGTAAAGGAGTAGTAAGTTATGGAAACCTTCTTCCATGACATCAAATATTTTGAAACTGCCTAATCTATGTTAATGTTGTACAACCTCAAAGTAGACAATAGTAAGTAAGGCTGTGCAAGGGGCTTTGCTCTTAACCATCTACACCATTAATCAATAACTAAAGAGTCCTCAGACTGGCAAGACATTTGGCTTGTTGATAAAATAACTTGCAGGACACAGGAGCTGTCTGACAAAGCACTTGACTTGTCAGAAAGTCTGGTGTGACTTTGGACCTGCCAGTTATTAGACTGGTGGTGAGAAGAGACATAAATGGGCATGTTTTAAATAGGATTTTACCTTTGTGTGTGGACTAATAAATCAGATATTACATTAACATCAGCTCCGGGTCCTGTGGCTTTTGGATTGGATTTTATTGGTTTTGTTTCTTGTGACGTTCATGTTTTAAATAGATATAGACCAAAAAGCTGAGCTCTAGGCATGGGTCTGACCAGGATGATAAATTTTAATCAGAAGGAAGACAACACCTAAAGAAGGCTGTTTTTTTTAAAAGCTGTATCAGAAGGGAGGGAAAAAGTCAAAGAAGGTATTATATTGACTAGTTGAAAAATGTTGAGAATGAATTGTTTACAAAGTATTGAAAAATATTAAGTGTATGTTTTCCAAACAAGTGTGAATTACTGGGAACATTTTAAATATTAATTGGCATCTTACGTCAAAGAGGCTTGGATCTGTTAATAAAGAAGTACTACATGCTTCATGTGCAATGACTGCCAGCATCTGTGGCTCCATAGGATTATGTATCTGAATTTTTCATATTTTAGTGGCATAGCTAGAGACTGCTCAATTACTCCAGTGTTCCATAATATAGTGAATGGGCATAACATGACAACTGGTTTTGTACACCCTTCATGGAAGTTGTGTAACACAAGTGTCTATGAGTCATAGAGCTAAATATACTCAATGTAGACTACGCAAGACCACATAAAAGGGTCTTCTGTGGTATTCAAGGATTTGTGAATACTGCAAGTGGTCAGGTTATACTAGCTATCAATAGATAAGACTGAACATTGAATTACTAAGGCAATGACAGAAAAAAACTTGCAAAATATGCAAATATGTATTTATCACATTTGTTAATCAGGAATGTCCACTTGGAAAGATCCATTTTTAGTGGTCTCCCATGGAAAAAAGCAACAAGATCTATGACACATATTAATTTTACAGTATACCATGTGTATAAACATAAAATTCTGTTTGGCTAAACAGTAGCAACAAAAGGAATACTATTTTTTAATTATTCAGCAGGGTAGTTTATGTGTCCAATTAAAAAGGTTATAGTGAGGTGCACATTAGGTAAACACCATTGCCCAGATTTAATAAACTCCATGTAGGAGTAGTGTAAGCCCTACACGGACTGTACCATGGCCATGTCTGCAGCTCCCCCTCAGCACTGCATCTTGCATATTAATGAAGGCACGTTATTGAGGGAGAGCTTTGCACATGGTTACTGAATCAGTGTATAGGGTGTGTTACAGTGCTTGGAGATGTGTAACACACCCCCTGCACTGTTAAAATGCTGTACAGCCCTAAAATATTAAATTAAATGTGTCCTTGCCCAGTGCTAAAATGTATATGTAGGGGGTGTGTTGCAGTGTCTGTAACACACACCATGTACTGTCAGGATGAAATTAAATGTGAAAATGTATTGCTCCTTTTATTTATTTATTTGTTATTTGTTGGGGGGGGGTTGTGTGTGTGTGCTTGCACGGTGGGTTTTGTGCTTAGCAATAAACATGTGCCAGACATCTAAAAACAGAAACTAGATGCTTTTAATTTTTATACAAAAGGTCAAGTTTAAGCATAGCTGAGTATGTTTGCACAGCGTTGTGCTCAGCAGTGCTTAAATGTAACTGAGAGCTATATAGAACAGTATAGATCTCATCACTCTATCCTCGGTAGCTGAATGGTTAGAGTGAGAACCTCATGTGCAGTAGGTGCACGGTTTGAATACTGGCCATTCAGCTTTTGTACACAATAGAGAAATGTATATTTTTTATGTATATATTGAAATTTGTTAACCAGGTTAGTCCAGTTTGACCAAAAGGCCTTTTTCAGTGGAGACCCGAGTATAAAAGCTGCAGTAACGCACAAGTGTACAATACATTAAAGTTGCACTACCAGATAATATATTGAAATGCATATGTTTAAGGGATATAAAGTAAAATAGATACACATAATAAATTATCATTAATGAACATATACTGTCAATAATTGTTTTTTTTTAACTCTGGTTTGCCTGTAGCTAAGCACTGATAAGTGAAACCAATTAATGCTCAAATAGGACCTGTTTTAGCTGTACTTAGCTGATTTGGGCAGTGCTTAGCATTCCCAGTTTAAGCAGTCCTCAGCTCAGCTAAGTGGGTCTGCACACCACTAAGCATTGCTAAGCATTGCCAGTTTAAGCACTGTTCAACTAAGCTTAGCAGGTTTACGCACTGCTTAGCTTCACTTTGCATTTTTAAAAATGGTCCAATGGCAGCAAAGGTTGGAAATAAAGCTTTATTTAAGCTGAACAGGTGGGAATACAGCCAGTAACTGTAGGAGCTATGGCTGGAGTCAGAGAGGGAGCCTTCTTTTGGCCACAGTGCTAGGACATGTTGGAGGCCTGGGTCATGGTTGGGCTCCTTGTCAAAGACCATGGAGACAGACTGCTGCAGGGCCAGTACCAGGAATCTGAATACAAGTCTGAGGTCTGTGACCATCTAGCACATGACCTCACCAATGCTACTGGAATCCCCCGCACTAGTGAGCAGGTTCATCATCATTGTGATGACCTGAAGCGGAGGAAGGGGGTGCTCCTGGTGTAGTGGATCTAAGATGCTTGGGACCGGAATGCCACAGAAGTTTGTAAGTATAGGAACCATTGTTTTACCAAATTCTAGCAAGAATATCTGATAGACAGGTACGCATAATGGTGTGTTTCCCTTCCCACAGCATCATAGCAGAGGGCTCACAACTTGAAGGCCCATGCAGGGTGCCTAGCGAGGCTGCACCGAGAGTGTGGTGAGTACAGATATATCTTGCAATATATAGTAATATAAATAAGAAAGAGTACATTTAGTAGCTGCCAGTAGGTATATTCTTTACTGAGTATACTGCAATAATGTTATTAATGTGTAGGAATGACATGTGCATACAGTATTAATACCAACGATCTGGTAATAAAGTACACTGGCATTCTAAATGTGAAAGGAATAAATGACATTCATTCATGATCTAAAGGAAATACAGTACAACTGCAGTCAGAATTGTGAAGGAAATAAAGTTGGTATTGCATAGGTTATGTAATAACAGCACACTTTCAATGCATGCATTATTTAAACTGGAAAACAAAGTTTGTCAAATGTATATGAATGACTGTGTCATGTCACTCTCAATAAAGCTTGGTTCTGCCAGTTGTTGTGTGTATTCTGGTCTGTTGTTGAAGAAGTCCAATTTTACAGGTGCGACAAAGCAAATATGGGCATGACACCATGAAGTGACTAAAGTTTGGCTGTTAAAGAACTGTTATGCTAAACTGTACATGTGTAGCTGTACTACAAGATAGAATGCAACTTGTTATATGTTCTGCGCTAACATGTGAACCTTGAATACTAATGTGTAAGGAATTATAATATTTTTCCCTCAGAATTGTCTTGTGTTAACCTTTGCATTTCAGCTATATGCATTCTGGAAGGTAGGTGATGCAGGCAAGTATGATGCAGTAGTAGCTGTAGGCTGCAAATATAGCATCTGGAAATGTACATGGGTCCGGTAGGCATCCCAGCACCATGATATGGTCTGTACAGATCACACATATTCCCATCCACTAGGGGTTAATTGTGCACACCTGCATTCCAAGTATTACAACACACTTCACCTATTATCTCTGTAATGCGTGAATCTCATGCATGTATGTTCAACTGTCACTGCCGTCTCCTGTGACACTCTACTGATATTACCAGGACAGGCTTTGTCAGCAGGTGAGCTGTAAGTACATATCAGTCAACCAACACACAGCAGTGGCCCAGTAGCTCAGTGTGATAAGCACTACATATATTGTTATTTTTCCACACACAGACCAGGGTTTGAATCCAGGGACAATTCAGTACAATACATCACTAGGCCAACTCAGCTCTGGAGAATTACTGGTGTTTTTGTAAATATATCATGCAGTATAGTGATGTAACCCTCTGAACTACAGTTCAGTGCAATAAACCACTAGGCCAACTCATTTCTGGAGAACTACTGGTATTTTTATAAAGATGTCCTGATTACCACTGACACTACTTCTACATATAATATGATAAATGACAGCATACTGGGGCCTGTGATGCAGACATTTAACTAGTACAAAGCCAAAGACATGTTGATGGCTAGACGGAAGGCCTACAATATCAGGTACAGAAGACAACTGCAGAGAATGTTGCAGAATATCCACAGTTGCGTCACCTACCTATGGCATGGTTGTCATCAAACCTGTTCTGTGTGCCGAAGTACTGGCAAGACAGTGCAGATTGATTTTACAAAAGCATGACAGACAGGTCAGTGTCACATATCATAGTCATCCAAACACACATGTTCATGCCAATCCTGTGTAACACACTGTATGCATGCACACATGTCTTGCAAATACACCTCCCATAATAATGACTCAGTATTTCTATCTGTTACATTCCTAGTATGTCTGACATCTGGACACCCACAGTTTAGGCCCACAGTCCAGTCTGTTGCACCACAACTACATGCTTGTCAATACAACCTAGAAATAACTGAGTCCTGCAATGTCCAGCAGAACTGTTTGCTGCTACTGCAGTCACTGCCACCCACAGAAGCATGTCAAAGGCCTGGAGGGTGGGGCACATGTCACAAATATGAATATGTGCCCTAAATGTCCCCTACCACTCTCTGGATGGTACTACTACTTAACATATGTACCAGAGTCACATGTCTCACCTGGACTGTTATGGGTAACCTCAACCTGGCCATGCTGTGACACAAGAGCTGACACTGCTCCCTCACTGACAGTAACAGCTTGCTGTCCCCCAGTCTCTTCACAATCCCCAGTATACCTCCTGACCAGAATGCAGCAGCTGCAGCCTGCTACATATGCAGCAGTATGTTCAGCTACCTGTTACAGACCTACCACACCTTCCAAACACCAAGAACAGGGCATCCACACAACAACCATACATAAAGGGTTGGGGGATGTTCAGGTGACAGGGACATGTGTCACAGTCT
This sequence comes from Protopterus annectens, assembly GCF_019279795.1. NCBI lineage: Eukaryota > Metazoa > Chordata > Ceratodontiformes > Protopteridae > Protopterus > Protopterus annectens. The sequence goes on along the minus strand of NC_056731.1, from coordinate 1,410,651,533 downwards.
CTCCCTACAAACATACATAGCTGATAGACCATCATCAACTGTAGCAGCATGCACATTCAGATAAAGATGCATGACACTCACATCTGCCTGTCTCCTTACTGACCTCAACACACATTGTTAAACAGTAAACTGCCCCAGAATCAGAAAGTCTGTTAACAATGGCCAAACATAGCATGTAAAACTGAGGACATACCACATCAATCTAAACAGTGAACAGTAGTTCTGTCTATCCTCTATGATGCTGTAGCTCCCACACCTTAATAATGTCCTCCTCACAGGCCAGGAAAAGGGCCAAGGCCTACATGAAGGCCTTAACTCTGAGCTCTACTCAGTGGCATACCACCTGCTCAGAGGCGATCTGTGCCTGACGTATAAAGCCATGTCCAACCCGGAATTAATGGACATGCTGCACCTCAGAAAATCCAAATCCCATCGAGCTACGCGCTCGAGAGACTTGAACCTCAGCACTGAAATAAATAGGACATGCTGGAGGGACAGATTCATAACCCAGAGGCTCCCTTCACTCTGGAATAAAATCCCAGTCCAGGTTAGGCAGAGTCCCTCATTGACTCTCTTCAAGAGGAATCTTGATGAGTGGATGGGAGATTATAGGTTTACCCCGGGTATCACTTCTGTGTCACTGTTAGACAGAGGCACAGTATACTAACCTCGAAAAAGGGCATAGCAAAAATAATTTAAAATGGGTGGCGAAAGCCAAACACACTCTGGCTAGGCTTATAAATGCCCTAGGGCAGATAGCCTAGTATGATCCTATGAACCTATAATTATAGCACTGTGTTCCCATGCCATTGGATAATGGCAATGCATCCCAGCTGTTCTACATGCTAATAGCAAGTGTGAGTCATAGACTGGTGCACAAGCAATTACCTGTTTATGAGCATTACCTACAAAAGGCAAGTTGCTGCCTTTGGTAGAGGTCTGTGATTTAATTCATGAAGACAGACTGCAATTTCCAAGGAAAAATACTACTAGAATTCTGCTCACAAAGGAGTACAGCAGTACACCAGGAATGTCATACAGTTAACCATGTAATGGAATGCAGATGTGGGGATGCAGTCATGGGAAATAGGCATGTCAACAGTAGGTCTAAACAACATATCTTAGAATGGCATGCTGTTGTTAGTCTGCTGTCCAGCACCTACAGTCTTGCCTTTTGGCTCTATCTGCAGTGACATAGATTGCAGGTCTGGACCCTGAGTCCCCCCAGCAATGGTCAACCAACATAGAAATGCTACTGGATTGTCTGCTGTATAATAGTGACATAACTACTGGTGGATACAGCTGTCATATCACATCATGTAGTGTCAAAAGCCCCTCTCAGTCTGTGAATGTCATACAGGGTTAGTTCAAGGATTGTCCAGGTGTCCGTGACTGTTTCTGCCATACTCTGGCTAGGTCATCGTGTACAACACACCTGTATCTTATAGTCTGACAGCCATGGCTAGCATACCTGGTGACACCCTGCAGCAGGACAGCAGGTTATAGGTAGTAGTAGTGAGGGGACACAGGCTCCGCCTCAGCAACAGTGTGTACATATTGAGCATACAGTGTAAGGGAATGAATACAGTACCAGGTATTAATGTGCCATTACTGTGTTCCGAGGGGTCTGGCATGTCACAGACACTTTCCCAACACTCTGGGGACACCCATTACATATTGTCCAACTGGTTTCTAGACATCCACATTTGCTTGGGGGGGTCCACATATATCAGGCACATGTACACATTCCATAAACATCTGGGTACTGCAGATTTGGGACATCTATGAGGAGGAAGCCCTATACCACATATGCACTGCTCTCAGTTATTGTGTAGCACAGATGTTGCTGGAATGCCCACATGCACTTGTAGTACCACTCATATAGTTCTTTGATGTTGGCTGTATAATATGGTACTGTAACATTGCCCAAAGGGGGCACACCACAGTTGATGGCAGTGATGGGTGTGGATAGATAACAACACAGTCTGTCACAGCACACAGGCCATAACTGTTATACCTAGGACCATACGAGGTTACTAAGCTATGGGCCCTGAGCCCCCAGTATGGCAGCACCTGATGAGCCAGTCCAACAGGGACACAGGTGTTATTCCAAGGGTGTATGTGCAGCTATCCATCCAGTTATCCAGGGTCCACCTGCAAAGGTGTAAATAGCTACCAAGCCTAATGTGCACAGAGTCACCATTCCACAGCAGGGTGAGTGTGTAGGACACACATCTGAGCTACCAAGAAGGCAAGCTGATGTCATACACCAGGTTGAGGGCATGTGTGTGTATTAATAGAGTGGAGCTTGAGTTGCACATGTGCAGCAGGGCCAACAATGTAGAGTCTGTGATTGCCTCGCATGTCAGACATCACCTCTGACAAGTATGTATGACACCGAGTAGAGGGTTGGGCTTATAGCCTATCTGTGTATGGTAGATGAGGCCCTGGTACTCCCTGGTGGGAAACCTATGTAAAGTCACCAGCTGCTGCATGTGCTATGTGAGGTGAATGACAAACGGGCCATTTTACACAATAATGGGCCTTTTTGTGGGGAATACCAGGATGTTAGGATCCCATGTCCCTGGATGACACACCTGTAAGTGTGAGGTGGCCTATGTAGAAGGTTTACCAAACAGCAGAAGCAAGATGGTGGTGAAATGTCATGCTGCCATTGACCTGTGTGCACAGATCCCACATGACTGATTGCATGCCTAGGATGTTGTTAGTACTGTGATAATATGTGGGGACATCACTCTCCACAAAGGGTTTGCCACTGCATGTCGTGGTATGTGACCTGAGGCCATGTTTCTGGCACCAGTCATGTATCTGCATGAGACCCTCTTGGGCAGATGTCCACATCAGTAGGGAATCTGATGACAGCACACAGCATGCAGCCATCTGCAGACATGGTTGGCCATAGGCCTGCACCACAGACATGCACATCACACATAACAGAGGCCGAAACACAGGGCAACATGTTACACCCATACCTCTCAACCTGGAAACATGAAAAATCTGGACAAAGGCCCATGAAAAATAGGTACAAATGTGTACACTGATTAACATAAAATTTACATACATAATTATGTAACCCCACTCACTCCAACGTGGTTGTGGCATACCAACTTTCAAATGCAAACTAAAGAACAGACAACTAAGATATGGCCCCAGAGTCCCAGACTCTGTAATAAATGGTAACCATTTTTTTAAAATGTGTAGCAATGATGTTCACTGGGAAGTGGTAAGGGAGAAGTTGATGAACCTTAGGATTTTGTTTTTGGTGACTTGCAGTATCTGGGTTTTATGGTAAACGTATGGCATTTAATGGAAGGCAATATTCTAATCTTAGCAAAAGAATATTGTACTTTTCTAGGATCCCCAAAAGTCATTCTCCATGGACTACTGATCAGTGGCATAGCTAGGGTTGGTACCACCCAGAGTTGTCTTTGAGTTTTCCTCCCTTCCACCCTCACAAAATCATGGTTGAATGGGGCCCCCCATACACAACCTTTCCCCTTGCAGCCATTCCAGTGTCCCATTACTTGGCTATTTCTCCCTATTTACCATAAACACTCTAATGTGCATACTGCTTTACTTCTACAATGATTATTTGGATTTCATTTAAAATGTTTATTTTACATTTTATAGCACAAACACTAATAGACATCTGCCAAACAAAGCAATACTAACAATGAAAAAATTGATTTAGCATTAAAACTCTCTCCCTCTGAAACTCACATTCATTGAAACAGCATTGAAACCCACATTCAAGGAAAATTCATCTGGCCAGTGGGGGATAAAGATTACCCTTGGGCTGTTTTCAAATCATAGGATCCTTGCACATTAAACATATATGTGTTCTTTAATACACCTTGCTGATTGTATTAATGTATATTAATTGTATAATAAAACACACTTCTTAGAGCGCATTTTAAATTTATTGTTTTGAACATTTTTCCAGACCAGTAAGCAATGAAACAAAATGAATGAACCAGTAATGACAAAACTGCCCAATTCAGAACATTTCCATGATTAAAGTTTACTCAAACTTCTACAATCCACCAGTAGTATCAGTAAATATGCACAATCTCTGTAGAAGTAAATGTCATCTAAACAGTTCCACATTAAAGAAATCTGTAACTAATGAAGACGTTGCTGCTAGAAAACAACTTTATGTGTCATTGTTTCATCTACAAATGAAGTGCCTGTTGCCTTTGAGGAATAAATTGCCTATGTTACTTTAAAAAAAAAAAACCTAGTAATATTACAATAGGGAATGGATTGCAAACTGATAACAGGTTCATAGTTACTAGGTATCTCCACCAAAGAGGACATTCTTAGGACTGCAGTATCCACCCTCTTTAAAAGTACAACACAGTACAGTATCAGCAATCCATCTACATACTGTTGGAGTAGAACCCACAGCCTTCTGCATCAAAGGCAAGTATTCTACCGGTTGTGCTACTAACAACACAGACTTGGCATACTTAGCATAAGCAGCACTAAACTTCTCTTCCCCTGAAGAATTATGTAGCACCATAGAAATCTGGAAAAGGCCTAAATATATTGGGGAAAGGACAAAGCCCCAAAACCAGGGACACATTTTAAACATTGCTTGTATAATTTTAGAAAAGTTGTTAGAATAAAATGTTTTATGTTACCATGCATTTACTGAAAGATAGGAAGACTGAAACTTAAATGGCTATTATTTAGTGAATTCAGTTCTCACTGATTTGCCAGAAAACCAGACATTTTAAGACGAACAGTCCAAAAGTATGAGCCAAGCATTCCCGACATTCTGTAAACATTGGACAGTTGGGAACTATGGACTTAACTCCTTGAATCAAATGAGGTGGTGGTATGGTACCCCTACCCACTATCCAACCTCTTTAAAACTCCCACAGGTGCACTATATATTATCACATGTTACTTACCAACTCACTGCCACCTACTCCCCACTGCCCCATCTATACCCACTAACTCTCCCTTAGACCAAGTTGAAAAACGTTCCCTTTAAATGTCAATGCACCTCATATGAACATGTCTATATTCTCCTTTTTTAATTTTTCCTTTCTTGTCTCATCTTCAGTACATCTTCAAGATTATCTCTACTAAACATACTGTATGAACAACCATCATATGTTACTACCTGCTATACTTTTAATTGTATGTCTAAATCTCTATGCTTATGTGAATATCTTATGCAATCAGATGTTATTGTCTGCTATATTTTTATAACTGAATGTGTAAATATCTTATGTGTAGTATGTTAGTAATTGTTCTGGAGACTTTCTCCCCAGGCCTCTGCTGAAAATGGACAGCTCTGTCCAGTCGGACCTCCCCATTAAACAAATGTAAAATAAAATAAATAAATAAAAATTTAGTCTCTTGCTCCTTGGGTTTGAGTCTGAGTAACTCTAACCAACTGGGGCATTTCACACACACACACACACACACACACACACACACACACACACACACACACACACACACACACACACACACGCACAAGCATTCTCTCTCTTCTATGCAAAAGTTACTGCCAGACTGCTGTTTCTCTCATATGCAAGCAAGCAATGGTTTCAACCACACATCTTCAATGCAATGCTGGTTTCTCTTGTAAAGGTTTCAGAAACTGACTGACATTTTACTCACAAGCAAGCAAAGTAAAACAGCTGCTGACTCTGCTGTTTCTTATCTCATTAGACAAAGCACACACACTCTGCTTATTAAATGCACACACTCTTCTCAACTTAAGCAAAGATTTCTTGTTTCCCTCATATATCAGATAAGACAAGACAAGTAAATAAACTACCTACACATGCGCAAAAGTGCCTCAAGATAGCAGGCAATGTATGCAGGAGTCACTGCTTAAACAAAGTTACTGAACACAAAGTATCTACCCCACTTCCATAGCTCACAAACTACCCATATGTTGTAAAAGTACTTTATCTGCAAACTTGTCTAATCAGAAAACAGCACACAAACAAACATCTGCAATTCAAGTGTTAAGGTCGACAACAGCATCTTCTTCACCCTGAGGTGTCAGACGTAGAGTGACCATGATCCGCAGACCAAGAAGGTAGACCTGCCCAATGTAAACAATGAAATACAAAAGTACTAGCAGACATGATCATGTCAATTTCTCTTCAGCTAAAACAATGCCTGCCCCCAAGAAACAAGTTTTACATAAGACCACAACCACATAAGTGACTGCTCAGTCTAAGGTGAATAATTTCATCTTTCAAATTCTATTTTTACAAGGTAGAGTGATAGAAAGTTAGAGCATTTCTGTGACTATATAAAAAATAAGTCACCCAGTTAATTCTACAGAAATAATATTTCTCATCAGAAATTGTGCAAGTCTGAGAATACCTAGCCATATATTTCAGATGTTCTGCTGTGGCTCTCATATTTAGCACTATAACCTTAAGTAGTAAGGTCATCATGTAACCTACCAGAATTAAACAAAGATGGTCCAGATATCAAACACATTCATTTTAAATATTTGTTGTGGGGTGTTACCTTCACAAACTATATAATTCTGAACTTCATATTAGTATATAGCAAACTAATCTGCATAGTACTACTACTTCCACATGTTATTTCAAAACAAGACACAGTGAATGTCACACTATTTTTACCATCATAGCTACTAACAAAGCACAGCTAACTATTAAAACACAGCAGAGAGCAAGAGTGACAGTTATTCACAGGGCAAATGCAGGACTGAAATTCAGGTTCTGGATAAAAACAAACAAAGCAATATCCTGTTTGTAAGAAATCAGAAAGCACGAACAGGATAACTATCAAACTATGGAAGAAATTAATGACTCAGCAGAACTATAGCTCCAACCTCCAAGGGTCCTACTTCAACACAGTTGAGTTAGTTCCAGATTAAATCTCCACTTAGAAAATGTTTCAGAAACATTAAAGAGCGGTGATTGGAAAACATTTCAGAAATGTTAAAACAGCAGTTATTTTAAAAGAAAAATTAATTTCATCAGTCTTCCATGTTTTAAGTTTAGTCAAAAGCTTATGGAATTCTTGAAACTTCGCTGTCAATAATAAAACCAATGGAACAGATAAGTATGAACTGGCAGCCCACAATTACTCTGATAAACACATGATGACATCTCATTTGTTCCAATTTATTCAATATACAAAGCAAATACAGCTATAAAGGTCACAGTGCAATAAAAAGAAAAAGAAATAGCAGCAATAAGACTTAAACACACACAGCACAGTACACATAAGGCATAAAGCATATACTAGATGAGTCTACAAGGCACAGAAACTAAAAGCCAAACTAAACTAGTGAGAAGTACAATTCATTTTTTTCTTTTTTATTTTTATTATACATTTGTTTACCGGGAAAGTCCTACATGGAATGAACTCGAAGCCAATTTTCAGTGGAGGCCTGGGGAGAAACACTCCTGATGCATGGCTTTGTAATATGGGAGGCAACAGGAGTACTTGGAGAAAAAACACAAGTCTACAAAATCTGATAAGTTTATTTTTCAGACCTAATGCAAAAGAAATAAAGAGTAAAGATAGGAATCGGACTGAAACAAACCACACAGTAAAACAGTTAAAGGAAAATGTGAAGAATGCCAAAAAAAAACAAAACAAAACAAAAACAAAAATAAAATAATCTTACACTCGGAAGTGGTCATGATGTAAAGCAAACACAGACTCAAGTCTGCTATCAAACAAGCATAGTTTTCCATTCCTTAAGCTATATTTTCCCAGTGGATCATGTACTTTAAATACTCCACTTTATATGTTTGGAGAGGTAGTAACAACAGCACTACTTCATTTCTAGCAATCTTCATTACAAAAGACTGAAGTGTGAATGCTAACTACATATATCATTCAGTTAATGAGACTGCCCAACAGCACTATACAGAACACTATAGTATATCATTTCACATCCCAGTATCAGAAAAGCTAAGCTGATAAGTAGATATAATTATCTAAATTTGAAACCACTTTTCCAGTATATGTTCTTTCAGAAGTAACTATCTGGACTAGAAGTTTTGCTGGTTAAAGGTCGGTTTGTATGTGTGTGCCTTATAAATCAATCCCTCTGTCAAAATTTTGCAGGATAACATTGGTTATAGAAATTCTCACAAATTTAGCGCTTAGTTCTAAGCAATTGTAATAGGCCTCTATTAAGAAGTGATTTTTAACTTAGTTTGCCTATCGTTATTTGTATAGACTATTGTGGTGCCTGTTGTGCCATTTCTAATTTCAGGCTTAACAGAACTGCTGTTTCTCTTGCAGATAAGGCAATTATTAATGCATAATGCACATACACTTCTCAATGCAAGCAAATGACAGAATTAGGTATGATGTCTCACTCACACATAAGATAGCAAGCAGTCAGCCGGTTACAGTCTTTTTTTTTTTCTTACTTGGAGGAAGAAAACATGGTCTGTGTGCTGCCTGGCTGATGGCCTGATTCTGCAAGTTAAATTAATGATTGGCTGCATGTGATGATGGCAGGACCAAAAAAAAACAGTGAAAGTCAGAAATTAAAGGGACCACTAGGGAATTTGTGGCACCCCAATATTTTGCCCTAAAAAACAGTATTTACAAAGGAATTTGGTATGGTTGAGAGGTATGGTTATGCCACTAGTTATGGGTCACCTGCTTGGGGTGGAGACCTCTATGTGGACTAGCTGGGTCATGTCAGTGTGCCAGTGTGCTACCCCTATGGTAACATATGGCATGAGGCATACTTGGGAGCATGTACCTATTATGGCCAGGTGGGTTATATAGTGTCAAAGACTTTCTCCAGGTCAAAGTAGGCAGTGTGCACTGTGACCCCCTGTCCATGGCTTTGGTGACTGTGTCAAAGAGGCCACCAAGTGTAACAGTCATGAACCCTTCCTTGATAAAGCCTAACTGTGTGTGATGGAGTGTGTGGAGGTTACCAATGTCCTTGTTAATGAGGTTCACTATAAACTGTGCTATGGCCTTGCAGAACAGCCGAGTTAGGCTGATGGGTGTATAATGTGACAGATTGATGGATGGTGTGTAAAGTGTAAAGGGATGACAGTGGTTGTCCTTCATATGGCTGGGACAAAGGCATTAGTCAGGCCTCCTTTGAATACCATGGCTTATGTTGCTGCAAGGTTATGTTTGGAGTCATGTAGGATGCATTCTGTCATGTGATAGGCTCCCACAGCAGATATATACCATGACTTTCACATGACAGTGGTGACCTGTTCCCTACATATAGGAGAAGGGGGCATGTATTGTGGACATCCTGATATACTGATGGGGGAGGACAGGGGGTGAAGCCTACACTGACTCTGTCAGACATCAAGTATGTTATACCTACAGCACTGTTATAGCTGGTGTCCTTGACCACCAAATGAGAGCAGATAGGTGCTACCTGTGATGTTGCAGACATATGTGCAGAACGGGAGATGATTGTCTGTAGTGGATGTCAACAATGTTGGCTCTGGGTTTGCTGTGCAGGTTTCCAGGAGTGATCCCATTCGCTAGCTCACACTAATGACACATTGCTTGTAAATGGCCAACTGTCGCTAGTTTGTCCTTGACAGCAGTATGTCATCTCTGTTATAGACACTTATATATTGCAGATGTCCACCAGCCAGGTGTAAGATTCCTTGAAGAGGATGATGTAGTCCTATCGGGTATACCTGAATCCATGCAACTATACAAATGCACATCTAGCACATGTGTGTATGTCTGGATATTGGTGCCAGACCCTACAGAGGGATTTGGGGATGTGAAGCTGTGTATACCACCCCCCAGGAGGCTGTATTCCATGTTGGAGGTTTATGTATGTGTGACACTAGCTAGATGGGTATTGTGGGAGATGGTGACTGCAAATGTGACTGCATGATGGTTGCTTTACGACAGAGGATGAGCCTGTAGAAATGCTGCAGGGGGTAACCTGTGTTGTGTAATATCCACTGTAATATACCTTCTCCTCATGTGGGGGCAGCCCATAGCTGCATCAAGGTGTTTGTAATTCCACTGTTGATGGCTCTCTGGCCATTTGTATGCTGGCATGGGTGCATCATCCAATGTATGTTTGAGTCATTCAAGTGACCCAGGATTAGGGTACAGACCCACATCACAATGCAGTTGTGGATGGTCCATATAGGCAGGATGGGCTTCCTGGTCACATGTTGTAGAATTTGAATAGGTGTGTTGCCAATGGTGAACTGCTCCGGTGGTGTCCCCTGTGCATCCCACTGCCTGTATAGCATGGGGTGTACATATGTCTCATATATACTGAAATCACATGTCCCATGCCATTTCCACTCACACTTTGGGGTATGATGGTATGATAAGATGGTTGACCAGGTAAGGCTGGGGTGATCTCTGTACCTTTAAACCATATGTGTGTGACTGCACAGATGTCAGCATTTCTCAGGGTTGAGAATGCTTGCATTGAGGGCAGAGTCATATGTAGACACCTAGGGTGTAGCAGCATGGCCTTCAATGTGTGCTGCACTGACAGTTGTATATTGGTACTGATAACATCACCACTTTCCCTAACAAAGGCACTATGGGGGTGACAAGAACCATTGTCAGATGCCTGAAGGCCAGTTGAGGCAAATGGAGGCCATCTGTTGCACAGCATCCTGGTCTATTAACTATATCACTCCTGGTTCACAGGTAGTGGAACTCCCTGCAATATCACAGGATAAAAGGCCACATGTAAAGGGCAATCATTTTCAGAATGTCTTGCAGCATCAGTCTGGGTGACAGCGGAATGCTGCATAAGGCTAGGGACATACCTACGTGGAACACATAATCAGTGTGCTCACTCGTGTCTCACTGCACATACTCCAGGGACATACAGCTCTGGTCAGGCAAGGCAACGTGGACTGTGACAAACCCCTGACAGTACCTGTTGGTGAGATACAGCAGTGCATAAGAAATATGGCAGAGGCTGTCATCTGACACACAAGTAACTGTGACTATCCACATATGCATCCAGGTGTGAGTTACCTCAGTGTGTCACACAATGGAGGCTCCTATGTGTAACATGTTTGACATGTGCTGATGTCTACATGACTGTGGGACACAGGTGTGTGGCCATGTGAGGTATGTGCTGTGTATGGCTGTGGCATTCACATATGGCTTTGTCTCAGAGGTGTCCTTTGTTTGTGGATGTGTATGCTGATATCTATTGCATATGTGTTTGTTTGTTGTATAGGTGTGGGTGGTGTGTGAGATGTACTGATTGTGTTGACAGCCTGTTTGGGGACAGATATATGGCCTTAACAGGGTGAGAGCATGGACTGCAGCTTACTACTGACATTGAATCTCTCACACAGTGTGTTCCTTGGTGGTGTTTGTAGATGGTTGTCCATCTGTGTACATGAGGCAGGTGTTACACTGTGCCAGGATACCTATATCAACCACAATGGCAGGGGGAACTGTAGGACATTGTCAATCCATATAGTCCAGAATGTGATGGAGGAAGGCCAGGGAGACCTGAGGAGTGGGCCTACAGCCCAGGTGTGTACTACAACAGTAGGAGGCTGACACTACAGCTTTCTAGCTTAATTTTGTTTCTTAGAACTTGCCAATTTTCTAGTTTCAGCACTCAGATCTATTTCTTTGAACTCAGCACTTGTTCAGAACTCGTTGCAAGCACTAAATATGCTGCAAATTACTACAGCACTCAACTTTCCTCACTTGTCTAGAGGAAAGCAATTTTTAGTACTTAATAAATAAGCACCTATCCGGGCATGTCTAATGGTCAGCTCCCGGTGATTTCTCCTGTCTACCTGATGAATCTGGGCATCTTGGGGCAATGCAGCAATTTCCTCATGTACACTGACAACCCTGTCCTCCTAACACCCAACAGTACAACCTGTGAGAGATGCACTTATATAGCCAAACTGGAATCCAAGCTCTCTCCAGCCAAGACTGGACTAGACAGTCAAAAGGAGAAGGTTAACACCTGTATCACACCACACTCAACACATAGTCCTTCAAAACCCACACTAACAAAACCCACACATAGAAACACAAAGCACACACCCATATTCATGGAGACTCTCAATAAAAATCTGCTCAAGCAACAGAGACCTCCCAAGCTGAAACGCAGACACCCACCACCCCCCAACACTACCCAAATGATACATAGCCCACAAAATCAGTGTGCCACTCAACCTCAGCCCATAAGGCAAAACAATGTACCCAACACACTAGTCATAGGTGACTCTATAGTCAGGCACACTGATGTCTCACTCACCAGGCTAAACAAGGAGGAAGTTACTGTCAGCTGCCTGTCGGGTGCCAGGATCCGCCACATAATGCACGCACTGAGGTCACTCCACAACAAGTACAAATATAACTCTGTCATTGTCCATGTTGGTGTGAATGACCTGAGACATACCTCCCTGGACTACTTGAAAAGAGACATGGAGGAGCTCTTGGATCTTGTAGCCCATGCAGGTATGACCCTAGCCCTGAGTAGCATCCTCTCATTGCCCAGAATGATACCACAGTACAAGGACAAAATGACTTGACTTCAGCAATTAGCTAAGCTTCTGGTGTCATTTTAAGGGGATCCAGTATCTGTCTGCCTGGGATGACATGGTAGATAGACCACAATGCTTTGCCAGAGATGGCCTGCACCTGTCTTCCCTAGGATTCTGGATACTGGCTAAGGCTCTTACCACCCCTATAGTGCCTTTTTTAGGCAAGATTCAAATGCTAAATTCACCACCGTAACAGGTACAAGCAAGCAAACTCTGAGGGTAATGCTACTCAATGCTAGAAGTCTAAACCTCAAAATGCACTCACTCAAGGCACTCCTTAAAATGGAGAACATCGACATCTGTGCAGTGATAGAGATATGGTTCAAGACACTAGAGAGCACCCCTGCATTACGAGGCTATAATTCATACCACACCTTTAGGCCACCTAACCTGGACCAAAACACTAAAGGTGGAAGCATGTTCATATTTATTAAGGATATCCACACCTCCAGGCTAGTTGGTCAACATAATGCATCTGAAATTATCCAAGTGCAGCTAACACAGGGCAAGACTGCAATCCAGGCTGTAGCTTGTTACAGATCCCCATCATGCCCCATGATTCCCACTTTTCATTTCTTAAGATACTGGAAAATATTAAGGTACAACCCAATACCTTAATTATGGGCGATTTCAACTACCCCACCATCAACTGGGAAAACTACTCATGTACTAACTCATTCACTTAACGTTTTCTGGAATTCATAAATTCCAGTGCCTTGGATCAGCTTCTCCACACCCCTACCAGGGGCAACAATATCCTGGACCTGATCATTATCAATATGGGTAACCAGTGTTCCATACCAGAGGTCAACTCCTCGCTGGTCAGATCTGACCACAAGCTAATCACCCTAGACATCCATATCCCACCCCCACCCCCCATTAAGGAAACCACCATCAAAAACTACTCCAAAGCCAACTTCATGCTTCTTAAGATAGAAGTGGCAAACTTCACGACACCCATGCAGACAGAAAATAGAGATACGACTGCTGAATCTTACACAAATGCACTGTATAAGCACATACACGAGTGCATGGATCGTGCCATCCCCAACAGAACCAAGATGCTATCCTCCAAAAAAAGGAAGCCAATCTGGTGGTCCTGTGCCATAAACAAACTGTACAACAGAAGGAAGAAGCTGTTGCAAAAAAGAGTAAAATCTCAAGATTGGAGGAGCTCACTGGTCAACCTCAGCAAGAAGCTGAGATCCCTCATAAAATCATCCAAAGCCAGTTATGAAAATAAAATCGCCACCGATTCCAAAGACAACCACAAAGCATTCTACAGCTATGTAAAGAATCTCAATAGCAACACTCAGATCTGCTCTGAGCTACAGCACAATGGCACTAAATATACAGAACCAACCAATATTGCCAACATCCTGGCAGATAGGTTCAGTGCTAACTTTACCCCCCCCCACCCTCCAAAGGGTCCATCTTAATACCAGAAGAATGCAAAGCCCCTGTAATCATGGATGAGCAAGTAAAGACCACACTCTCCAAAGCCAAGAACACAGCACCCATGGGACCAGACAACATCCCAGGCTGCATACTGCATGAACTACAAAACAAACTGGCACCCCACCTAAGTAGCATGTTTAATCATAGCCTCACCTCAGGCTATGTGCCTACTGAATGGCACACAGCGATGGTTATCCCACTCCACGAAGGGGGTGTCACTATGGATCCTGGAAACTACTGCCCCTGAGCCTGGTCTGCAAGGCCATGGAACGTATCATCTTGGAGCT
>NC_056731.1:1410589743-1410632243 GCF_019279795.1 Protopterus annectens | reverse complement strand
TTTGATGGCTTGGGGCCTACTGCATATTCTGGGGCAGCCAGTATTTGGCAGAGAATTCCTGTTGTCCCACATAGCTGTCCATTGTCTGCTGCTATCCTGGTAGCCCACATGTAGCATACATGCAGCAATACCTTACATATCCTATCACAGTCCACTGCGACATTCATTTGTTGTTAAGAAGAGTGGCTTATCTTGTGCCTGCAGCAGTTGAGAGGACAGTGCTTCAGGGCTAACTCTGTCGGATGCAAGCAGTACGCAGCCTATACATGGTAAGGTATAGGTAGTGTGATGTGGCTGGCATCCTTTTTACTGTGAGGTGTCAACCCCTGGGTCCTTAGGTTGTCAGTGTATGTGCTATGCATTGCCTCTTTGCCAAGGCCAGGGTGTACTGAGCATGCCTACATTTGCCTACAGGGAGAGGCTCAGGGTGTTGTTCCTCAGAGTCCCCTTGTACCTGTGGGGACTTTGGCAATGGTGGGGGCTGTGCCTCCCTTCCCTGTGATGTTCCTGCTGCAGCTGTTTTCACAGGATCATATAATGTAGCATGGCAGATACTATGAACACGCGTGCACATATGGCTGGAGAGTACTGCAGGACTCCACAAGATATGTCAAGGCAGGGGAACTGCGACTTGAGGAGCCGAAATACATGCTCTAGTATGTTCTTAGTTCTTGCATGTGCTTCTTTAGGGCATTCTTCAGTTGGTGTGTATGCATTTTTGATGGGTGCCATCATCCACGGTTCCAGTGCATAATCAACATCCCCCACTTGATGGCCATATGGAATGCCCCCACTGGCAAATGCCTGGTACAGTTGTGATGTATGCCAGATGTAGGAGTCATGATAACTGCCAGGGTTGCCAGCACACATATTGATGATATTGCCCTGGGCATTGCACACAACCTGGCAGTTGATGGAGTGATACCCCTTGCAGTTTATGTAGACTCTACTCTTCTTGCTGGGTGGTGCTTTGGTGTGCACATGAGTGCAGTCTATGGCACCCAGTACCTCTGGGTAGTGTGCTACATGGTGGAAGAGATGCATATTGCTAGTCCTGTCCTCAGGGGTGCCCGGAAAATAAATGTGTTCACGGGCATGTGTTAGCATGACATCCAGGAACTGGTGGAGTACCCCGGATGTGGATGCCTGTGAGATCCCCAAGATATCCCCAGTAGGTCTTTGGAAAGTACCTGTACTAGTATTCTTAAGGCTACACATGCCTTTGTTTCCACTGAGATGGGTTCTCCTCTATTGGTTCTGGGTCTGAGGTAAGGGCGGCAGAATTCAGTGAGTTCCTGTAGTATGTCTCTGTCCACTTTTAGTGCTTTACTATCTCCAGCTCATGTAGCCCCTGAAATGTTACCCTTGGCATGAACTCTCTTCTCCTCCTCAGTCTGGGCCTATTGTCAGCATCATCATCATCACTGACCTCAGCCTGTAGTGCATACAGATGTAGCAGAGCATCAGCAGCCCCTATGAATTTGTCAGTTAAAATTCCCAAGTGTGTACTCCAAAGGTGCAGAGTATTTGGGAGAAATCATATTGATGGGTGTATGCATACTTGATACTGGTGTGCTGCAGATGCAGCCTGTGTGATTGGCTGACTATGATATATTATACCTGCCAGCTATAGTACTGAGGGGTTTGAATGGGCCAGTGTCAGTGGAACAGGGCTTATCAGTCCTTTATACTTGATTGGTTACAAACAGGCTATTTCCTTTTATTTTTGTTTTTTTTTTCCAATTTCTTCCACTGCTAAGCCCCACGGCACTCCATGCAAACACACAGAGCTAGTGTAAGCATTGCTCAGCAGTTTAACCCTCCCTTGTACACGGGCATGCTTAGCTTTTCTTAAACTTCCTAAAACATGTACAGAAGGGCTATGTATGGCTTAGCAATCCAGACATGCCCCCCCCCCCCCGCTTAGCTGTGCCTAAGTGAGGGCAAAAAGAATCCACTTCCATATACCATGACACTCCCCCTTTTCATGGTACCTATCTGTTCTGCCTACACCAACACAGTTCTAACCCTACCACAGTTAGTATCTATGGACACAGTGGTCCTTTTTCTATTCAGTAACCCTGGCTCATTTACATACACCTAATTAAGTATACCCTGGATACAGCACTACACCAAGGCCTATCTCCTTATCTACCACTATAACCTGCCATTGTATGACTTTGCATGCCGGCCACTATAATGCAATAACTTTACATACCTTTATATTTCATATTTTACACATTTTTGTTTTTAAATAGCATGTTTGTGCGCCACTTAAATGTGACATATGCATTAAAAAAGATTAATTTTTCATATATTACATTACTTTTTGTATCAATGGCCATAGATTTAGCCATTTGCATGGCTACTGTCACATATACAACCTTTTATTTGGGTTGTTACAGCCCCTGTTTACATTTATAGTCAGGTACATGCTTTGTAATCACATACATTTTTCCTGCAGACAAGGCACCTACACAGATGACTTTCTGCTTCCTGAATCAGAAAATCACCTCATTTGCATGGTTTTCACCAGCAGATGAGGTGATTTGCATTCCGTGGACACCTCCGTGTCCACACGGTGTCCATGCACTCAAGCACACCCCCAGCCTGTTTCCTGGATTGCTCAGTGGCTTTATTTCATGTTCAGGGCACAACTCTATTCCTACATGGAGAATCGCTCCATGTAGGATTTACTGAATTACCCCCGTAGTCATTCTTGTCCCAAAAAAGGGTGAATTAGTGTTAACAATAATTACCAAATGTCTTGTCATAAATGGAAGCCTCGCTCCCCTCATACAGCTATACCTGTAAGTAATGTATACATTCTAAATATAAACTGGCATGAAAAACAGCACTACCATTGTAATGTAGGCATATTGAGTATATAGGTTGTGGAATACAGTAAAATGTAAGAAAAAAAATTGTTGTCCCTTTTGTGTTATGCATACCTCTCCTCTGCAGTTCCCCTGCATACAACGTTACAAACCAAGTACGAGAGCCTCTCAGCATGGTTACTATGCAGATGAAGTCCACACACATTTGATTTACTGAATCACTAAAAAGTGCAACCATGTAGGGATGACCACTTTGTGTAGGGACTTCTACAGTGGTTTTGAGCTGTGGCACTTAGCGCAATTGTGGGAAAATGAGGAATACATAGCAGGTGTCTGTCTAACTGGTATGTAACTCTTTCTATAGCACCACCTGTACATGCTTGGGCTAGACTACAGATTATGCAGGGTTGGAGTTCAGGGTCTGCAACCTTCTTATTTACTTTTTTTTCTCCATTGGTGCATGCAGGGGCACACAAGGGCATGCAAGGGTGCACAGGGGAGTGTAGTTGTGTGTAGAGTCACGACTCACTGCAATGACTGAAACTACACTTAATATTTGCAAGTCAGTAGCAAGTGTGTCTCATAGGTTCTAACTACAGCAGAAGCAGGTGATTTTCAGCACAGTGCTATTCCATAGGTTATAAAACAGGCAGGTAGACTCAAGTCTGTTTTTTCCTGCCTACTACAATACCATTATAGTAGAGTCAAGGAAATTTCAACCTGAGACAATGCTAGGGGCTGATTCAGGTTTAATCCATATGTATGTTCTACAGGCTGAAGCTGAGGCTGTTGTAGCTGTTGACAGTAGGCCTAGGCTGAGGAAAGAACAGTGTTCAGGCCCAGGCTGATTGTTTCACATGCTACATGACATGGAGATTATAGAGCACTACAGGGTGGACAGGGAAACAATATAAAAGCTCTGTGAGCTCTGCCACATTCAACTCAGACCTAAAACCAACCAAGGGGATCCCAACCCAGTGGAAACGAAGGTATATGTAGCCCTTAGGATATTAGCTACATTACCTTTCAAAGATAACCTGGAGACATGATGCGCATGTCACAGGCATCAGCATCTAGAATCCTACACAAATTCCTGAATGCCATGCTCATGCATGCCAGTGATCACATATATTTCCCTCATAGCTCTGAGGAGAGGGCCAATAATATTGTCTGCTTCTACCAGGTAGTGCATTACCCTGAAGTACTGGGTGCTATAGACTGCACTCATATACATATCAAGGCACCACTTGGCAAGCAGGGTAGAATCTACTATAACCACAAGTGGTTTCCCTACATCACCTGTTAAGTCATGTGTGATGCACAGGACATTATCTTGAATATGTGTGCTGGCAACCCTGGTAGTTATCATGACATCTATATCTGACAAACATCACAGTTGTCAGCAGGAACACAGTAGTTACAGAAACACAGGCTTTAATGAAGCTTTCGGGCTCTTAACCCTTCATCAGCATATAACATTATACGTTTCAATCCATTTAAATAGAGGAAACAGTTAAAAATCACATGATCAAACCAGCCAATAAAACATACTAAAAGGAAGAAGGAAACAAATACATCAAATTCTGTAGGGAAATATGTGCGAGTCCCTTTATTCTAAAAACCATCATGGTAATATACTTAAGGTTGTTATACTACAAAATTAATTATGTATTATAAATTACTCATTTGGTGCTTCACTAATACTGGTTTAATAGTAGAAGTACCATTCAAACCAGGTAAAGTGTCAGCTTGTAATCTTATTATCCATTCTAGCTCTCTCATATCTAAAAAGTTGTTAATATCACCCCCCTCACACCCACTTGCACTACATCTATACATCTAAACTTAAAAGTGTGGTTGCTGAATTCATATATATGCTTAAATAAAGCATTTGTCTGTATTTGTCTATTTATCTCTGATTTATGTTCGATTATACGGTCTTTGAGCCTACGTATAGTCTTTCCTACATAAAAGCCTGGCATTGCATGCAGGTGGCGAGGTAGACTAATTTCATAGTATTACAATTAGCACTACACTAAAATTGAAATTTTTATGTGTGACAGGATGTTTAAAGGTACTATCTGTATCTAAAATGTCATTGCAACAGCTACAATTGTAACATTTATAAGTCCCTATCTTACTATGTATGGTATTATGTTGTTCCACAAAATCTTTATAGCACAACATATTCTTTAAGCTTTGACTATTCCTATAGGAAAAGCTGGGTTTAGGGGCCCACTATTAAGCTGAATTCAGGCATTGCCATTAAAATTGGCCAATTTTTCTTGATTATTTCACATATTTGGTTAGAGTGGCCAGAGTATGTGGTAATATATCTCAGAGTATTTTCTTTCTTTTTATTAACTATCGGTAAACTATAATTAACATCTATGAAAATGGGTTTATAATCAGTTTTTCTGCCCTCTGTTGTTATTTTAATAGTTTTATCAATAATACTTTCAGCATATCCACTTCAAAACTCTGTTTTCATATTTGCTATTTCATTAATGTATATTTGTTCATCTGTTGTTAATCTACTTATTCTTATAAACTGTGATTTCATTATACTTTTAAATACATGTGAAGGATGCATACTAGTACTATCCAAATATCTTATTGTATGCACGTCTTTCTTATGTATCATGGTTTGTATCATGTTGTTCTTTTTATATAACTTTACATCCAAAAATATCATTTCATCTGGTGAGAAGCACATTTTAAATTTAAAAATTTGTAGTGTTATTAATGTATGTCGTGAAAGAATGAAGTTCTTCTATCGTGCCATCCCATAAAGAAACAATCATCTGAATCTTGCATAACTTTTACATGTACATTCAGTGCATTTTATTACTTAAAATAAATTCCTTCTCCCAATGGAAAAGTACTAGATTCAAAGTATTTGCCACAGAAGTACCCATGGCTACTCCAGTTAATTGTTTATATGGAGTACCATCAAAAATAAAATATTATTAGTTAGTACCAAATGAAGAAGAAAGCATATATTTTCCACTTCACGAGATTGCTTAGTCGTGTTAGACAGTAAGAACCTTCTAATTGCCTCTATGCCATAATCTATGGGAATAACCGTAAATAGATTCCACATCCAATGTTACAAAATATAGTCATAAGGCATTTTATACCATATACTAAGATTCTTCAAGTGTGAGCTGTCTTTTATTATGCTACCACATTTAGGTAATAACTCAGATAGTACATTCTGTAAATATTTAGATATAGTTTCAGTTATCCACCTTACCTGAGACTATAGGTCTCAATGGTGGTTGCTCTAAAGATTTGTGTATCTTTGGAATTCCATATATTTGTGGAATTTTAGGGCATGGGGTGGAGAAATAATTAAACACATCTATTGAAATATCATTGTTTAACTGCATGTCATAAATAGCCATGTTCACCTGTGTAATACAGTTTTTCACATCAGAAAAGTAATCTTTTAAAAGTATCAGTATCAGATAAGAATGCAGTAAATTCATTCATATAATAAGTTCTGTCCATTAAGACTATTGCCCCACCCTTATCTGCTTGCTTTATAATTATGTCTTTCTCATTCTTTAAATATTTAAGGGCTTGATATTCTTTAAAAGAAAGATTATAGTTCCTTTTGTTGTGTCACATTTAGAAAACATAGTTCTTAATTCAAGTTCAACAATATTTATAAATGCCAGAATAACCGGAGACAACTGAGGAATAAATAAACTTGATTTTCTACATACAGCACTATTTTGAACTGAATTTTTAAATATAAATTTTAACATCAAGCTTCTAGCAAACAGTTTTAAGTCTATAATGGCACTTACAACATTATCCATAGCAAAGGGAATAAATTTCAAGCCTTTGCTTAGTACTAATAGCTGCTCTTGTGAAAGAATCCTTTGCGTTAAATTTAAAGTACCTTGTTTTATCATTGCAGTCTCTCATCGGCGTGGCGTTTTGTTGCTTTTCTTTGGACTGCTGTACTTCCTCTTTGCCCCTTGAGTTTGGCGATTCCCTGCAGATATCAAGTTGTTTTCTGTGTTTATTTTTCACAGAAACCCTTTCTGGTTGTTGAAGTCGAAGGGTAAAAGATGAAATTTCCATCTGCCTCTTTCTTGACATCACAATTGCTCTGGTGGTGTTGGTGTCTTAGGTAAATCCAAAGTTACATTTTCTGTTGCTGAAGTTAAAAGGACTTCTCGTTGGTTTCCACTGGTGGCTTGCTTCTTTCTCATTAGCTTTCTCAGCTCCACACTGAGAAGGCATTGCGTGTGTTACGCTGCGCACGCTGATTAGTCGGGATGTGATTAGATGTGCCAGGGCGTAAATTCATCTAGATGGTCTAACAGCTTAGCAGTATTCATAGAATGAGACGCTGAGGTTGTTGTTTATAATTAACTGATTTTGATGGATATTTAAAGTCAGTTTTCGCCAGGAGAAAATATGACCGTTTTATAATCTTCAATATCTACGCTGTAATTTACGTTTCTTTTGATCTCAGCCTATTATCCAGTAATTGCATTTTTTCTATGAAAACTTGATAAGCATTGTGTGAGGTATCATTTTTAAGTATTAACAAGACTTCTTTATCACATTGCTCTATTTCCTGCAATAAAGTTTCCTCTGTCTCTTCAAAATAATTGTTCATAAGCTTCATATAACTTGCACTCAATTCTAAATTAAGCTGTTGCCATTTCACTAAAAGTTCCTCATAGGTATTACCATACGAGGGCCCTCGTATGGTAATACCTATGAGGAACTTTTAGTGAAATGGCAACAGCTTAATTTAGAATTGAGTGCAAGTTATATGAAGCTTATGAACAATTATTTTGAAGAGACAGAGGAAACTTTATTGCAGGAAATAGAGCAATGTGATAAAGAAGTCTTGTTAATACTTAAAAATGATACCTCACACAATGCTTATCAAGTTTTCATAGAAAAAATGCAATTACTGGATAATAGGCTGGAGATCAAAAAGAAACGTAAATTACAGCGAGATATTGAAGATTATAAAAACGGTCATATTTTCTCCTGGCCGAAAACTGACTTTAAATATCCATCAAAATCAGTTAATTATAAACAACAACCTCAGCGTAACTCATTCTATGAATACTGCTAAGCTGTTAGACCGCCTAGATGAATTTACGCCCTGGCACATCTAATCACATCCCAACCAATCAGCGAGTGCGCACGCTGCTTAACACACGCAATGCCTTCTCAGTGTGGAGCTGAGAAAGCTAATGAGAAAGAAGCAAGCCAACCACCAGTGGAAACCAACGAGAAGTCCTTTAACTTCAGCAACAGAAAATGTAACTTTGGATTTACCTAAGACACCAACACCACCAGAGCAATTGCGTGATGTCAAAGGAAAGAGGCAGACGGAAATTTCATCTTTTTTACCCTTTCGACTTCAACAACCAGAAAGGGTTTCTGTGAAAAAATAAACACAGAAAACTACTTGATATCTGCGACAGGGAATCGCCTCAAACTCAAGGGGCAAAGAGGAAGTACAGCAGTCCAAAGAAAAGCAACAAAACGCCACCGATAAGAGAGACTGCAATAATAAAACAAGGTACTTTAAATTTAACGCAAAGGATTCTTTCACAAGAGCAGCTATTAGTACTAAGCAAAGGCTTGAAATTTATTCCCTTTGCTATGGATAATGTTGTAAGTGCCATTATAGACTTAAAACTGTTTGCTAGAAGCTTGATGTTAAAATTTATATTTAAAAATTCAGTTCAAAATAGTGCTGTATGTAGAAAATCAAGTTTATTTATTCCTCAGTTGTCTCCGGTTATTCTGGCATTTATAAATATTGTTGAACTTGAATTAAGAGCTATGTTTTCTAAATGTGACACAACATTAAGGAACTATAAACATTCTAGTAAAGAATATCAAGCCCTTAAATATTTAAAGAATGAGAAAGACATAATTATAAAGCAAGCAGATAAGGGTGGGGCAATAGTCTTAATGGACAGAACTTATTATATGAATGAATTTACTGCATTCTTATCTGATACTGATACTTTTAAAAGATTACTTTTTCTGATGTGAAAACTGTATTACACAGGTGAACATGGCTATTTATGACATGCAGTTAAACAATGATATTTCAATAGATGTGTTTAATTATTTCTCCACCCCATGCCCTAAAATTCCACAAATATATGGAATTCCAAAGATACACAAATCTTTAGAGCAACCACCATTGAGACCTATAGTCTCAGGTAAGGTGGATAACTGAAACTATATCTAAATATTTACAGAATGTACTATCTGAGTTATTACCTAAATGTGGTAGCATAATAAAAGACAGCTCACACTTCTTGAAGAATCTTAGTATATGGTATAAAAATGCGCCTTATGACTATATTTTTGTAACATTGGATGTGGAATCGTTATTTACGGTTATTCCCATAGATTATGGCATAGAGGCAATTAGAAGGTTCTTACTGTCTAACACGACTAAGCAATCTCGTGAAGTGGAAAATATATGCTTTCTTCTTCATTTGGTACTAACTAATAATATTTTTATTTTGATGGTACTCCATATAAACAATTAACTGGAGTAGCCATGGGTACTTCTGTGGCAAATACTTTTGAATCTAGTACTTTTCCATTGGGAGAAGGAATTTATTTTAAGTAATAAAATGCACTGAATGTACATGTAAAAAGTTATGCAAGATTCAGATGATTGTTTCTTCGTATGGGATGGCACGATAGAAGAACTTCATTCTTTCACGACATACATTAATAACACTACAAATTTTTAAATTTAAAATGTGCTTCTCACCAGATGAAATGATATTTTTGGATGTAAAGTTATATAAAAAGAACAACATGATACAAACCATGGTACATAAGAAAGACGTGCATACAATAAGATATTTGGATAGTACTAGTATGCATCCTTCACATGTATTTAAAAGTATAATGAAATCACAGTTTATAAGAATAAGTAGATTAACAACAGATGAACAAATATACATTAATGAAATAGCAAATATGAAAACAGAGTTTTTGAGAAGTGGATATGCTGAAAGTATTATTGATAAAACTATTAAAATAACAACGGAGGGCAGAAAAACTGATTATAAACCCATTTTCATAGATGACGAGATAGATGTTAATTATAGTTTACCGATAGTTAATAAAAAGAAAGAAAATACTCTGAGATATATTACCACATACTCTGGCCACTCTAACCAAATATGTGAAATAATCAAGAAAAATTGGCCAATTTTAATGGCAATGCCTGAATTCAGCTCAATAGTGGGCCCCAAACCCAGCTTTTCCTATAGGAATAGTCAAAGCTTAAAGAATATGTTGTGCTATAAAGATTTTGTGGAACAACATAATACCATACATAGTAAGATAGGGACTTATAAATGTTACAATTGTAGCTGTTGCAATGACATTTTAGATACAGATAGTACCTTTAAACATCCTGTCACACATAAAAAATTTCAATTTTACTGTAGTGCTAATTGTAATACTATGAAATTAGTCTACCTCGCCACCTGCATGCAATGCCAGGCTTTTTATAGGAAAGACTATAATGAGGCTCAAAGACCGATAATCGAACATAAATCAGAGATAAATAGACAAATACAGACAAATGCTTTATTTAAGCATATATATGAATTCAGCAACCACACTTTTAAGTTTAGATGTATAGATGTAGTGCAAGTGGGTGTGAGGGGGGGTGATATTAACAACTTTTTAGATATGAGAGAGCTAGAATGGATAATAAGATTATAAGCTGACACTTTACCTGGTTTGAATGGTACTTCTACTATTAAACCAGTATTAGTGAAGCGCCAAATGAGTAATTTATAATACATAATTAATTTTGTAGTATAACAACCTTAAGTATATTACCATGATGGTTTTTAGAATAAAGGGACTCGCACATATTTCCCTACAGAATTTGATGTATTTGTTTCCTTCTTCCTTTTAGTATGTTTTATTGGCTGGTTTGATCATGTGATTTTTAACTGTTTCCTCTATTTAAATGGATTGAAATGTATAATGTTATATGCTGATGAAGGGTTAAGAGCCCGAAAGCTTCATTAAAGCCTGTGTTTCTGTAACTACTGTGTTCCTGCTGAGATTTTGTTCTATCTACGTGTTCAGTTCGATACATCACAGTTGTACCAGATTTTTGCAGGGTGGACATCCCACAGGGACATTTACTGGGGGATGCTGGCTGTGCACTGGAGCCATGGCTGATGACACCCATCAGAAGTGCACACACACCCATAGAAGAACATTATAATGAGGGACACCCTCAAACTAGAAATATCATACAGTGCATGTTTGGGCTGCTGAAGTAATGTTTCAGGTGCCTAGATACATCTGGTGCAGCCTTGCAGTATGATCTGTGTACATATACAAAAATCTTCACAGTGTGTGCTGTGCTATACAGTCTGCTCCTGCAGAAACAGCTGCAGCAGGATCAGCAAAGGGAAGGTACACACATCCCCGCACCAACACTTACCACACCACAGGCACAGTCACAGGAGGACTCAAAGGGAGAACCACCAGCTGCTGTGGAAAGTGGCAGAACTAGGCATGCACAGTATATTCCTGCTTTGGCCAAGAGACAGCACATAGCACATTTACTGACCATGTAGGTGCCTAATAGCATTCTACAATTCACATACATAGATTAAAATTGATGCCAGGTGAATTACATAACCTCAGTCTTCCCATGTAATAGCTGTGTGTTGCTTGCATCAGACAGAGTCAGCCCTAAACTAAAACTGTTTCAACTGCTGCAATTGCAAAGTAAGTGCTGATTCTTACTGTATTCTGTAATAATAATATGCCATACACGTGACTTTTTTAACTTGGTACAGTAATCAAATAAATGTAGTTGTATTTGTCCAGAAAGTATCATAACGTGGCAGCAAAGCAATTGCTTTACTTGTATGTAAAAGAGCTAGCCGTGCCCACTATGGCCTTGATTTGTCAAAGAGACAATATGCAGCACAGTCACTGAACACTGAGGGACCTAATCTCTTTCTAATACTCACATACACGTGTAGGCAGATTTATGCCAGATAACTCATACAATCTTTGCTTCCACATGAATTACCTGTGTACTGCCTGCATCACACAGAGTCAGCTCTAAACTAAAACTGTTGTCAACTGCTGCAATTGCAAGGCAAGGTACCTCATGGGCATTGCTCTCAAATGGACATATTGTCACACAATGTCCAGATTCTGGCCTTATATTTTTGGTCCATTTTTCATAAAGATGTGTGGTGTTATGGAAGATTACTGGTAAACCATTAAAGACTGAAGTCAGAAAATAATGACAGATATCTAAGTTTCCGACTTCATATCCCACAGAAATTTCATGATAATGCAAAACCTTTTATTCAATCAACTTTTTTGTAAGAGCAATATTTACAAGTGTCCCCATTTTAGTGCTTCATGCTCTAAGAAGTAGAGAGGTATGCTCCTGAACCTGGTCTAGTATTATGGCATATTATTGATCTGTTTACCTTGCTATAGTAGTCAGGCAAATATTGTTGAATGTCAATAGAAATAATTGACATGTCACAGCAGAGCAAATGTGTTCACTTACATGTTCCCATTACTAAGTAGTATGCCTCATCCAGTACAGATTCACACAGTCAGCCCTCTCAAAGGTGATGAGGCACACTGCATGCCCCCCAGTGTAGCATCATGCCTTTGCAATGGTAAAGCATTGCACACAACAGTTGTAAAGTAATGATACACATTGTAGTCTCTGATGTATTGTAAATATGAGACATGCTTACATCTGGACCTTAAAAACAGTTCAATGATCAAACTGCAGGCAAGATGCAGAACAAGGAGAGTAACAAGTAACACAGACAGAATAACATATATATTATTGTGCCATGTCAGGACATCAACTGTGATCACCAAACTAACAACAGGCTAATCTTCTTTGACACATAACAGTAACTGAGGTTTGCTTCCCCCCTACAGAAAACAATGGAGTTCCCTTATTTGACCCATATCAGTAACTCATCTGTGGTAGCAGTGTACATTGTGTTATACTTCATTGTGTGATTAATGCTTGTACTACCATGTGGCATGGATGTTCCTGTCACAATGAGGAATAAGGCATCCATCCTGTGTTCTGCAGATCCATTGGTGTGTGGGTTCAAATTCCACACTATGTAGAGATTTGTAATGTGTACTTTCATTTTCTACTGTGGCTGACATACCTAGCTTTTACACATTTCACTTCTTTCTCTGTTTCAATTTCCATTACTTATGGTATAAGGAATGTAGGAGATGTCCATGTCCATTCCTAGTACATGTCAGTCCTGGGGTAAATTGCTGAGCATAGTCAAACATGGCACATGTTGTTTTCTGATAAGAACAAGGCCATTGCCTTGTTTGCAGCAGAAAACAAAAGGTGTCATGTTTGGCTCTGCTCATATGTTTTGTGCAGAGTGCTGCATTGCTAAAACTGGACAAACAAGACCACCTAGTAAGCAGACTGCCAAAAAATAGAAACCAGATATATTCAGTTATTGCCCTCAGTCACTGCATAAGCCAGGACTGGAGTACAGATTGAGCTGGTAGACATGTGCACTCTGGATCATGATTGCGCACTGCTTACCTATGCACAAAGAGGTGTAATTTAAATGCCTGCATACTTTCCTCACCATCGGGCAAACCTGCTGTGCTATGGGAGTGTATATATGATGCATCATTGCTGATCTATATTGGATATTACATTGGCGACATTACATAATAAGGTCCAGATGTAAGCATGTCTCATATATTTATAATACATCAGCATGTTGCCCACCTCATGACTCACCCATGCATAAATCAGTACAGCACTGGAGACCCATCCCTTTTTCCAAACATGTATCAATCACACTACCAACAGTGATATTTATTGTAGTGTGCTCCCACATGGACAGGTCCACTTAGTGCTCACAACCATGCTCTGATAACATTAAACATTCAAGTATGGTCAATAAGGGTAATCCTGTTGCTACGCTAACAGGGTTATTAACAGAATACTGCTACTAAGTTAATAGCCTCATGGCTATGTGACTAGGCAAGACCCACAAGCTATTATTCACTACATACGCTGCTGATGTCATCTACTATAAGTACATCTGCAGTCTCGTATAAACCATACTTGCGCCATGGCACTTGCATTAAGTACTGTGCTCTGTAGTCCATGCACTTAGATAGGTAGGAGTTCTATTCCCACTGCAGTCATCTATGTGTGTGTGTTTGTGTGTGTGTGTGTCTAGTCAGACAAGCACACCTGGTATCCTACAGTTACTTCATCAAGGCCATGGTTTCCCACAGTTTTGATATTTGCACAAGCTGATACATCCACTTCATGCAGACCTCCCAACCTATTGTCCCCCCACATGGTCTGATGATTTCATCTACTATAAGTTCACCTGCACACCTATAGAAATCCAACTTGTGCTGTGGTACTTGCATTAAGTACTGGATTCTGTAGTCCATGCACTTACATAAGTAGGAGTTCTAATCCCACTTCTATTATCTGTGTGTGTTTGTGTGTGAGAATGAGTTGCTACTTCGAATTAGCTAGAGCATTTTACAACAGCATTGTCTATAAAGTGTTATTGGGCACACTCCATGCTGGACTTGAGCTGTGGTGATTGCATATTTTGATGTGCTCTATAGTCTCTACACCTAAATAGGTAGGAGTTCTATTCCCATTACAGTCTACTGTGTGTGGAAGTGTGTGTGTGTGTGTGAGAGAGAGCTGTTTCATAACAATACATAGTTCATTTACCTAATGCACGTGGAACACATATTTGGCTGTATATGCATTCTGCTTATGTCATTAACTATATGATACTTTTGCATATGTATTAATCACACAAGTGTATGTCTAAACAATGTGCTGGAGACCACCCATCTATCCATAACCTCATCCTGTACCACACATATTACACTGATCTGAGTCTTAATCTATCCACATACCTCATGGCATGGCCTTTAATCTTTTAAGTTATGTGTATGAGAAAGGACTATGTTATTTAGAGGTACTGCATCTGTCTGGTGAGGTTAATGAAAATGCTAGCTTAATACTTGTATTGATGTTTTGCTCATGTTTCACTGCAGTGCTGTAAGACATAACACTGCACACAGTCAGTATGTGGACATATAGATTTGGATTGTTACACTGTGACACCTGCTATTGGGTGTCGGGTTTTACAGTAGGCCATGAATGTGCAGGGGGACCATGATCAAGCAACTTACCTATCCATGGCTTTTAGACTGTAAAGTGAACATATATAAATAATATTTCAATTTATAATCATAACTCAAGTGTCAATATCTATGTCATTGTATATGTAGGCCTTTATGTATGTCTGTTATCAAACTGTGGGGACAATGGCAGTCCAGATAGTTGAATACTTACAGGAGTATAGTACACAGTTAACACACAGACATGTGAAAAGCTGTCATACATACATAGCTACCTAACATAGTTCCAACATATTACTGTGTCACACCTCATACAGACATAAGATCAGTAACTGCTCCCCCATCTCAAACTGTTATAAGTGATAGGACCTACGATGTGAAGTGGAACAACAGATAGGTTGCAGTTGTGCTGTTTACACATTGCTACACTCAGACAGACAAAAAACTCATTAATGGGAACTACAAGGGCATGTCTTTGAAAGGCTGAA
The DNA here is from genome assembly GCF_019279795.1 of Protopterus annectens. NCBI lineage: Eukaryota > Metazoa > Chordata > Ceratodontiformes > Protopteridae > Protopterus > Protopterus annectens. The sequence goes on along the minus strand of NC_056731.1, from coordinate 1,410,616,711 downwards.
AAGGATGCTATGACATATGCAACCTAAAATGATGTCATTATCCCTCTTAGAGTAATCTGCTGCTAACTTACATTTCCAAGCTTACATGTAACAACATTGTAGTTTGAAGATGACACCCAGTGGATGTAAGACAGACTGCAGTGCAGTCGTGATTTTCCCCTCCAAAACAGTAATTACACACAGCTGCAATCCATTACTAGTCTACAAGCTATAAAAAGACAACCCTGTAGAAAGTCAAGTTCTTGTTAGTTCTATAAGTTGTGAACATTGTGAACCAACAGTATTTCCAAGCTTACTCTACAGAGGAGTCATCATTCTCACAAGGTATGTTTAATTTTTGTCACCTACATATAACATTTGCTGGACTGTATTTCAAAATAATGTAAAACACAGTATTCTCCAATGTTATCTTTATGTATGACTTACAAGTCTAATGATAGCATGGCCCAGTTTGCAAAACATTGTACAGTTACTCATGATTGTCAAGACATTTACATATATGGGTTAGGATGCTGTATGGGAAATATCTAAAAATGTTTCATAGACAAACACATTGACAGCACCTGTAGCAATTCTAAGATTTTTTATTTATTTTATTTTGCATTTGTTAACTGGGGAAGTCCAACTGGACACAGGTAAATTTTCAGTTTAGTGTGTGTGGTTAGGTTGATTTTTATATTGTCTTTAGATTTTATGGTAAAGTCATTGTTTAGAGGGTGAGATTTTCCAGGACTGAAGATAATGAGTTTTGTCTTTTTGGGATTAAGAATGTTTGATGTTAGTGAATCATGATTCTGCAAGGGTAAAGTTATTCTGAGTTATGGTTTCAAGCTTTTTTAGGGTGGGGGCAGCACATATAATGGTGGTGTCATCTGCATATTGCACTACTGAGTCTGAGAGTGAGGCTGAGGTTGTCTGGTTAGTAAAAAGTGAGAACAGCAAAGAACTGAGGATAGGCCCTTGAGGGATGGCTATGGCTATTGGTAATAGGGGGGGACAGCTGGCCTTGCCATAGGACAGCTTGTTGACGGTCTGACAAATAGTTACTGAACCATGATATGGTGGAGGAGCTTATGTTAAGGATAGATAGAGTCTCTAGGAGTATTGTATGGTTAACCATATCAAAGGCTTTGAATAAGTCTAAGAATATGGAGGATATGAATAGTCCTTTATTTCTATGGTGATTGACGGTGTTAGTGAAAGAGAGTAGTGCTGTGGTGGTGCTATGGGAAGGTCTAAAGCCATGCTGTGATTTGGGTAGTAGGTCATTTTTTAGAAGGAACTGCATGAGTTGCGAATGAACAACTCTTTCCAATATTTTCGATAGAGGAGATAGAATCACAATGGGGTGGTAGTTGGTCAGCTCAAGGGATTTACCTCCTTTGTGCAGTGGTATAATATGTGATATTTTCCATGAGTGAGGAACTTTACATTCTGATATTGACCTATTTATTAGGATTGATACTGGATAGGCTATTGCTTCAGATGTTATCTGAAGGAAGTCTGCTGGCAGATTATCAGCTGCCAGTGTGGTTGGTTTAAGTTTTTTGAGGAGTTTAGCAATTGTATTTGTAGAGACTGGGTGCAGGGAAAAGCTGGAGAGGTAGTTTTGTGTGTTGGAATGGGTTGGGGTTTTTATTGAACTGGGGGTACAAGTACTATTTTGGGTGTTGGCTAGGGCTTGGACTGTTTCTGTAAAAAAATTATTAAAATTGGGTGGGAATGTTTTCATGGTTGTTTGGTAATATAGGGGATGGAGTGGTGGATTTTCCTGGGTGTAGTAAATTATTTATTGTGGTCCAGAATATTTATGGGTTATGAGCATATTTTTCTTGTATGGGTTTGCAGTAGTTAGTTTTCTCAAGTTTGATTTGTTTTTTGGCTTTGTTCCGGAGTTCTTGATAGTGTTGTCTCAAGGTAGTGGTTTTGTTTTTGTGAAACTGTAGCCAGGCTTTGTCCCTTTCTTTCATTAATGTTTTAGTATCTTTTGTTAGCCCTGGAGTATAGTTAATTTTGATTCTAATAATTCTAGAGGGTGCGTGATAGTTTAAGATGTTTAGGAAGGTAGAGTTAAAGTACTGCACAGTTCTGTCTAGAGTTAGTTGCTTTAGGGGATTCCAGTTACAGCAATTTAGTGTATTGATTAAATCAGTAGCTCTAAAGGACTTTTTTGTTACGTATTACTCTGAGGATAGGATGGTGAATATGGTGGGATCGGTCCCTGATTAGGTAAGTTGCTTGGTGGTCACTCAGACTTTCAGGAATACAGCCTGACTGCTGTGCAAGAGTGGAGTCAGATAGCAAAATCCAGTCTAGAATGGACTGGTGTTTGGATGCCTTGTCAATTCTAGTGGGATCATATATAATTTGAGTGAACACATGGAGGTTAATATAGGTAGTGGGGGTTTGGTTGGTGCAGTCAGACCAGTCAATATTAAAGTCACCTAATAGTATGGTTTCTTGTGGGAGAGAGGTTGACATCCAGTTTAGTAGGCCTTCCAGTATAGTGGTGTTATTGCCTCATGGAATATAACCCCCTGCAATAATTATTTGTTTGTATGATGTAATAAGAAAAACGTAAAATGTAATATTACACAACAGTGGCAATTGCCTGTACCTTTGTGGGATGATAGTTAAGATGAGGTAGTTTTATGGCAAAAAGAAGAATATGTTTCAATAGTCAGTTGCCTTGTTTTGCTTCCTGCCTGTTACCGGTTCCCATATATTGACTGCTGTATGTTTCTCCATTGAGTAATATTGACTGTCTACCTTCTATGTTACATCTATAAACAGTTATGTTGTAGTTTTATAATATTTACAGTATGTATACTCTACATCTGTCTTCTTTCAGGCCAAGTAGAGCTATGGTATCTGAAAGTGCAAATCCCTGACACCCACCATTTGCTGTTGGGGAAAACCAGGCCATAGTAGATGGCGTACGCATCCATGGTGTGTTTTTACTCCAAAGGGGCAGGCAGGATATTGCCCATCGAATGATATTATGACAAGAAGTAGTTGCCAATGTAAATGTCGTGGGTGGCCATGGAAGAACATATGACCAGGTATGCCACAGGGCTTCTCATATGAAAACAGATGCCAGACAAAGAGATGCTGCAGTAGGTTATGACTTCATGGGTATAGGAGAAGGCCCTGCTATGCAACAACCAGTGACACCCAATAAGTGGATTCCCTGCTATGTGACAACCACTGACCCCCAATGAGCAGTTCTTCACTGACCTCAGGAGCAACCAAAGCTCCTATGACACTGATGATCAGCATGTCCTTCATATGGGTGCCAGTGTGTCAATATCCCAGGAAAAGCTTACAGTTAGGCCTTGCTATGTGTATTGTTGAATAGTGTTGCATATTGCTAGAAGATAAATGAATAAGTTAAGTGTGTGTCACATGTAGCTGTTTGTGGGAATTGCAGATTGCTACTGTTATAAGCTTAGCCTATATTCATCAGCCACATTATTGTGTACATTTGTGTTGCTTGCATCTTTAAATGTGCAAATGTATTACTACCTCTGTTAGTGTTAAATGTAGTTTTATTGGACTTACGTATTTCTTAACTTCTTCCAGGTACACCATCAATGCAGCAAGACCTGCCTCAACCAAGCACATCACAGGAGGATCTTCCATGTAAGCCTAGTTACCTGAACAGTTAAATAGTGTTGTACAGGTCAAGGCATTTAAATGAAGTAGTTATTTGTGGCACATTTGGTTTTTGTTTTGGTGTTTAAAAGCTTAGCTTATGATAGTAAATCACATTCTTGGGTAACTGTTGATTTGATTTTCAGGAGACTATGTAGTAGACCCTGTGTTACTGTTGACTGTGGTTTTGTTGGATTACCTCTTGCTTCACTTCTTCCAAGTCAATCCAGCCTACAGCCACACTTGCTGGCTGCAGCTGGTAAGTAAAATAGTGTAATTTCAGTAGTGCCAATCAATATAAAGAAATATTGTAAAGTGTCATTTGTATTTAAGTCATTTTTCCAAATGTCTCAGCTTTCAGTAATACTAGCAGCATTGTTACTTTGTTAGCATTTATTGCAGTGTAGTATTTCTATTACTAAGCTATTCTTGTGTTTCTGTATTTTTCTCACAGGTGTTTCTAACAGTGGAACTGTGGGCACTGTGCTACCTGATGTCAGTATGTCATCTGAGTCTGATGATGATGGTGGGCAAAGTGAGGCACAATCTGGGTGGGCAGAAGTTGAAGTTGACACAGAGATTGTCATTCAATTATCCTCTACATTGAGCTTTGATACAGCCAGTAAGTCTACTCCTACCCAGTCCACTGAGCCGACATATTTTGGACAGTTTCAGGGCAAGGACATTGATCAGGAGAGTGTGGCTACTGTGGCTTTAGTGCCTGCTGTCTGACCATAGCCAAAGTGTGAGTGAGATGCCATACAGGAGGAATGGTGCTCAGAGGCAGCCTGCTGTACCCCCACCACCTGGTGCAGGTGTCACTTCCTCTGCCACTCGGCAAATGTTTAGAGCCATCATGGAGGCACAAATATGTTTCCATCATCTGTCCAAACAAATGTTCAGGAGCATGGATGTGGTACAGCTTGAGATGCATAAATGCCTACATTGTGTTGCTGTTGCTATGAAGTGCCTACATGACATGTTGAAATGAGCTGTGTCTGTGATCTAACATCAGCAGAGAGGGGAGCAGGATCCCCATGGAGATAGGACAACATCAGCTGCTGTCAGACAATGTGGCAGTTCAGATCACGCAACCATAGTGGCAATACTTCCACTGGTTCCGCAATGAGTGTGCTGTCTGCACACAGACATGGCAGGACATGGGGTCATGGCCCTGGGCAATTCCCAGGAAGGGAGCTCATCCAGCAGACAGTGGTCACATAGCAGCAGTGCATTTGAGCATTGTTCTGGATGACAACCTGCCAGCGTAACTCCTGGCAGAGCCAGGTTTTGCAGTTGGGGATGACAATGATGAACTGCATTCTTTACCATGTACTACTCACACCTGTCCAACAGACCAAGACATACAGCTAGCACTCCATTTGACAGTGTCCATGCATACACTCACACACCAATTTCACATGGAGGACACCCACACACAGACGCACACAACAGGTATTCACCTTCTCTATATTACATTTTGTATTTTGGCCCAAATGTGTCCCTTTTTACTCACACACACTCACCAACTTTTTGAGTCAGGCTAGGCTTCCTGCCTCACCCACATCACCCTCTGCAAGTGATGATAACTGTGCCAGATCCCCGTGTTCTACCTTTGTGATTCAGGGAAACAAAATCAGTGTCTGATGCTGAGGGTGTATAGCTAGGTTGTTGCTTACTATATTTGCATTTCTGTTGTAGAAATGCTCATTTTACCTGTGACATATTTTGTGATTGGATATGTAAATAGTTGAGAGTATGCAATTGTCACAACTTTCTACTGAATACTGTTGTAAGGTTTGGGAACTGAGAAACTGTGGGATGTATCATTAGTTTGTAACGCCTGTCTCTAATGACAAACACACAACACCCTGTGCAATTGAAGAGAACTGTTCCATATCCCCTACTTTATAACATATGTCTTACAGGATTTTCCAGCCAACACCTATAATGCACCTCAAAGGTCACGCCATTATAATCTGATGTTTGGTTTGTGTGACAGCGTGACCTGTATTTTTCCCTTGTTTGCAGTTTAATACTGAACATTTTTATTTTATTTTTTATTTTTATTTCCATGATGCGCAATGTAGCGCAAACAAAGAAAGTGCATGTTTGAGTGATTACTGCATTAAACATTAGAGCTACACACTCAGTTGAGAAACAAGAGTATTTTAAGGAATTTTTAGCAACTAGCAGATGTAAGTGATGCTGTATACACCTGCTGCTTCACTGACTGTGTGGTAGCAAGTGCTAAGGATATGTCTAATATGATGTACAGATGGTACTCAGTTCAACTACAGATTATGTAGTTAGGTTTGGTGAGCACTGCTGTGTGATGCACCACTTACCACAAACAGCTTTGTCTATGCATATTTCATTTGCATGTAAAGTGGCAATACACAAACTGCACAAATGGGCCACCCCATAACAGATAGGACCCAGACAGCTGCACACATACACAGAATATATTCAATTAATACTGTTGGCTATTGCACACACACATTTCCTGGCAGCATGCATTGTCATTCATGTTTGTGCACTGACAATCAGTGTGCAGCACTTTCAAATGTTGCAAATCTAGAAAGTGCGCACTTCCAATAAGAGTAATACCTGCAATTGGTGGGATGACATTATTCTATATTGGTCTCAATCTGTGATAGGTATGGCTGGCTTTCTTGGAGAATTTTTGAGATTCTGTGCTCAAACATGGGGTGTCCAAGAGTCCAAATGGTTTGTTGGGCTCCTAGTCAATGAACATGGGCACATGCTGTTGCAGAGGGATTATTATGCCTCACATTACAAGGCAGAGGCATGGGACAGTCTGGCCCAGGCTCTGGCTAGTGCTACTCATATCTCCTGCATTGGTGAACAATGTAAGAACCACTACAGAGACCTCAGGATGAGGAACAGGCATACCCTCAAATTACAGATCAAGGAATGTAGGACTGGGGCCACCCCACAGACATGTAAGTGTCACATACAGACATTATTTGTCAGACATAAAAGCTGGATATAGTCAGGATTGGTATGCTTAATGGTATTCTGTTGTGTTCTGTTTTTTCCACAGCCATCACAGACCAGGCACTGGATGTGCAAACCCATGCAGCTAGATTGGCACAGATGTGAGATGCATGTGGTATGTATGTATCCCAACAGTGGGGCAATTTTAGCATTAAAAAGTTATAATTCATTTATTTGCTACTTATACAGTTGCATCAAATTGAGCATTCATTTTTTAACTGTAATAGGGGAAGTATGCATACATTACTCTCGAGGGGAAAACAACAGTTCATTACTACAAAGTAGTCATAGGTTGTGCTATCAAAATCTACACTTCCCAAATATACTAAATATATCTATATATATATATAATATATAATACACTAAATATGTTAAGGTTTCATCAATATTGCAATGTAACATCAGAGCTGTAAAGCAGTGCCATCACTGGTTTGCTGTAAACTGTAATCAATATCTTTGGACCGCACATTTGTGCAATGTATGTACACAACAAGGATCGCTTACTGCAATCTACAGTATATTGTGCATCTGTTAGAAACTGAGTAGTCTGAACTATAAACAGAGGTATTTGTTAGGAGTTTGTAGTGTTAAAAGTAACTGTAACAGAACAGAATAAAATAATTGTATCAATGCTTTGTATGTCACATATGAAGTTACTAATATTCTCTATTTTTTCTCATCACCCCAACTGCTTTATCTCCCTCTTTTTGGGTTTATTATATTTGTTTTTGTGTGTGTGTTTACTTTTTTGTTTTTTATTTTTCCCACAAGACAGTGGAGTAGGACTGTCCCATGGGATCCATCTGCCCCCACTCCACCAGCTATAGCACCGCTGCCCAGCACATCTGGTACAGTACCTGGTACCACCACTTCTGCTGCCTCTGCACTGTTCGGCCCCTCAGGTAGATCTACCTGGAGTACAGGCCTATGGTTCCCTCTGGCCACAGTAACAGAGGGGATGAGTTTATCATCTGTGACAAACTGGCAGGGATGGTGCATAAGATTGTGCACTGTACTGTTGGTGCATGCTTACACTGGCTGGAGACACTGCTCTCCATCATTGTATTGAATAACACAAAGAGACACAGACATCAGACACTGCAGTCATCAGCGCAGTGAGGTAACAGTGATAACATTCCAGTGGGTGAGGACTTGATTCTCACTGTCACTCAACTGGATGTCCATGGGTTAGAGATGTCCCCACTCTCACCCCATCCATAGTGTTCACCCACCACATGTGTCTTTCACCATCCCTGTCTATTCTCTTGTTTGTCTTGTCTATCTGCAATTGCTTCCTCACCCCAACGTACCTCACACAGACATTCCTATAGCCCTTCCCCAACATTCCTCTTTTTCAAAAAAAAAAAAAAAGGGGCGCTTGTCCCACAGAAAAAAAAATGTCCCATACATAGCTCTCCATTTTGCACATGTGTTCATGACACATATGATTATTTTAAATTCTCAATACAATTCTCTATACAACAAATTGTGTTGTGGTCACCCCACCCACTAGTTGTGACAGTCCAAATTCAGCCAAATGTGTATGTTTTATTCTGGAAGAAATGGATAGCTATGGTTATTTCCTACATCCTTCCTGCACATTCCTGCCTTGTTTTCAATTTGTTCTCTACCCTGTTTGCTTCCCATTTTACCAGTTTCCTATCTTCCCCCCTTTTCTTTTCTTTAAAAAAATTTTGCACAATGATGCATGGTGCCGGATTAAGAAGGCATGATCAGCCTTTGACAGAACTGAACTGGGTAGGGTCCCAGTGTCTGTAGGTTTCTTAAGCCATTGTTTATCATATCGTTGATAATTCTTTCCATAGCCTTGCATATGAGACTTGTCAAACTTATGGGTCTGTAGTTTTCTGGCCCTGAGGATGCCCCCCCCCCCATGCAGAGGGATAAACATTGCAGTCCACCATTCATTTGTCATAAAGCCTGTCTGGATGCTATGGTAAAATAGAGATTCTATTGGGCCTAACAGGTTATGTTCCCATATTATTAGTATATCACATGTTAACTAGGTAAGTGCTTTCAAAAGGGTACAGTTGTTAGAGGTGGTCTTAACAATATCATCCATGTTATAATCATCTGCAAACTTAGATTGGAGATGAGAGAAGTAATTGTCAAGAAGGAGGAATCCTGGAGAATGCCACTAGTCAATTTCATACCTTCAGCATAGGTCTCAGCAACATTCCTTTACATACATGCTATCAAAAATAAAAAAGTATACCTTTATGATTTGGCTTGTGATGCACAGAGTTAATCAGGTTACCTAATCTGAAAATCCAATTAGGCTCAGCCTGGTTTATAAGTGGTAACTGTGGAATTTTGGGAATGTACTCAGATTTGTATGCTACTGTTTTGTTTCAAAAACAAAAAATGGAGACGGTTATTTTTTACTGTTGCCTGACTCATTGTGAAGTTTTGGTTTCATCCTAGTAACTGTTTCCTCACTGCCATTTAGTTTGCTGGTTATTTATTAGGGTTATGTACAGCAGAGTGATGCATCACATTCCAGTGAATGCATGCTCTTTTTAAGAGTTGGAGTTTAATTTCTCATTGTTGGGCAACTAGCTGGTTACCCAATTCAGTGATTGTTAGGGACATTGCTAGACCGCAGTCCAGTGAGGGAGGGTAAAACAGAAGACTCAGAAGTCATAGTATGCAGCCTGTGGCCCGAGACTCATGCTCTGGATAATCATCCTGATTGCTCCTTGAGTAAGTAGTCATTAATGCCCACTGAAGCACATACAAATGCACACACACATGGTTTGGGGTGCAGGGGGCTTACCTCCTAATTTTTAAAATGTATTTTTTGACACTGATAGCATCACTGTTTTGAGTTGTGATTTTCCAAGCTTTTAGATGTTTTATCCTCAAATAATAAAGTGGCAGTTTAACAAGAAGCAGTTATTAATAGTATACCCCAAAGAACTGCAATTTTTGAGTTAGAAAATCTTGTTAATCTTCCCGTTTGTCATTTAATTAAAAAAATGCTAGAAGTTTGAGTTTGACTGGGGTGCAGAACAAGGACCTGTTAGGTATTGTGGGTGGTCAAGGCCTGAGGCTTACAGGAGTAATCATCTCATCTTGAAGTGTAAAGTTGACTTAGCTTCTAATTTCATTCACTGCCATTTATCTTAATTCTGTTTCTCCTAACCGCTGGCTAATGACAATCTCTGATAGCAAGTTATGAAAAAAGAAAAAGAAAGAAAGGAAGAAAGAAAATAAAAGAAAAAAGGAAAGATGATATGATACCAGTCATCATTCTTATTCATTTACTTAAATTGTTATTCCAGCAGAGAGGATTAGTGGATCTGGATAAATCACAATTAAAGGACTCAGGCCATTCCATACTGTGTGCTGGAGATAACCACACCATAGAGCCATGACATAAAAAAAAATAAAATAAATTAAAATAAAACTCTAGGTTAAAAAGATTAAGTGGCTATACCTGTATGCAGTTGGATTCTTGTTAAAAGACCAAGGGCCATTGTAAAAAGTGTGTGTAAAAGGGTCTATATTAGAACACCGAACATTTAAAATGTCGAGTGTTCTAATATTGACCCGTTTTCAGTGAACGCTGAAAATATCGAAGAAACAGAAAACTGATTTTTTTTTTCCTAGGGAAAGAATTCAGTTGTCCGTTTCTGTTGCTTCCGTATTTTCAGCGCTCTGGTGGAAAGCTATGGGTCGGGTTCAGGTAAGTGTGCGATTGAGTGTGGGTTAGGTATGTGTGCGATTGTGTGGTCATGAGGGTTAGGGCGGGTTAGGTGAGTTAGGGTTATGGCATGGGTTAGGTATGTATGCGATTGTGTGGACATGAGGGCTAGGGCGGGTTAGGTGAGTTAGGGATAGGGCACGGGTGAGGTGAGTGTGCGATAGTGATGGACCTTAGGGTTAGGGTTTGGGTTAAGTTAAGTGGATAGTTAGTGGTGTGTGTATAGTTTAGTGTAGGGTTAGGTGTAAGAGTTTAGGTGTATGTGTGTGGATTGCTGTTTGTTTGGTGTGCTTGTGTTGTGTGTATGTGTTTTGGAACAGCAAATTTTTTCCTAGGAAAATTTTACTGTTTTGAATGTTCAATGTTTAATATTTTCTATTGGAAGGGTTCGATATTAGAACATTCAACATTCTGAATGTTTGGTGTTCTAATATAGGCCCATGTAAAACATATCTATATCTATATCTATATCTATATCTATATCTATCTATCTATCTATCTATCTATCTATCTATCTATCTATCTATCTATCTATCTATTTATCTATCTATCCATTTATATGTGTGTGTGTGTGTGTGTGTGTGTGTGTGTGTGTGTGTGTGTGTGTGTGTGTGTGTGTGTATAGTTAATGTAATGCCACTGCAAAGAGGTCATTGTATAAGTTACTTGACTAAAGTGAGCAGGCATAACATATATATATATATATATATATATATATATATATATGGATTCTTCTCATATAATCAAAATGCATAAGCATCAAATCTAGACTGCCTGATGCTGGAATTGCTGGAATTTTGGAAAAAAAGTCTCCCCAAAAAATTAATGAAAATAAAAATGATTGAAAAAGGAAGCCAAGCAGTGTTCTTTCCTGATGCACCAAAACCCTTCTAATGCATTTAGACCAAATTTGTCTGAACAGTGGCAGTGTTATCAAAACTGTTTTCCTCAGATTTCAGGTTAGGGACAGGGAATTTACTGGAAAAAACTGGCAAAGAAACCAAGGTTTTGGGGACAAATAACTATAACGGGAAATATAATGAAGTGGGATGTGACCAAGAAGTTTGACCTGCAAGTTAGAGAGTAGCTTCCTTACCAGGGATTGATATCAGAGTGTAGGCAAATAAAAAGGGACAGGGGAGTCCTAAGTTAAAGATCTGCTCTGTTAGAGTTTTTAGCCAACTCTAGAACAAAAACTGTGTTAAAAAAGTGATATTAGTAGGACATATAACATATTGCACGACAGCTATAAGAATCAATCATAGAAGGTTAGAAAATTTTGGGAAGAGAGACTGGAAAAGCAATTTACTAGGCAACAATATGAGGAAATGTGTATGGTTTAGGATTTTTGCTTGGAAGTGTTTGCATAGCTATTTTTATACTTTAAGCATAAATTAAAATATTTTTCCTCAAGTAGATAGCAAATGTTGAAGATGTGATGGGGAAGAAAGAGATAACACGGAACATATTTTTTGGCAGTGTAATGAGTTGGCAGATTTTAAAGAATTATCTATACTGATTACTCTATCAGAAATATTGGGGGAACCTTTGGCTTTCACTAAAGAAATGATTTTTTAGGCTGTGACTAAGGATCTGAATTGTCTAAAAATACTAAGGCCTTAATAAGTTTAGTTTTGTTGGTTGCCAAAAATTCAATTACTAAAAAGGGAAATCAAAATTTAAATGAACTGTATTTGAAGTATTGAATATTGTAAAAGATTTAAAACAAAACTGGAAGAGGGATGTTTAGAAAAGGGAATATAAAAATTACATAGGAATAATGGAATTTGTGGAAAAATACATGCAGAATAATGTTCAAGAGGAGGAGGAGTGAAGTTTAAGTTGTATTGAAAAACAATTGTTATAACGAAGGAAAACATGTAATGTATAACGTGTAAATAAAAAATGTTTATATGGTTTGATTTCTTTTTTATTAATGAATGTGTGTATGTGTTTTAAGTGTTAATTTGATAAAAAACACACTGTGGAAAATGATTATTCATAAAACTGGCTTCTTTTTCTTATGACAAAAATATTGTTTCTCTACTTAACAAAGGTTTAATTAACATTCCTTCTAACCATAACATTGTGTGAATTGGTTATTGAACTGAAAAACATTTTCCATACTGATTATTTAGAAATATTGTTTTTATAGTAGGCAACCTGTTCATTTACAGGCAGAAGAAAATGGTCATTTCAGGTTTACATCCTCCTTTATCCAACCCACATATCTGTTATGGTACAAATAACTATCACAGGACACAGTTCAGCAGAAAATAACCTATTTTATTACAAGGAGAAATACATACGTGGGAGACTAGGAAATCAAAGTTTCTGTATCCTCAAACCATAGAATCATACATTATTTATACATTTTCATATTAAAAGCAACATTATTGTGATAATCTTAGAACAACCACTGACCAATTAAAAAGGACATTACACCATTAGCTTTGCTAACTATGATTGTCTGTCTCCTTGTTTATGATTGTCCATGTCTGACATGAGTTCCAAATTCTATAATAAAACTTTGTGTAAAGAGCAGAACTCTGTATTTCTGCCATGCTGGGAGTGTCTGATATTTGACAGGCAGAAAATCATCAGATACGTACTGAAAAACACTTAGGACTTCATCTTGTTAATGAAAGCATATTAGAATGAAGTACCGGCTCTAACATTTTTCCTTCTCTGAATGCTTCACCCTTCATATTCCCTCATCTGATACAGTAAAGCACCACTCACATCATAATAATTCTTTATGACTGGACAATGGTTCCAGACCTTCAGATGGACATTTTTTTTCACTTACTATCAGACTCTTCACATGCAATTTTCTTCTGCCACTGGCATGAACATTTTTTATGCAGTCATTTCAAATGTTTTATTAGCAAAAAAAATGCCTACATCTTGATAGAATGAAAATACAATCTGAATATTGTGAATATTCTCCAGTTATACATATTCTGTCTCTATATTTAATTTTACATTCCTTGATCCCTTGTATATAAAATCATATATCTTACTAAATTGTTTGCAGTACTTTATTTTCATCACTTAGTGTCCTGTGATTCTTATCAATTGTAGTCAGTGATATTGATTCAGTTTTATACATTTGTAGTGTAAAATTCTTTCTAGATTATAACTTTAAAATGCAAGATTTTACCATGAAGAGAATTAGGCCTACCGATAAGATTATAATAACTATAAGCATGACAAATTTTAAAATAACTCCTCCTCCAGTGAAAGATTAGTTAACCACACCCATTGTTAATGATCAGCTTTTTTAGAATGTGAAAGTTAAGCAATTTTTTAAATAATTTCTCTGTTACTGTTTATGGTATCAGTATTATCAGGAATAAACAAACAGCACTCCATATTGAAAAAAACTGCATGTATCCCCTATAGAAGCGAGGGTGAAATCGAGTGCCATGCATTTTTGTAGCACCACACTGAATATTACAGTCAATTCTTAAGTTATCAAATTAATGGTCTCAGAGGATGAATTATTCAAAATTTCTGTGAGCTCACATAACTTTCCAAGCTCACATACTGATTTCACCACCACATAAGCAGGTATAATTCCTGCTCCAGAAATGAACCCATCGCCAAGATCTATGTGAACAAGCCTTTTGAATGCAGTATTTTGTACATTATTATGATAAACCCAAGAAACATCTATATTTCCAACTAGGTTTGGAATATCTTTAGTGTCTCTCCTGTGATGGCCATTAGAAATCATTCTTTCAGGTAAAACTGCTATATGTCATATAGCTGGAATAACATGATCAATATAACAATGACCATCCCAGTCTGGAGGAAACCAGGGTTAAGCTTCATTTTCACAAATGTAGTAATATATATGTAATGCTGCCATGCTCTGCCCTCCAGCCACATCATAATCTTCAAGGTGCAATTGCAAGCACTATTTCCGACAAGAAGTATCCTATTTTTATGATAGCAAATATGTTCTTTAACAGTCATTGAAGTTGAAGCGGCATTTCTGTAAAGGGGTGGAAGTATGTTTATTCTTTTGATTTTTAGAAAGAAAAATAAGATGAAATGTAGTATGAAGCTCTGAATCATTCACTGGTATAGGAATCAATGGTATATCCACATTGTGTACAGTATGAATATGGGTACAAATCCAGCAATTGCTAACATTAAGAATCTGTGCATAAGATTACAAGGCACCAGAAAATAATATTAAATGTAAGATGCCATTAAGGGCATTTAGTTCAGTTCTGACCACCACCTCTCTCTGTTTTTAGCAATGTGTTTATGTCTATCAAGACATGATTCAATACTTACAGTTCCAATGCTTGCAAATGCTGGTGCATTTACAGTTTTGGAAAGCAAAATGAAGCAAAATAAAATGATAAATGAAAATTACAGTAGCTGTTCTTATGATAGGTCCCTAAGAAAAACAAGAATGTCAGGATTGCAGAAGGTTTTGAAGAAAGTGCAAACAATGATGTTTAAGTGTTTGTTCACAGTTCATACTAAATAGATCACCAAACAATGTCCAACCAAAAGGACTAGTGGCAGATGAAATTTTGAATTAATTTTGTTTGGATAAAGCAATGTCTAAATCAGTATCCAAAAGGCGCAAGGAATCTACACTTTTTAATTCAGATGCAAGAAAAAACACTGTCGATGTTGTAGAATAATTGCTGGAATTTACTTCAAACCAGGATGAAGTGGCAGAGTTCAGTTCTTGATATGGCAAAGGGGTAACTTAACTGAATGTATTTCCTAGTTTAAGCTGGATGGCAGATGTGGAGTTAAGTTGGATGGCAAACAGCTTATAGGTAGTTCTAGATTTGGTCTGGATGGCAAAATGGCACTGGCTACCATTTCTGTAAGCTCTGATAATGTCCTTGTTTTTTTTTTTTTTTCATCTGGTTCTGTTTGTTCACATGGAATGACGTCAATGGAATCTTGACTGTACTTATCATAAGGGAAGGTTTTGACTCATGGACCCAGGTGGGGTGTCCCTCACAATGAATGTCGGTAGCAGTTGTGAGCAAAACCAAATATGATATCTTCCATTTGGGGCTAAGTGAATTTCCTTGGGAGTGTACTTTAATGTAAACAAAATGTCTGCAGGTCATGACTATGTTGTCTGTTGATTGATGGACTGAATGCTGAATGACTTTATGATAATTCTGCAAAATAGAGCCAAGATATTTGCAATACAAGAATATAGACTCATCAACATCTTGGGAGGGAACATACTGTCAGTTGCAATAACTGCACTTCTCATACTAAATAAAACTAAAGGCAAAGTGTCTGGCCACTTGACACCAGTTTACTCACAACTTTTAATTAGTCTTGTTTAAATAGTCTTGTTAGCTCTTTAGACTATCCCTGAGGCTTGTTGTCTGTGAGGGACAATAGAATATGACTGAATACAAGGAACACTAAACCTCAGAATCAACTCAGAGAGGAGTTTCTTAGCTACTATTCTAGCGTCATTTTTCACACAATGACATGCCTCTACCCATCCAGAAAAAAAAAATGTCAACAATGACTAATGCATATCTAAATTTCTGCACTTGAGGAAGATCAATAAAATACCACTACAGATAATCAAATGTTCCCCAAGGCTTTTTCAATGAGTGAATAGATCTAGGTACTCATTTAAACCATTATGTTCTAAACAAATTACACAAGTATTCACAAAATGTGAAGCAAATTTTTATAGATGAGTGCTATACCAATCAATGGAAACCTTTTTTATTATTGCATTTTTGCCCGAATGAAAAGGTAAATGATAAGTTTTTGCCAACTGATTTAAGAAATTGTGCAGAGCTACTAGTCGTCCACCCAAGTGGTGCAAGACAAGATTAGGATATCCTCTACAACCATTGCTTATCCACCTCATTCTTTCAGAGTCCTCTGACATTGAAAAGATAATAACTCCTGTAAAGAAAAAGTGTTGCTAGTTTCATTCATTTGCTGCAAAAAATATAGTCTGGACAGGATAAGACAATGCAACTTAACTTGCTGCCATATCTCCAAAGTTATTACCCTTTGTTACAAAAGACATTGGTTTTCTGTGTAGCATAAAAACACATGAGTCCTGGAAGTTCTGATTAGTTTTTTTTTGTTTGTTTTGTTTTGTTTTTTGATAAAGCAAAATAAGCAAACCCTCACTCCTGCTTTAAAAGACCCTTTACCACCAATTTGTCCAGGCCAGTAGACCATGACCTCTTCTGTCACTGAGGTAACCACATACAAATGTTCTGGAAGGTTAAGTGGGAGATTATGATAGATGACATGGCCTTCCCTGGGATGTAGGTAAAAATCAGTACAGATACTGGTAGAATAATTAATTGCTGGGGGAGACAGAAACCATGACATCCTCAGAGAATGAACAGAAGTATGCCACAGAGAAGGCAAATGATATAGCCTTTTGTTAAAAATCAGCTTAAGTAGGTCTAGGTCAATGGAGTAATGGGTGAAATAGAGCTGAACTGACACTTACTGCAATCTTGATAAAGAAAATAAAGTGATTTGGTGAATGGGTTTGTGAATAAAGACGTTAGTCACTGAATTGGTAAAACACGTTTGGGGAATAAGTTGAGCCATGCTTGTGAAAAGAGTAAACAAATTGCAAATGAATTATACAGAATTGGTTGGTTTAACGGTTAAAATATGTATATATTGCTATAAAGCCAACCTGAAAGGAATGGGTTTAGCAGAAGAACTAATTATGAAATAAATTGTATGACAAGAAGGGATTATGTAAAAACAAGAAGGGATTATCTTGGTTAAAATGAATCAAGATCTGGCTGAATAAGTAACAAGATGAAAAAAAACAAAGTAAAGGGTGACAAGTATGCATGAAAGACGATGCTTTGGGAGGCAGAGAAAAGGTTAATGATGGGACTGGAGGAGGTGAATGGCACAGCCTCCCCTGGCACTAAAGAAATGATTCCCCCTGATTTGGGAAAGGCCTACAGCATAAAAAAGAGTTTAAATATAGTGTGAGCATTTGCAATAACTGAAGAGAATCAAGTTCTATTTAAATAAACTACACTTTTTAAGCACCTTAATTATTTTGTAAAACTACTTTAAATACAGCATTATTTTTGCAGTTCAGTGCTCATTAGTGAATTACAGTATGAATACAATATGATTCAAATATGTTGTTCAATATTTAATGTGGGTTCATATTAGAAGCTCGAAGGTCCTGTTCAGCAAATACAAAAAGAGCGACACGTATTGCGCGAACAACGAAAACAGTGAACGCTCAAAACTGGGAAATTTGAAATGTCGATTCGTCATAGTTAGTCTGTCTGCGGTATAGCTCCGTAAGGTAAGTGTGCGATAGTTATGGACCTTAGGGTTAGGGTGCGGGTTAAGGTAAATGCATAGATAGGTAATGTATGCAAGGTTTAATGTAGGGTTAGAAGTAAGGTTTTGTTAAGTGTATGTGTGTGGATTATTTATTTTGTTTGGGTATATCTCTGTAGGGTAAGTGTGCGATAGTTACAGATCTTAGGGTTAGGGTGCGGGTTAAGATAAGTGCGTAGATATAGTGTATGTATGTGTTTATTTATTTTGTTTGGGTAGGTAGTATGTCGCTGGCAGTGGGTTGGCCGAGTATGATGATTCATGATTTTAAATTTCGCTGTTTACGGTGTTCGGTGTATTTGCAGTTCGGTAAATATGTGTCACTCTTTTCGTATTCAATGAACAGGACCTTCGAGCTTATAATATGAACCCTTTAATGTCACTGAATTAAAACAAATATAGTGACAGGAAACATTTTTATTAATGCAATAACACTAGTCTATTATGTAGTTACTGTCAATGAAGCAGTTGTTAATACAATAATACTGCTGCTCTTAAACTGACAAAATATATGCCTGAGGTTTCTTAGAGCACTGCAATAAAGTATAGTAGAAGTTTCATTTGTTACACAATGTGTACTTCAATTTAATTATTATATGATAAAAATAAATACTACTAAGAAATGCTACTTCTAAATCCATAACAATTCCTTTAAAAATATATCGCTTGCTTTCCTTATATCACAGCCTGAGAAAGCTAATTTTTAATATAACTGTTCATGAGTATTGACTGATGTGCTTCAAAGTGAAATTACGATCAGTCTACAGTTACTATACATCTCTGCTGACCGATTATACCAGTGTATGTTGTGCGGTTAAGTATTATATAATACAAATCTCTGCAGCAATCACAAGCTAGCATGCAGTTAGAACTGATAACTGACAATACACATCCAAGCATAAGCTAAAACCATCACAACAGTGACTTTAGTATATATCTTTTACCTCTTACTCTCATTTAACAATATGAAAGTTTCACTCTTGAATTTCTTTCTCCGACTACTCAGTTGCAATTGGTTTCCAACAAGCTGATGCAGCAGTCAGATGGTCAAACTTGACAGATTCCTTGTTCTATAGATTGCTTTTATAAGTTCATATATTCATAGGTATATGGTAGGCTAATGACTACCAGAGCTTTTATAAGTCTAGCCATGCAGCCTAACCCAATTGCATTCCCTGGTAACCTATGCATCTTAATTGGGGGCATGTTTATTAGGAGGGGTATGTTTGTTAGGAGGTTGCTAAAAAGTTATGTGAAGGATGTTAGTTAGGGAATGTTTACTGTTAGCTTCAGTCTATATGAGACATGGGGGCCAGCCTAGAGATGAATTTATGATTACCCATCCAATGATAGTTAGGGAATGTTTTCTTTCAGCCTCTGTCTACAAAAGACATAGATGACAGACGGGATGAATTTGTGATTTCCCATTCAATGGCCTAGATTACATTCGAATAGGGATATGAATGGACTCTGCTTCACATGGATGGGGAACCTATTCCAGAACATGGGAATTGTTTGAGTCACATACAGTATCTGTCTTGCCAGCATGTCCTATTTATATCACAAGCAAAGTTCAAATCCCTGAACCTAGTATTTCTGGTGCTGCTTGTTTTGGGGATGTGTAAAATCTCCAGCAGGGTTGGGTATAGGGATGCTTTATATATCAAGCAAAGATCATATCTCAACAGCCAGTAGGAGACTGAGTGTAGAGACATGCCTTGTATGTGATTTCTATAGGACAGTGTGTTAATACCCTGGATTCTGTTGGTGAGGAACCTCTGTGGGCATTCCGACTGTTGCATATACCTAGTCAAGTACAAGTGAATGGAGGCATTAAACTCATTCATGGGTCTGATAAGGGATGAGTGGAGTGATACTATAACTTCCTGGGACCTGAATGCCATACTCTTACTTATAAATTAGGTGACATAGAATGATTTTCTTATTATCTTGGCTACATGTTGGTCAGTGGCCTATTTACTGTTTACAGTTCTCCAACTAACAGGTCAGCTCATATTAGTATCTTATAAATGGAATAATTTGTCTTGGTAGATGTTTTCCCAAAATGCACTATAATGCATTTCTTTGCAGTGAGTTTTAATTAGTGGCTTTGGCATCAGTCATTTGTCTGTGTTAGACCCTCTTGCAGGATGTTAGGGTCATTGGGGGAATTTATGATAGCTCCTGTCTTGCAGTCATCTGCAAACTTACTGAGACAGAGGTCCTTGACATTACACAGACAGAGGTCCTAACCTCTGAAAAGTAGATGCCAAACAGGAGTGGGCTCAGCATGGAGATCTGTGGTATGCCACTGGTGAACTGTCTCTTGGCGGAGGTAGTCTCATCAGTCCTGACTTCTTGGGTCCTATCTGTGAGCCAGCTGGCAATCTTGTGAGTTGTGTAGGGATTTTTGCCTAGTTCAGTGAGTTTATCCACAATGCCTGAGTGGGTTTTTATGTAGAATGCCTTAGCCTGGTCTAGGTAGGTGGTATGCACCATTTTACCTTCTTCCATTGCTTTTGTTACCTTCTCAAAGAAGTCTACCAGGTTAATTCCTTGACAAAATCAAACTGGGGTGGGTCCAGTGTCTGTAGTTGCTAATGTCTTTGTTGATCATTTCCATGATAATTTATTCCATGGCTTTTGATATTATACTAGTCAGACTAACAGGTTTGTAGTTTCCTGTTTTGACTGTAAGTCGACCCTTGTGAAGGGGAATAGCTGTTGCCATCCTCCATTTGCTTTATAAGTAGCCTGTTTTGAGGCAGTAGTTTAAGTGTGTCTCAAGTGGTCATGATAGATCACATTTTAGGATATTTAGGAAGCAACCTGGGATATTGTCTTTCCCCACTGAGGCTATGGTCTGTTCCCTGCTGATAGTTGGGGGGGGGTATGTTGGTAGTAATTTCACAAGGGGTGGAAGGGGAAATTGGGGGGTAAAGTTTGAACTGCATTTGTCTGGCAGCAGATTCGATATGGCACTCTACTCAGTAAATGTGGTACCATTTTCTACCAGTTGAGCACACTGCTATGTTACCTTCGAGGTTTCAGACATAGCTGCAGAAGGCCTTGTGGTTGTCTTTATCCTGAAAAGCTATGGTTGATCTTGTAATTGGTCTTGCTGGAATGAATTAGTCATCTTAATTTCCTGTTTAGTTTTATTACTGAGCTTTTGTCATTATAAGAATTGCTCTGTCTGACTTTGGCCATAACTTTTTTTCATTTTGTTATATACCCTGTTAAGTTCAGGATTCCATAATACAAACACCAACCAAAAATCAAAATAAGAAAAACTCATAAAATTCAACTTCTCCAAACAGATCTATATTGTCACTTTATTCTGGTACCTTAGTTTGTCTCCTTCTTAGGAATGATTTGTGTAATACAGACTGATCCAATTTATACACAAAAACGTGCCACGTCCATTAATTAAACAATTTATCAATTAGTAAACCAACTGACATTTAAATAGCAATATTTTAACATGTTTATAACATCCTATCATAAAAATATTTATGAAAAACTTCTATTTTGTTCTTTAATGCACAGACCAATAAATATTTCTTATACAAAACCTACCAATAACATAAAATAGATTCCTATAAAGTCAAACTACTGTCCAAGTTCATTCCCCTAAGATGAAGTGTCTTGTAATTAATAATCATCCTATATTCCAATCTATTGAGTTCCTTTCTGAAACTACCCCCTCTATCCAAAGGTGGCCAGGCCAATACACTAAAAATCAAACTGTTCCCCCATGCACAGAAATAAAGTGGTTAGCTATTGGACTGCTTACACTTTGCCTTCTAATATCCCCCAAATGTTTCATTATTCTAACCTTCACCTTTCTCTTAGTTTGTCCAATATACCACCTAATATTTTGGCATCCACATCCAATAATATAAACAACCTCTGCGAAGTTACAACTAAAATGTTCCATGGCTCTGTAATTCCTACCATTAATTTCCCATCCATTTAAATGTTTGACCCTGTTACATACTGAACAGTTTCCACAAGCATATGTCCCCACTCTATCATCTTGTCTAACTGTTGTCCCATCTCCACTGAACATCTCTTTCAGATTATTATATCTACCATATGAAAAAGTGATATGTTTGGGAAACAAATGTCCTACTGTTGAATCATCACATGCCATATACCAAAATTCTCTATCTTTTTCCAAAACTACTGAAAACAAGGATAATTTTGTCACAAAAAATAATTTATCCTCCCCATTTTTATATCTCACATCCTTCCCATAATTTCCACAGCATTCACCACAATATTTTCAGTCACATCTCTTATCATTTCTCAAAACCTGATTCCTCGCTTCAAACAGAACGGGTTCAGAATAACCATGTATGGCCAATCCATTCTGAACCTCATTCAAATACATATCCCTCAACATCACATCTGATGTATTCTTGTAAATTCTCCTAAATTCCCAGTAAGGTAAGGATCTAATCAAATGGGGAGGATGCATACTATACATGCAAAAAATTATTAACATAAGTAGGTTTCCTATAGGGTCTACACTGGACCCTATGATCACTACATACATAAAGTTCTACATGCAAAAATGTCATAGTTTCAGAACTCAAACAGTATGTGAATCTTATACCATGAGTAGTATTGTTGATGTGTTCCTTAAATTCGAGAAATCTTCTTTGTTCACCTCTACATAGAAAAATCAGATCATCAATAAACCTTTTATAATACACCACATTGTTTGAGAAGTACTCATTACAACACATGAATTGCCTCTGAAATTCACCTGTATAAATAATAGCATAAGTGGGGGCATGTGAAGCCCCCATTGCTGTTCCTTGTTTTTATAGGAAAATTATTTTTCCCCTGTCTAAAATAATTATGGGAGAGATACAATTCCAATATGGACAGTAAATAAGAGTTTTGAGGTCCTTCCCCCATTATCCTGCCCATTGCTTCCAATCCTCACCTAGTCTTGATATTAGTGTACAAAGCACTAACATCAACAGTGGCCCAAAAGTAGCTATTCTGACATTTTTAAGCTCTCACACAATTCTACTGTATTTTTAATGTGGGAAGGAACTTTCAACAGGTATTTCTTAAAATGAAATTCCAAAAACCTCCCCGCATTTTCCAGGTAAGAGCCTAGTCCTGATATTATAGGCCTACCTGGGGGATTGGACAAACTGTTATGGATCTTAGGGATAGCATATCATTTTGGATCCTGAGGTTCCTTAACAAACAACCTTTTCACATCTTTACCTCCCAGGAAACCAAACTTTTCCCCTGTTTCCAACAGTTCATATAACTCTGAATTAAATTGTTTAACTGGGTTGTTAACAAGATCAACATAATTATCACTTTCACAAATCAACTGATTTACCATTTTATTATACTGTTCCCTGTCCATAACAACCTAGTTAACACCCTTGTCAGACTCTTTAAAAACATATTAATTTAGCTGTGAATGTACTTCTTATAAATCTGTCCATTCATCGTTTGTCAAATTATATTTATTTCCTGAATTCAAAAAGGCATAAAATTCATCTTAAACTCTTTTACACAGAATACTTTCAAACATATTAATGGCCAAAGAAATTTCTGGTGGCATAAAACTACTGGTAAGAGGGAACACAGGGACACATAAACAGCCATAACCAGAGTGGAAATCTTCATACTGTTCATTATTAACAGAATCATGTATTTGCACTTCATCATCAGTTTCCCCTTCATCCATTAACTCAAAAATGAATCAGTTTCATATATACTGAAATTCAATAAAGTATCATCACTGTTCTCATTATTCAAATTGTTAAACCCATTTTTATCCTGAAAAAAATACTTTTAAATACAATTTCTGGCAAAAAAAGTTTTGCATCCAGTATTAAATCTGCCAAACACGGTATTCTAGTTGGGATGAACTTTGCCCCTTTTAATAATGCATTTTTAACATTCTCAGACAGACACATATTGGATAGATTAAAAATGTGTAACTGTTCAAAAGTCTGTTTAAAAAAGTCATTGCATCATGTATAGGGAAACATACCCGAGAGTATACAGAGCCAACAAAGTTCCTTATTTTTTGTTGACCTCCCTCTGCCTTTCTTCTTGTTGCGTGGTTGCCCTTGCCTGGGAGATTGTACTGGGTTCACAGAGTTTTTTTTCAGGGTTTACAGTTTCCCCTATTTGCATGTCCTCAAACGACACATTTAATTTACTTGAATAAGTATCACCTGATGAAATTGAAGAGTCGTGTCTTTCCCTGGGTCCTGGGACACTTCCTCTTATCTTTGACCTGCCAAGACATCCTCTCCTTTGTCAGGAATACACCACATTATTCTCAAAGTCCCTGATATCCTGATTTAATTTCTTTTTTTTTCCACTCCAAGACGTTGTTCTTTGCTTGCTGCGCCTTAACATTAATACTGTTTTTTGTGTATAAATTGGATCAGTTTGTATTACACAAATCATTCCTAAGAAGGCGACAAGCCGAGGTACCAGAATAAAGTGACAATATAGATCCGTTTGACAAAGCTGAATTTTATGAGTTTTTCTTATTAAGTTTAGGATTCCACCAGTGTGGTTTGTTTTTGAGGTCTATTTTGGGATTACTTATGCAAGGTTCAGCAGCCTGTAGGCAGCCATGTACATGTTTGGACTGTGTTTCTGTGAATAATTCTGCATTAGCTGTTTTGAACTCTGGATTGGGATGGGGTACTGAATTTAACCAGAGGTTACTCAGTTTCATCAGTATTCCTTATCTTCTCAAGGATTAATACTATCATCACTGTCTTGGTTTAATAGCTACCTCTCAAATAGAATGCTGGCCATTAAAATTGCAAAAAAAATGCATTTCTCCCTTTCTCTTTGTAACAGTGGCAGTAGCTCACTTTAAGGTACCTTGCTTTTTAACATTTTCATCAATGACCTGCCCACTGCAACCAATCCTGCTTCCATTCTTCAGTATGCAAACTGATTCAACCCTTTTCTGCTCAGCTAAAAAAATAGATAAACTGCAACAGGTCACCCAAGAATCACTTACTTGCATTGAGTTTTGGTTAGCTGACTCATAACTGCTGCTTAACTCAAAAAAATCAAGGGTGATTTATTCATCTCAAGCATCAATCTGTTCACAAACATCACTTATCTACATTCTCTAGTCACACTAAAATTTAGCTAGTAACCCATACCAAACTATTGGGGGTCATCATTGAAGAAAATCTGAAATCTGACATTCGCATAAAACAAGCTGTAAAGAATACCTATCAGAAATTCATGCCCTTTACAGGGTTAAGCTATATCTGACAGCTAAAGCTACAACTATTGCATCATCCTTCCTAGTTCCAACACTTTTCTATGCAGTCCATGCACATTACCCTACAATCTACTTTAATTTCCTCACTGGACCAATGTAATAACAAAGCAGTCAGCTTTACAACTAACCACCATTACAGGTCCCACTACTGCAGACCTTTGAAACAGCTACATTGGCTAGATGCATTTATTATCCCATTCACAATTAGTAATTACCTACAAACATATATTAGCCTGTAAAATGCCTTAGCTTAAGCAATATTCTTCAGCAGTCTAGTAGTCCACTGCACTCTACTGATAACATGCTACTGACTGTAATCAAATCTAATAATTCTTCAGAAGGGTCATTGTACTTCTCCCATCTCTCAAAAATCTGGCACACAATCTCCCTGCCTCTCAGACAATTTAAAAATACAAAACCCCTTTAAACTTCAATTAATGCAACACTTCCTTAACATAAGGCTGTGGTCATCACTTACTCAGCACTACATTCTACCTACTAGCCTAACAATATTTAACAAACTACAGTATTAGTGCTCTATTTCCCTCCTATGGAAAAAAAAAACATCATTGTATCAATCTTTATATATGTCACTCCTATGCTTCAACAAACAATACACAGTCATTCCTCTGCTTATATTATCTTTGCACTCTACTTTCTCACTATCTCTTTCCCACCATTCCTAACAACCGGTGGACACTGTCCCACGCTATGTATAATCTTCAAATTCCTAAACACTTCTCCCTGTACTGTAACTTATTGCTACACAATGATATCATGATTTGTATTATTATTATTATTATTATTATTATTATTATTATTATTATTATTAACATTATGCTCTCACTTTTCCTCTCTATTATCTCATCCTATCATTATACCTACATACTATTTCTCCACCCTCCTCTATGAAGTACATCTACTCTGCTCTCCTCTCTTCTTTTGCTGAACAAAAGTTAAATTGTATTCTTGTATTTTATTTTATTGTATGGACTTCTGTTATACTTGTATATTTGTACACTCTATACAAAATATTTTTTGTCTTTTATTTACTGTGTTATATAATACATGTTCTTTTAGTGTTTTATGCAGTGTGCCAAACCTGAGAGACAAAGCTAGTGGATAAGCTCAGAATGAATAATTGTAGAAGTGGGGTTACCAGGCAACCTGGTATACTACCAGGCCTCATAGAAGATGCATTTTTTATTATGGAAAGCACTTTTAACAAGTGTTCTTTTGCGATGAAAAGTGGATTTATATCCTTAGGTCTATTTGGGTTTGGCATAGATGCCTCTGGGGTGAATCTAGCACTGAATTTATTTGCTGATATATTTATGATGTCAACTGGATCAGAGAAGGTAATGCCATTTTGAATGAGTTCATTGCACTGTTTGGTGTTATTTCGTAACTTCCTGATGTATACTTATCTAGCACTTACATGCAATGATCTGGGGATTAACAGTCTGGAATGCATGGTGGCACAACACTGATTGACATCTGTCATTATCACCCAACACATAACTGTTCAATATACCTTACTGTGACACACATATATATCATTCTTTTCTACAACAATTAATCTGAATTATGTAGTGTATGACATACTGTTACAGTATCTTGTGAGTTGTGATCGACACCTTGATGTTTTTTGTTTGTCAAACTACATTGCCCATTTCCCAAATATCTGTCATGTAAACAACTATGTGCTGTCTGACACTTATAATAAAACTTCTGTGGTGCCAGGGTTCTGATGAAGTCTTATGACGAAAGCGCTTGACCGACTTGATTTTATTGAGTTTTAACTGATTGTTTGTTATATCAGTGTGCTATTTTTTATGCTTCCATTCAAGGATTAAACGTGGAGTTATTACTATTTGGTCCCAGGTTTTTGGCTACTTCGAGTG
>NC_056731.1:1410567243-1410584743 GCF_019279795.1 Protopterus annectens | reverse complement strand
TAGAAAACACATTAAGAAATAAAACCTTTAGTCTTCTTTTGATAAAAGTCAAAATGCAATTTTACATAGTTAATACAATGATATTAAGTATTACTACCAAAACTGAACTTTTTCTTTTGCAGACCATTCTGTGAATATATTTCATCAATTATGGACTGTGTCTGTTTTAGTCTTAATTTTTTAACTTGATTAATTTATTCTTTTGCAATCACAGAATTTAATTTATGACTTAGAACTGTTCCATTATCTCTTTGCAACTGCTGAATTAACTATAAGAGGCAAGAACCATGTGCTACAGCAAGCATTTATACACTGCTGAAAATATACAGTTTCAGTGTAATTTTAACCATAACATTGTGGTTATATTTCTGAGCTGTCCATAAGAATGGAATGCTATTTACATATTAGTCCATCAGCTGTATGTATACAGTATTTAATATAATTTTTTTAACTGGGATAACCAATACTAGTACAGATAAATGATGGTCCAAAAACCAGTAATGAGACTCCAACTTAAAACCAGTGATAATATTACAACTTGACAAATTATTTTTGAACTTATTACAATGTATCCTGTACAGTATGTATTTACACAGACTGTTTGCTATTCATGCATTTCAATCTAGTAGGTATCCTGGACCCATTTTTTCTCTACCCATATTTATTGCTAGACATTAATTTAATTTGTACTGAATTCTTCTGCATTTGTACATACAAAGACTATCATTTGTACTGAATTCTTCTGCATTTGTACATACAAAGACCATAATTTGTACTGAATTATTCTACATTTGTCCATAAAAAGACTGTAAAGTACATTTAGTCTAATCTTACAAATTTAATAACATTAATATTAAGCAAAATCTTGGAAAAAGTTTATGTCTCTTTAGAAATATTTAGTGGAATTGGCACCAAAGGCATATGGCCTGTTATTTTAAACTACATACTGGGCAATTAAAAACATTCATTTGTTTTATACCAACATTGTTTTGCCAAAAACATATTAAAAATAGTGTCCATTATTGTTCAATGTTTTACATATCTTTACTCTCTCTTGTATAGCTGTAATAAAGCAATTTTAAGCCATCTCTTTTTTAAACTATCTCTTGTATAGCTTTACAGTTTAACAGGTTGTAAATGCAATTTAATACCAAACAATACAATAATAACTAGCATAAATATCTTGGACTTTCAGATTTAATCTGTTTACCAGTGTTTCTTATGCACTAATACCTTGTTTTTTCCTCCCCCCCTAAAAGAGTATTGTCAAGAAGGAATTAAATATTATTTATTCCTGTAGCTTTATTTTAGACCCTTTTACAATACATACTGCTCACACAGTCAGTGTAAAACTGAGAAAGTACCCATCCCCCTGTAGTATTGCACTATTGTTTATCTGTTTTATGCTGTGAGAATAGAATGTATACCAGCCCAACACTTTGGTTATACATTTGCTTTATTAGGTTATTAAAATATAGACCTTTGTCTGATTTGATCATTTTTATAAAGCCTTTGCTGTTTATTACCACTAGTAGGTATCTATACCCTCCTGCACAATTGATTTGAACTGTATGTATACTATAGCCCATCTGCTGGCTATACTTGATGCAACTGAGTTTTTTTTTTTTTTTACTTTTAACATTTACTTGCAAACAGATTATCAGTAGCATGTATGCACAATTATGACATTTTATTACAATTACCAAATAGTGTTGCCGGTAAACATTTTAACAATTATGTTTTAATTTATTATTTTGTATTTTTATTTTATTTTACATTTGTTGACCGGGCTAGTCTAGCTGGATACATGTCCTTTTTCAGTAGAGGCCCGGGGAGAAAAGCTCCAAGATAATGTGAAGACAATGAATTTTTAGAAAAACTCAAGCCACTTGTTTGGCAATCAGTCTTGTTTCTTATCTTATCTGCTCAACATTTCCTGTAACTATTCATCCAGTCTAGGAAGGTCTGAGCTCACATTTTATACTCTATAAACTATAGTTAATTATTTTGGCATTTTTCCTTTAATTTGATTGCGATTTGCATAACTATGCATTTATACTACATAAATAGACATTATTTTACAATTAGCTTACATAGATTTTAATATTGTTTTATTTATTTAACTGCTCTGCCATTCATTTTACAAAAACTGTTTGACTAATACCATCTGTGATTTTATTTCTTTTTAAAATTGTCTATCAGAGCTTTAAGTGTTTGGTGTTACTATACAATTATAAAAAATTGTAAAAAACAAATAGATATTATTTACATTATTTATATTTTCTGTTGTCTGCCTGTTATTCTTGTGCATTGTAAATAAATGTACTCTAGATGAAAAGAACATACATGCATGTCTTTCTTGTATCTTTATATCTTTATTTAAACATGTCAGTCTTGTGACTTTAAATCTTTACTCTTATTATTAACTATTTTCATTTAATTTTATGCACAAGAACTGTTTTGTGTAACTTTTTTATTTATTTTTTATACACTAGAATAGTTTTGTTTACCTTTTGACTATGCTATGAATGGCAGTCATATGCTCTACTTTACTGTAGTACTGATAAATGTATTGCTTTAAACATTTAAGAATGATTTATCCAGACATTAGATTTTACCATCCTAGCATGCGTGCTTAAGCATTTTCAAAGCACAAACATATTATAAAATATATCTCTTTTGTACAGATCAACTGTAGTTTCCTGCTCTTTCCCAATGTTCTCTTAAGCTCAGCTAATTTATTTCCTTTATCTTGTAACTGCTGTTTAAGAGTTTCCTGTAATTTTGCATGGTATTTCTGAGCTTCTTTAGTAACCTGTTCTGTTGAATCTGAAACTCCTATGCACTTTTGAAAATATGTATGTATAACTTGTCTAAACTTCCTGAAATCATTATGTCTGTCTTTTAGAAGTTTATTACATTATTTTGTAACAAGATGTACTAGAGGTTCTATCAGTAACTGATTTGACTGTTGTTGCAACTCTGAAATAAACCTTTTACATCTGGTGACAGAACATAACTGTCTAACATTTGAATATAATGTCAACATATTAACTTTTCTTGTTTTTTACTATTACAATTTTTGTCTGTACAGTCTAACCTTTGAATAGTTGCATGCACTGTATTTTTATGAAATTGTACACAATAAACATTTTTTATACCACACATGATTTTGTTTCAGATACCAGTTAAATATTGTAATCCATTTGCATAATGCCTTACTATTAACTTGCAATCCATTTGCATAATGCCTTACTATTAACTTGCCCTAATAAGGTTTTACATTTGCTAATATGCTGTATATACATTTCATTCTGTTATTATTATTATTATTATTATTATTATTATTACCTCTATGGTATTCATACTGTATGTAACACAGAAACATTTTCTTACCAGTCAACAGAGAGGGAGATGGCCAAGCTGCTTTACTATAGATGATTGAAAAGTCTCTGTAGTCACTTGTGAAGTTGGTACAGCAAAACTGGCAGTTTCCGTCTTACAACTTTGTATTGTACCTTTTTTGGAGAATTTAATAATTCACAAGTTATATTTTAATCTTAAAGATACTCGTGGATAAGACCTACCACTGTGAGGCAGACCACAGACAGTCTAGGTAGTTCCTGTGGGGCTTCAAGGATAGGTTTCTCTTGTGTTCAGTTGGTTTTCAGTATCCTTGTCAGGTAAAAAAATTGTAATAGTAAAAAAACAAGAAAAGTTAATATGTTGACATTATATTCAAATGTTAGACAGTTATGTTCTGTCACCAGATGTAAAAGGTTTATTTCAGAGTTGCAACAGCAGTCAAATCAGTTACTGATAGAACCTCTAGTACATCTTGTTACAAAATAATGTAATAAACTTCTAAAAGACAGACATAATGAGTTCAGGAAGTTTAGACAAGTTATACATACATATTTTCAA
Organism: Protopterus annectens; assembly: GCF_019279795.1. NCBI lineage: Eukaryota > Metazoa > Chordata > Ceratodontiformes > Protopteridae > Protopterus > Protopterus annectens. The sequence goes on along the minus strand of NC_056731.1, from coordinate 1,410,580,819 downwards.
AAGTGCATAGGAGTTTCAGATTCAACAGAACAGGTTACTAAAGAAGCTCAGAAATACCATGCAAAATTACAGGAAACTCTTAAACAGCAGTTATTCTATTCTATTTTATTCTATGCTTTTTTTTTTTTCAAAATCCTCTGCCCCAGTCAACAGCCCGTCGCTCTCCGGGTGGTGTGCGGTCCCTACCACGCCTTGTGTTAAGACTCAGCTTGTTCCTCTATTAAGTTACCTGACAAGGATACTGAAAACCAACTGAACACAAGAGAAACCTATCCTTGAAGCCCCACAGGAACTACCTAGACTGTCTGTGGTCTGCCTCACAGTCTACCACACCTTGTGTTAAGACTCAGCTTGTTCCTCTATTGAGTTACCTGACAAGGATACTGAAAACCAAGTGAACACAAGAGAAACCTATCCTTGAAGCCCCACAGGAACTACCTAGACTGTCTGTGGTCTGCCTCACAGTCTACCATGCCTTGTGTTAAGACTCAGCTTGTTCCTCTATTGAGTTACCTGACAAGGATACTGAAAACCAACTGAACACAAGAGAAACCTATCCTTGAAGCCCCACAGGAACTACCTAGACTGTCTGTGGTCTGCCTCACAGTGTAGGTCTTATCCACGAGTATCTTTAAGATTAAAATATAACTTGTGAACGCCTTCATGTAATATTAATTGTGAGTGTATTAAATATAGAGTATTCTGTAAGAACCAGCACACTCGCAGACCTACCCCCCTTGACCTTAGTCTTAAATATCTCCCCCCAGCTCCTATCCTAGTGGAGCTGGTGCTTTCCCTTCTTTCACCACTAGAGGGCAGCACACTACTTGCCATGGTAAACTATCTTTTACTTACAGTAGAAATCCACTAGCACTGTTGTCCAGCCTTTCTCTGTTATCCCTGCGTCTATTTTTTGACTCAAGTAATTACCCCTTACCCAACGCAAAGTTGAATAGGGTCTTATACTGGTTAGAGGGAGAGCTTCAGAATCTAGACAAGCCCTTATCAAGCATTACCATAGCTACTGGCTCTTCTCCTTCTTTAACTCTCTGCTTAAACTCCCATCCCTGCTCCAGCATCAGTTATAAATTTGCTCCCCACCTTTCAGTTTAGTAGTACTAGAAAAGTTTTTCTTACCTTTCCTTTAGCCTGTAGAATTTAGTCTCTCTGTTAAACTGATTGCCTCTCTACCTTTCTCTGCTCCAGCCCGCTCTGTTCGCCCTGCGGGCTCACTCCGCTCCCCTACCCTACCCCCAATTCCCACCCACCCCCAGAGGCCCTAATCTTATACTTACCCAACCACACCCCCTACTAGTACACACCCAATCTACTTTATTGCCTAATTATCACTTCTAAGCTTTTCACGCCTATCTAACTGCCTCACCCTGCTCCCTTCCATCACACTACTACTCATTACCAACCTTTCTAAACCTATCACACCCACTATGACCTTCATATTTAAACTACCTCACTTACTGCTACTGTTGATTTTTCTTCCTTTATGCCATATCCTCACTTCCTACGAGCACCTTACCCTTAGCAGAACACCCAATTTATCTAAATATACTAGCTCTATCCGTCCTATAGCTGAACAAATCCATATTAACCTCCTGTCTTCCTGCCCTTACCTTCCACCTCACTATCACAGAGTAGCCCATAACAGGTATCACACCACCAGAAAACTCTACCTAATACCCTCCAAAAATTCAACCATATTCCCAACACCACAAACACTCTTACTGTTACATGGGGACATTCACCCTAACCCAGGCCCAGATAACTCCCTACTCCATACCATCCCAGACCCTACAACTAACAACCTAAATTCACCTTTTTCTCCAAACTCCCTTTCAATAGCGCATCTAAATATCCGTAGCGTGAATAATAAAATAACGCAACTCCATGCTTTAATAGACCTCTACTCATTTGATATCCTCTGTCTCACGGAAACTTGGCTTAAACCAAGTACCAAAGACAACTTAATTACTCCTCCTGGCTACAGCATATTAAGACTAGATCGTCTAAACAAAAAGGGTGGGCGAGTTGCTTTACTCTATAAATCTGACCTGCAGGTGACCTTAATTGACTCACTACCTCCCTCCCCCGCTAATGCTGAAATACTCTGCAGCAAACTCCAAGTAAATAAAAGCAAAGCCATCTATATAATATGTTCCTACATCCCTCCAGGCAACAACCTAGATTCACTTGAAAACATCCTTAGCTGGCTCTCCTCTACCTTTCCACAAGAAACCATAATTTTAGGAGATTTCAATATTGATTGGAACTCCTGCATATCCCCCAAACACACTACACACCTCAACCTCTTTAACTTTCAACAAACCATAAACACCCCTACCAGGATTCACAAATCTACCAATAAACAGACCATCTTGGACTGGATATTGGTCAACAGTAATCCCACCTCATATAAAACTGGAATACTCCCTGACAATATCAGCGACCATCTTCTCACCTACATCATTAAACAAAAAAACAACAATCTCAAACAGGCTACCTATCGTACTATACGTAACAAGAAAAGATTTAACCTTCCAAGTTTCCTCAATGAACTCAAAGAATATAACTGGTCAGCTCTTAAATACCTCCCACTTGATGAGGCCGTTACTTTATTTAACAACACATTTCTCCAAATTCTTGAGCATCATGCCCCCTCACGCTTAGTTAGAATAAGGTCCAAAGCTGCTCCATGGCTCTCTAAGGAAACTAAGCAAACTATGCTATTAAGAAATAAACTCTGGACAAAATGGAGAACTACTAAAAACCCTATAGATCATCAAAACTTCCGACAGCTTAGAAATACTGCAAAAAAACTGACCCTTCTTGATAAAAAAAAACTTCTACCTTCAATATCAACAAAACCAAAATCAGAACCCCAAAAATTTCTGGACAGGTATCAATAAACTGCTCCATCCAGGGAATACCAAAACACCCACACCTGCTAACCTAGCCCAGACCCCTCCCACTACAATAGCCAACACTTTTAACAACTTCTTCTCTGAAACAGTCACCTCACTAGCAAAAACTATGGTTCCCCCCACCTCCCTTCAAAAGACCTCTCCTCTTACCAACAGCCCCACTCTAAAACTTGACACAGTCTCCACAACCTATATACATAAGTTACTCTCAAAACTCAAACCATGTACTCCTTCTGCCGACCAACTTCCAGCTGACTATCTCCAGCTAGCTGCTGCTGAACTAGCTTACCCGGTCTCCATCTTAATCAACAGAACAATAACCAAATCTACTATTCCTTCCCTCTGGAAAGTTTCTCACATTATTCCACTCCACAAAGGAGGTAACACTAACGAACTATCTAATTTCCGCCCTATAGCCTTACTATCGCCACTATCTAAAATTATGGAACGCTGTATTCACCATCAACTTCTTAACCACCTTCTACTAAATAAACTTCTTGCAGACTCCCAACATGGTTTTAGACCTTTTCATAGTACTTCTACTGCTCTCCTCTCCTTCACAGACACTATCAACAAAAATCGCAATAACAACCTTTACTCCTCAGCATTATTTCTTGACTTCTCTAAAGCCTTTGATATGGTGAATCATAAACATCTGCTAGACATTCTACAATCTCTTGCTCTTGACTCTTTAGCTTTGCGCTGGTTTGACTCATATCTAACAGAAAGAAAACAGGCAGTCCTTTGGGAAAACCACCTATCTTCTCTGCTCCCAGTCCTAATAGGGGTCCCCCAAGGATCAATCTTAGGCCCCCTTCTTTTCTCTATATTTATAAATAACCTGTCCTCCTCTCTCCCAACATCCACATGTATTCAGCATGCAGATGATTCAACTCTCGTCTGTTCTGCTGCATCTCCAGCTGAACTTTATTCCTCCACCCAAAATGTCTTCACAGCAGCAGAAAACTGGTTCCAACATATCTGTCTCCTCCTTAATCCCAAAAAAACAAATTACTCATATTCTCTTCAACCCTTAAGTCAGCCCCTCTCTCCTTTTCTATTACATCTACCAACAGTACTTTCATCTCACCTGATTTATCCACTAAACTACTAGGTGTAATAATAGATAATCAACTGAACTTTGACACCCATATTGACCTTACTATCAAAACTGTTAATAAAAAGATAGGAGCCCTCTACAGACGTAAGCCCTTTCTAACAACTGCTAAAGTGTCCCTAGCCCAAACTAATCTCATCTCCACATTACTATACGCCTCCCCAACTTTTATCAACCTCTCTAAATCTAACCTTCAGAAACTTTCCACGGCCTACCACAGCATTGCTGGGTTTGCTACAGGTTCCCCATTTCGCACACATCATTGTGTTAATCTCAAAATGCTTGATTGGCTTGAACTTCAACATCTTATTCTGTTACATCAATTAGTCATCACATATAAAATTCTCCATTACCCTACTAATACACCCATACTCAATAACCTTGTTGCCCCCTACAAGAATCTCTCTTCCCTTCACTCTGCAAACAAACTGCTAGTAGCCACTCTGAAGTCACACAATAAGGCAGGCGACTCCTTGTTCACCAATACTATTGGCCCATACTGGAATAAACTCCCCACAGAATTGACTACTTTGGGCTCATCACAACTTTTCAAGAAACAACTAAGAAACTATCTCAAATCCCACTGGCTATGCCCTTGCTTGAATCCAGACTGACCTCCCATCTAACTTTCTTTATACTTCTCTTCATTACTTCTCCTTCTTCTCTCAATTCTAACCCTCTGTAGCTCGCCTATCTCTCAAATGGACTTTCTTTTTTCTCTACAAGGTCACTTTCCCCTTTTATAAGATATATTACTGCAACATGTCATCTCACCTTGTTTTTAAACCTATTAATCATCCCTGCTGTGCAATTTCTGTTTCCTAGAACTAGTGCCCAGGCACAAATTGTTTATCATAATTCTTAATATTGTAAATATTTTTGATTCTTATAGCTGTTATGAAAAATATGGGATCATGGATCCCTTCTTGTATTTCTCCTTTGTTTTGTTTACCTTTCTTAATGTGCTACTGTAAATGTAACTACATTGAATTTGTTCTTTACATTCTTATAATTTTTGTTTCTTTTGTATTCTTTTATTGTCCTTTTTGAATGTGTTTACTAGTACATAGTGGAGCTTTTCTCCTCGGGCCTCTGCTGAAAATGGACATGTATCCAGCCAGACTAGCCCGGTCAACAAATGTAAAATAAAATAAATAAATAAATAAATTTATGGCACTGCTCACCTTCCTGCACTGCAGTCCCACTCCGGATTTAGACATTTAATAAACTGTATTATTGCTGCAAACTGTAGAAAACTGTAGAAATCTGAAGTACTTCACATAAATGTTAGTTACTGTGCTTTTACAGGAGTGACCTTATACAAGGCATTACCCACTCACTTCCCCTGATTTTGGATACAGGCTAGAAACGTTCATTAGAGTCACCATTGACAATTTTATTTTATGTGTGCTCTGCTTCTATGTTGTGCTGGATCCAAAGTCTTCTTAAGACACATAGTCTTGCTGGCTGTTTACTGCTGAATCAGAGACACAGAGCTTTGCATGACTCCATCTGTAGTTTGTTTAAAGCACCAAGCCTTTCAAGTTGCACACTGATAAAGAAATATATTTTGCAGCTATAAGCACAGTTACAGATAACTTATTGTATAATAAACCACACGTACTCTTTCTGTCAGATTGTAGCATATATTTACAAAGTTTTCCTTCATTACAGATATGAATGATGACTTCTACAAAATACCTCTCTCTGTCCCTCTCTCACATAACTGAACTACTACAATTATTATATAGAGTGCTAGTCATGCACATAGATTTTATTTCCTCTTGGTATCTTTTTTGGCCTTCTGTGAGAAGTTACATAATGTCTGCTTTTAGACTTTTCTATTGTCCTTTTGTGATTTACTTGTAAGCACTTTTGCTGATGTGAGGATGCCATTAACAGAAATCTGAAAGGAAACATCTATACAAGCTGTTCCTATTGAAAATACATCATGTATTGCTGAGTTTAGATATTTGTTCTGCAAACATGAGAAAAGCATGTGATACTTGCTTTCCAATATTGCTTTGTTAGGCTTTTCTGATGCTGTGAAGAGAAGCCTGTCTGTAATACATATAGTATGAATGCACATTTTACATTGCTAAACTCTATACATATATTCAAGCAAACTTGTTATTCTATGCTTTATCTTTCAGCATATTTACAACAGAATTAATTTCAGCCTTATATTCATAATCTCTAACAATCACCTACTACTATTTGTATTTTTTTTTTAATTTAATAATATTCTGTATTTCTTTGAACAACTGTAGTATACCTCACATGCATTTTTTTACTGTATTCTCAGCTTGTTGTATATCACTATATAACATCAAATATGTTTGCAAACTGAATATTTTACTTATGTATGCAACTTTAGGAATGTTTGTAACTGTCCTAGGAGTTTTTATCCCAAACGGGCTCTTCTTGGCCCAGCGTATTTCCCTGGTCATTAAACTGAAATAAATATATATATATATATATATATACATATATATATATATATATATATATATATATATATATATATATATATATATATAGTTTTACTTTCGAATCTCAAAATACTGAAATATCAGATTTCAGTATCTCCAGACAAGAATACCAAAAGCGTAGTTGTTCAAAACTGCATAATGACGGATCTGAGGTTGCCAAATCTGAAGTAGTTGTGGTGCAGTCTGTTCTGCATAGTATTATGTCCCGTTAGAGTTTAGTGGTTTCTGGATTCTAAACATGGCGCCCGATGTGTGGTTATGTTCAGAGCTTCAGGTAGGTTTGTATTGTGTAAGGGTTTTGGGTAGAAATGTGTTTTGTTTTAATTTTTTGGGAAGTTTTAGGAGTAGATTGGGTTAGGTAGGTAGGTGACAGGGTGTGTGTGTAAGTGTTCAAAGTGATAATTTTTGTACATGTGTTGTGTGTTTCTTGTGGGTATAAATATGACAGTGTACAATGGGAGTGTAGAACATGTATTAATATTTATGTTGTTTTTGTCATAGTAGTATGACCTTGGAGTTGGTATATATAAGTAGCTGGGGTGTGGGGGTGCAGAAGGGCTTGTTCCCTGCTTAAACATATAGTAGTGCTAAGTGTTTTGACTTTATTTGTTTTGTGTTTTGTGTCAGGGGAGGGTTAGGTCTTTACTTGTTGTCTTTTATTTTCGATAGTTTGAATGTCAGTGTAGTGATTGTTTATTTTTATGGAAGTTCATGATTCTGATCTCGAGATCCTGAAATTCGATATTTCAGTATTCAAAGATTTGAAAGTATAACTATATATATATATATATATATATATATATATATATATATATATATATATTTTATTTAGTTATTTAGGGGAAGCTATATGTATTTCATCACAATCATCAAGTTGACACTATGCTCACTGACATCTGTGCTATGAATAATTCTGTAGCATCATTTCTTATTGTGCAGGTGTAGAGACTTTATGACTTACAAAGACAGATGTTTAAATCCAACAGTGTGTATTTTCTATAACTGTGTAAAAATCAAATGTTAATAGGCAACACTGGCTTGCTTAGCAGATTTGTTTGTGTACAATTCTGCTTAGAATGACATTTTTACAGCATGAAGATTTTAAACTGAGGTTTTTTCATACCTTCTGACTTTCCTATGCACTGCTCAGTTCAATCCCTTCAAGTTTATGCTTTCTGGCAACTTTAATATGATTTTTTGTGTGGCATCATCTCTTACTGCACTTTTCAAGAGAATGTTGCAGATATTAGAATCCAATAGTGTGTGGCATGTATTACTATGCTTATAACTAAGTGAAAACTGGCAAGAAGAGCTTATTCAATGGATGTTAATAGCTAAAATGTTACAAAGTGGCAATACTTTCCCAGGTTCATATTTTTAAATTTTTTTAGTCCCCTCAGACCTACTGATAACTGCCCAGCCCCTATTGCCCAACATCAGTACTGTGTCTACCAGCATTCTCCTACCCACCCAGACTTGCTTCAGTTTTGCTGTTGCCATCATGGAGTTTAAGGGCATCCAGGGGGGTTGGCCATCTCTGGTTCCATCTGGTGTTATTTTTATATACTCTACCCACTTTTCTCTTTATCCACCTCCATGATCTGGTTGCATTTGACAGCATCTCCCCTCTTTGGACCATGCCTCTCTTTAGAGAGCATCACCAATGAGTGCCCTCCCCCCAAAAAAGTATGCCTATCCTTCTCTGCCACTCCATTTATCACCTGAGCTGCTAAGTGAACCCACGTTGGCTGGGCCATACTTAGGGCTTTATTCTTCTACACTGCTGGAGCAGCCTCATAGGTGCTGAGTTTTGATTCCCCAGGTGATATACTCCTTTTAAGTCAACCCGCATGCATTCAAACACACTCTTCAGGTACAATTAGAACTAGAGGCACAGGAAGCTGTTGAAGACTGGGGGTGGAGGGTGAGAGGGGCATTTAGTGATCTAAAAAGGGCAATTTTTTTTAAACTATTTACTACCACAATATAGATTCACTTGAAGGACATTTTAAGCTTAGCCAGTTTCCCTCTGGGTGCTTGAATTAACATTTCCTGATTGGTCTTACCTATCCTATGGCTGTTAATTGTATATTAGCCCAAGTGAGAATAAATGTGATCATAATATAGATAATTTGAGGGGACCCATGTAAGGGATGCAGCATTTAGGAACCGTCTCTATCCATTAATGGCATGAGGGGCAATCCTGCTGTACATTTTCTATTACCCATCCTTAGATCCATGTTGCATTTGAATAGGGACAGGGATGAGCTTTGTTTTACTTGAATGGATAGTCTGTTCTGGAACAGTGGTAGCCTCTGACTCTGTGATATATATCCATCTCTCCACAACATTCAGTTTAGATACCTGGACTGAGTATTTCTGATGCCATTTGACTTGTTGATGTTCAGTAGGTCCATCTGTATTATGTCAGAGGATGCCTTGTATGCCAGACATGTCACCTCTAAGCACTGAGTATAGTGATATATCTTTGAGGTGGTCCATGCAAGACCTATTATTTAGGACTTGTATCCTTTTAGTAAGGTATCTCTGTGGATATTCCAATTGTTGCATGGGTCTGGACAAATACATGCCTAAGTGGGCATTATACAAAAATTATTGATCTAATGAGGGCTTTGTAAAGGGGTACAATGACATCTCTAGATCTCGTCACAATTAGTTATTGTTTGGGACAAACCTTCCTGCATGATGGTTAAGTCATTTGGGGATTCAATAACTGCTCCTAGCTTGCAATCATCTCAGACTTAGTCAGCCAAAGCCCTTTGGAATTTCCTTCTACTTTTGAAATGTATATGCCAAACAGAAAAAGTCTCAGCACCAAACCCTGGGGGACACCATTGATGGCTAGTCTCTTCCCCTATTTTGGTCTCCCGCATCCTGTGAGCAAGCATACATGTATACATTCTTTGATTCACCTTCCTGATTGTATTAACCTGATTGTATTAAGTTATATTCCTTGTATAATACAGCACCACTTGTTCGAATGTGTTTTAAATTTGTAGTTTGAAACAGTCTTCTAGTAAGCAATGAAACAAAATGTATGAACCAATAATGACAAAACTGCCCAATTCATAACATTTCCATCATAGAAGTCTACTTCCACACCAACACTATAAAAAGAATGACAGCAGTGTAAGCCATAGGCATCTTGCACAGCTTTGCGCACTTATTTTCAATTTAAATTTTTTTGGGGGGTGGGGCAAAAGGTCAAAAGCCAGGGGCACATTTTAAACATTGTGTGTATAATTTTGTAAAGTTGCTAGAATAAAATGTCATGGTACCACCATGCATTTCACTAGTAAGTCTTGAACCCATGACTCTATGTACTACAGTCAGAGTAGCATATAACTATGCTAAATCAGCACCTTCCTAAAAAATAGGAAGACTGAAACTTACTGGCTATCATTTAGTGAATTCATTTCTCACTTCTCACCACAGCTCTCACTCTTAGCACAAAAAACCTGGGGGAATACAAATTCAGTTCTCACTATAGCTCTCAAGTCTTAGCACAAAAAAACTGGAGGAATACATATTCAGTTCTCACTACAGCTCTCAACTTTTAGCACAAAGAAACCTGAGGAATACAAATTCAGTTCTCACTATAGCTCCCAACTCTTAGCACAAAGAAACCTGGGGGAATAGAAATTCAGTTCTCACTATAGCTCTCAACTGTTAGCAAAAAGAAACCTGGGCAAAGCTGACAAGTGGTGGTGGCTAGGGAGTTTAGGCTCTTTTTACCCTATACTGAAAGTACAGGGTTTGAGCCTCAGTGCCTCTAGCCACCAGGTGTATTGAAGGCAGGCATTTACACACACACACACACACACACACACTTTCCTTACCTTACTTGACAGAACTTGTCCTGTACTTCATTCCGTTCTCAAAACATGTTCTTCATTTCACCCTGCATCCAGTAAATTATTCTGCGTTGCCCTGTTAATCCCTGCAGCAGCGAGTAAATCCCTCCCACTTGCATTTGAGTCTGGCCAGCCAGAAATGCGTGAGCTCCTTCAGCTCAATTCAGACAGGCTGGTAGAGGGAGCTGATGTAATCATGCGGGCTGGAGTCGCTGAGGGAGCTGACATCATTGCATATGTGATGATGTCAGCTCCAGCTACGAAAACTTAAAAACAAAGAGGAAAAAAAAAAGGACGGGCCAGGTAAGTTGAAAAGTTGCTGGATCTGCTGCAAACGTGGGGCGGGCCTCCCCCCTTGCTGTATGGTTCTGGTGCCTATGATTAGAACTGCGTTTTGACTTATTGTATGGTTTGACAGCAACTTCACAGGTCTATAGATTGTCTGACTTAAATGAGTATGTGTTCATACCCAGCATTGTCTGCCTTACATAAGTGTGCAAAGAAAATATATAAAAAATATTAAGGAAATTGTTGCCAGGTTGGACTGGCTTATTCAACACGTGTGATATGTGATACTTTTTTATGTTTTTTTTTTTTTTTTTTTTTTATGGGAGGGTGATCTCCATCCCCTAAATGCTGTACTTTCTTGTAAGCTTTCCTAGATTAATGATTTATATGTTGCATGTTCCACTGTGTAACAGTTACCACAAAACAGCAAAAGTAATCAATGGTGAGGGCTAATTATTGTCAGTTTCCATTTTTTGGAAAGAAACTGCTGAGAATTTGCCTCCAGCATTATGGCTCTGTTAACCATCATGCAATGGAGATAGGGGACAATGTGCAGAGGACAGCAGTAGCATTATACTCTTGTCTAAAAACATATATATATATCTTACTCATTACTACAATGGATATCAACACAAGCATATTAAACCACTAATGCATTATGACTGTTAATGCATATTCTTTTACTTCAGATGTCTGCACTTACCTTCATTATAATGGCCTGTGGAACTACAGCATCACCTACCTGTTGGATTTATTGTAGTAGTGTTACTTCTATATCCTGTAGTTGATCAGGGATGGGGTGTTGGTGGTGGGTCATCTTTTGTTTTTCATCGCTATCATATTATTTTCATGAGTCCAGGTTCCCCAGCTTTATCATGATGCTGCAGACAATAAACATACAACAGGGCTTTGTTTTTCAGTATTCAAATGTGCCATTAGTGCTATGCAGACAGAAAAAATGCATATATTTATTATTTATTGCTTTTGTTAATAGAGACATTGCATTTTTTTAGAAATAAATTAATTTCAATTGTGAATTTATTATTTTTAAATTAACTCCCATCTAAAACCACTCTAATGGAACTTTATATTCAAACATGCAGAACACTATAATGTTATAAGCTACATCCTTGATCCAAAGGGAGCATTTTAGACTTGGAGTGGGAGTGCTGTCTAGTTAAGTGACTTGCTCAGAGTCTCACAGTAGGCAAATAAATGCTGAGGGATTCAAACCACTGGAAGCAGCTTGTTAACAGATTGCACATGGTTTTAATTTGCTGTGCTAACTGCCAGATTTTATTTCAGCTGCTTGCACTTGCCTTCATCATAAAGACCTATGCGACTATGGCATCCCACACAGTAGTGCAGCTAGGGTTGGGCTAAGGCCGAAACTGCCTCGGGTAGAATGTGCTGGAGGATATTAATGGCCAATCCTGATCACTCTTAAATGTATACTGGCTTTTAAAAGCTGGTATTGCATTTGTGTTTAAACTGAAAGCCATGGCGCTCCCTGTGATCTAAACTGTATCAACTGTTTGCTACATTATAGCAGTTTGCTACAGTTTAAAAGTAAAATTTTAAAAGTGAAAAAAAAAAAAAAACTTTTGTTTTTATTTACCTAAAACCTGAGTGCTGTAGTGATTGGTGGAGGATATAAACTGTTACAATTTAAGAGAAAACAACTTTTTTTTTAACTATATTAGGTAGGAGGTTAGGGGCAAGGTGCAGAAATGGGATCTGATTGGCTACTGCATTTCTGAAGCCCCAGGTACCTGATCATGGACTTTTTTTTTTCTTCCACTGAAGAATTGGGACAGGTGGGAGGGAACATTCACCTGATCACCTTTTTGGTGTACCAGTGCAAGTAAGAGATTTTTATTTATTTATGTATTTATTTATTTATTTATTTATTTATGTTAATTTTACTCTTCCATTGAAGAACTTGGGTAGAAAGGAGGGGGCATGTATTGGCCAGCTGACCAGTGGGCCATTAGAAGAGCTGGGGCAGGATGGAGGAGGCATGTATCTGTCCACAAGGTTGGTAACAGAAGGAATAAAATCTTTTTTTTTTTGGCTCATCACTTGAAATTTGAAGAGTTGATGGGGTTGGGGGTATCAGCTCATGGGACCGGCATAGGGCATTGGTTGAGCCAGCTAACCCTCTGATCCCATATATGCAGATTTTCTTGTACTAGTGTCACCTCTGCATCCAGCTGTGGGACAGAGAGTGCATGCTCACTACTCCAGAGATGCATTGATGATGTTTTGTTCTATTCACGGTGCTACACATGACTCTAGTCCAACTATGCTTAAATGCATGGAGTACATGCGGGTGTCAGCAGCTATGGCTCCAGGTGTATCCGCCATCACCTAATAGATATCCTTGAGTTACCTTCCCAAGTAAAATACATGGCATATGCCACTGAAATGCCATACATAAGCATCATCATAGCACCTGATGTATGGGCAAACACAGATGTGATGCGTTTTTGTGGGCAGACACCACATTAGATGTTTGCTGAGTAGTATGCCTGCATACCTCTTAACTGCTTAGAGCAAGAAATCTGGACAAAGCCATAAATAATGGGGAGACAAAAGCTCAAAAATAGGGACAATTTTTAAATGTTGCTCTTGCAAACTTTGCAAGCTGATAGAATAATTAGTTTTGCATTGCCATGAATTTTCTGAAAGGTAGAAAGTCTTTGTCTTAATTGTTTATCATTACTTTTTGACTTCACTCCTCAAAAATTTGCCAGTAATTTTGCCAGAAAACCACAATTTTATGAGAAACAGACCAAAAATAAGAGGCGAAAATCTGGTCATTCTGTGAAAATCTGTACAGTTGAGAGGTAATGCCTGTTGAGGTAT
>NC_056731.1:1410554743-1410562243 GCF_019279795.1 Protopterus annectens | reverse complement strand
TAGCACCTCATCTAATCACATACTTTCTTACAGCTGAGAGAAGAATTCCATTTCTGTAAATGAGCAATTGTATTTGGCACTGAAGCAAACTGATGTGAATAAATGTCACATTTTGACTTTAACATTTTTATCTAATTGAATACAAACCTGACACATCATACTAAACATACAGCTGCTTAGAGGGCAGTAAATTCAAGCTGTCATTTTATACATAGCATTTTCAGAGAAGCTGCAGCAGGACCATCCAGTTATCCAGTGCTGAATTTATCTGTGTGACAATGCAACAGCCTAGCCTTCCATTAAATGCCTGTTATTACAACAACAGATCATTTTGCATCATCTAAAACGTGTTATTATATTTTCCTCACAATACTGCATTCGCAATGAAATTGTATATTAGTAACCTGGTAGCAATTTAATGTTTTCTCGGTGATTGTATTTCTTTTTAGCTTTGCCTTTGTGGAATTTTATTGAATTAATCAGAAACAAAGTTATTTTTCATGAATACTAAATGTAAGATTATTGCATAGCTTTTTTGAGCATGTTTAAGTCTAATACAGACACAAAAGTAATTTCTGCTGCTGGCACTGTCATTTAAAGTAGACTGTGTTTTACTTTCATGTTTCTGTTTTATTCTTAAATTCAATGTAGTCTTCTGATAGATGAAGAGAAAATATTACTGACTGAGATGTGCACAGATGCAGTTCACTGTCTTATGTATAGTATATTGTACTTTATTTTACCTTCTGGATAAACAAATGTGATTCTTGTTTACTAGTGACTACACCATCAGATTTCAGTTGATACTGTATCCTCTGTCACAGCCTACAACATAGCTTGCTGCAGGCATGTGTGGGAATGATTTCAATAAAGAGAACAAAACATGACTAATGCAGCCTTGGCTCTGTGGCAGAGAGGGATAAAGTCCATATTATGATTTAATTAGTGGTGTGGAAAGGTGGAGGAGACAGGAAGGGGTTGTGGGATAGCCATAACTTATGCAAGTGTACTTGTCTGGATGGGAGGGTTATGGTGGCTCCTGTCTCTCTGGTCACCTGGTATTTAAGATAAGAGGTGTAAGCCACTCTCTCCTGAGAACAGGCCACAGAAGTGGAAGGATAGGGAGGGTCCTACCACCCCAAATCAAGATGGTAGCCCTTTCCAGGGCCAATTCAGGTAGCAGACATGCCTATGTATCAGAGCCACAGGCTGTCCATCCATAGTGAGGTAGAATCCAAGATCACCATCAGCGGGTGGGCTTAAGCCATATAAGTAAAAAAATGCCCTAATCACTGTCAGGATGATGACTCTGTGATAGGCTATCACCTCACAGGGAGCTAATGGGCTGGTAAGAGCTTTCACAATATGAGGAACAAATGAGCAAATAGATCTTAGGGAGCTGATGGCCTGGAGGCAGTGGGAATCCAAATAGAATACAATTGGGAAAAAAAGTAACAACTGATGAATAATAAGTCTCAGTAAGGAAAACAATCTACCTCTAAACAAATGATAGCTCAGGTAGGCCTAACTATATATGATTTTGTGGAAAAATATGTGTAGGGGGGTTTATGTCTAAACACAGAAATGAAAAAAAATGTTGAAACACAATCAACAAATCATTGAACACACATGGACAAAAGCAGAATACATCAATGAAGAACTCAAACATAACTAATTTCACTCTAAAATGTATAACAACCAAGAAACTGCTATCACACTGTGCTGCTTACTTGTTACTTTGAACTGCCTTCTCTGCTCGCTAAAATGCAATAGCAAGTTTCCATCTGTTTGAAAGTCTGTGTCTTAAATGTCCCATTTTAGGAACTCACATCTCATCAGAAACTTAACACATCTTTTATGTGGGACTGTATGCCAACCATACCTCTTAATGTAGGGAGTTTTACCCACTCAAACTCCTCTGACTTATATATACTAATGTTGCAGCTCTATAGCGGTGGCCAAAGTACAGACTCCACTAATCAGCTATAAAACATGAAATAAAAATCCACTATAACATATGTTAGCAAAGGAGGAATCAGCAAAACATGCACTTTAAAATTCGACTCAGCAAAATGGATTTCAAGGTAATGCAGGCACATGCACATGTATTGATGTATAAGGTATGAGATCCCTAGCTGCAAATGAACTACATTGCCTTGAATTGCAAGCCACAAGTTCCTTCTGCCTGAATATAAATGGCCTTGAATGCTTTTACATCATTCAGCTGCAGTATGAGGTGACAGTTGAACAAGCTGTTTCTTCAGCTTTCCATGGTATTTCTGTTTTCTTCATGATTGTTCAACCCTAACATTAGGATATATAAGTATGGCATGGGCTATAACGGTCTCCACATGGAAAGAACAGTGAAATATTTTTTTCTTAAAATCACTAGGTGAGCTGCTGTTTGAAGAGTTTGATTCATCCAGTACATTATGTGCAAACTTCTTGTAATGGTCACTACATATATAATGGATCAATTTGGATTTAGTCAGGATTTCAGCAAAATCATTCCCATTTGAGCAAGCTGGAATCTTTTTGTAACATGCAGCATCTTCTTACATTATGCCTATAAACTGTCTCCCACTAATCCTAGTCCTTCTTCCCTGGCCTACGTCATCAGCTGGGAGATGTGTTCTGTCTAATTCTGTCTCTCATGATGGCATTTCAGTGCTTGCCAGTAGGATCTCAGAAGAAAAGATACCTTCAACCCATACTGCTAGCATGCCCTACCTGTTTCCCTGGCATTCCCCCTTACCTCCTTCTCAGCTCTTACTGACATATCACTGGAGCCCACATGCATTACCACATGTCAGCACCATTTGCCATCTTAGTGAAGCTTTCTTAGATCAATACCTGTACTGTCTGGTCTCAAACTCAGAACAGTTGTCAGCTGATCAGGAAGGACCCTTCATTTGTCTGCATAAGGGTCTCTTCGGCAGACTAGAAGTGGTCTCATTCAAATTATCACCATATCCGGTAAAGTTAAGATGAAGCAGATTATAAAAAATTAAGATGTTTAGCATTTGCTACTACAGTGTCATAATTATATACAGAGTTTTATACACTATCTCCCAAATAATTTTATTTTCCTTTTTTCACTGAGTGTATCTCTTAAAGTAAGAACTATTCTGAGACTTGGATAGTATCAGCAAGTACATTCTGTATTAAATCAAGTGAGCCAAAGCAGAACAAAGAAATATGAAGCCAGGCATCACTTGCTATTAACTGGATCTCTGGGCTATCGATTATCATTAAATAAATTTAAGGGAAAGTAGATAAAGATAGATACAATTCAAAATGAAAGGGAGAAAAAGAAAATAATGTAAAATCATTGCAATCACTTTTGTGACTTTATTTTACAGCAGTTTAACAGTTGTTTTTTTCTTATCTAAATTATGATCCCAGTAAATAAAATGCTTTTTGAGAGGAAAAATAAGCAACAATAAGAAAAGACATACATTTTAAAAGGAGTCATTTGAGATTTTCCATGAAACAAGGTCACACTAGAAACATCTCTATCACATGATCAGAATGAATGAGATAATTGAGCAAGAACCAGTCCTCTAATAATGGAAATGAGTTATGAAAAGTCAATTTATATGCATAGCTTGGCACTAAAAAATAAATCCATTCAAGTGTGTGTGTGTGTGTGTGTGTGTGTGTGTGTGTGTGTGTGTTCCTATGAGTATGAATATAGATATAGTATTCAAATAAATATCACATATTTAATGTAGATATATTTAAGTGTCTGCATGCATACATACACACAAACGCACATACCTACATATATACTACAGATAAAATTCAGAGACAGTGGTGCTACTCAATAGTGCACACAACAAGACAGCATAATGATCATGGCTTAGAGGTTAAGTGCTGTGACTATAGTGTACAGGGTCTTGGGTTCAAGACCTACAAGTGCCTCTTACTTCTGCACAAGAAAGCACAATATCTTACACATAGAAAATGCATAACTCTTGCTCATGGTCAAGAGATGTATAATCACTAGTAGTGATCACATCAAAGACATGCCATATACATGCCAGACTAAAGTGTGCAGTAACAGGACATTATTTTGTAGATATCTACATCTTTATACACATGCATATTTCAGGGAGTCTGAAGTCAAGGTACAAACAGTACAGAAAAGCAGCAGACTGGATAAACAATCATATCTCTTCCTGCTCCCAGTAGCATGTAATATAACATAACCGTACACTATTTACCTTGCATTCTGACTCACAATTGGCAATAGCACCACTAAGTTTTCATACCTAACACACTAACTGATGTTGGTAACTCACACTAATACGATATGCCAGCATTTCTGAGCGTAAGGAGTATTTACACAATTCTTTGACTGGAAATGTGGAAAGAATTTAAATCTCTTACTATGACTACAAATTTGTTCCCTGCAGAAATTTTACTAGAGAAAAATTCCCAGGGAATAGGGACTTAACTAGTGTGTTGAAATTCAGGTAGCAAAACTTTAAAAGTTATTCAAAATATTTTTCAACACACCATATTGTGGTAAGCTTTTGAATCTTTTATGAGTTAAATTTGAACTAACATTTTTTCATTAAGTGCAATTATAATTTATTATGTTTATATTGTCTTTTAATTATTCCTTGGAAAGGGGAAGTATTGTTTTACATGATCCATGTTTTCTACAGTTTTGTTTTGACATTATTGATAAGTGTTTTATGTTTTAAGAACTAAGCTGAGATATGACAATAATATTAACAGTAATATTTATGTATGGACTTATTATATTTAGCAGTTAGCTTAGAGGATTAAGGAGCTTTTTTTCCTGTGTTCCACTGGTGCAAGGTTTGATGCCCTTAGTCCCCATTGCCTAACTGTATGACTCCAAGCAAGTCACTTAACCAACAACCACTAATAAGCTGAGTCTCAAGAAGGTCTATGGATCAGTGCTTTACCCCAGAAAAAAATAAATAAAATAATGTAATATTTATCCAAATAAAAACAATATCAGCAGCAATGATAAACTGCTTGTTCAAAATTTGTATACTCAATTCCAAAATAAACTAGAAAAAAACAAGCTGAAACACGGCCAGGGTTGATTCATTTATTAGGGTAAGCACTTCCGTAGGTAAACTCCCTGCTTCTTCAGAACAAACAAAATAAAAAATCAAAGGACATATGTAAATAACATTTAAAATGCAATCCCACAATCATATCACAGCATCAATGGTGATGACATCCTCTCCTCATGTTGCAGTGTATCATTCTGACGCACATTATGCTGATTTAAAGAAATATGGACATTCTTAAATAACTAATTTGACTTAATTCAACGAGTTTAAAATTCTTACACTATAATACCTAAAACTTAGAAATCATAATCATCATGTTTTTAGCAGATGTACTATCAAGAGAATAAATACCATTTAAAATTCAACAATAATACTAACAATTAAAAACTGGTGGAACTGTCTGCTACATATTATCGCTGTAACAGCTAAAATATTAAAATATTTAAGCAAAATATTGAAACTATCTAAAAAGATGCCTACTCTTTAGTATGGGTTTTAAGGGTACATTCACATTCAACCCTTTTCCAGTATTTGCACGTAACTTAATAATCTGTTTAGTTTCTCTTAGTTCAGTTATATTTTTATCATCACCTATCCTGGAACTTTCTTGTACTACACCACAGGAATTTAAAAGTATGATCTGCAGATGTTGACAGAACATGCTTTGCAAGTGCATTTGTATGTGAAGTCATTCTGATAGTATACAGGCATTCCTGTATTCTATCACTTAATAATCTATTAGTTTTCCCTACTTAAAAAGATTGACAAATAATGCAGTGGTCAAAATAGATTATATTTATACTATAACAGTTTGCTTCTACATCAAAGATATATGTCTTGCCTGCAGTAAGGTGTAAGAATTGACCTGTAGTATCCAGATACTCACATAAATTGCAATACCCACATGGTTGTATAGATTTAGCATCATTTCCTTTATAGGATTCAACATTGTCCCTGTAACTATATAACATCTTAAAGGATTTAAGATTAAAGGATTTTTTTTTTGTTTTTATATCTGAATAAAGGTTTTTCACCTACAACCTGTTTAATTCATCTGTTGTTAAAATAGTCCACTGTTTCCTAATTACCTCTGTAATTTGCCTAGCATTGTTACTATAATACATAGAAGATTTCAACTTATTATGATCCTGTGGATTTACAGTGTCATCACTCTGCTCAGCAACCAATGCTGAAAAATAATATCTAGCTCTCGTAGGGCATAAAGTTACCACTTCATCAAATGTATGTTTCACCTGCTCTTTTTCATAGCCTCTAGTAATCAAATTATCACTAAGAGATGTTAATTAATCAAGAAAGTGTTCATCATCTGCTTTGAGTCTTGAGACTCTAAACATTTGAACCTTCATAATATTATTAAATATATGTGCTAGGTGCATGCTTCTATGATGTAATAAAGTAGTACGGTGACATTCTTTATGATATATTGCAATTGTAAAAATTCCCTTTTGCTCTTTAATAACTTTCACATACAAAAAATTGATGTTTCGAACAGAACTCTTCAGATCAAATTTTAAAAATGTGGTTGCCTCTTGTATCTATTTAAAGAATTCACAGAGACTTTGCAAGCTGCCTACCCATAAAAGAAAAAAAGTCGTTAACAAAATGATGATAAAATAAAATGTTAGAACTATGTGACTCAGTATGTGGCACAAATTGATTCTCCCATATGGCCATCACCATATTAACATAGCTATTGGCCGTGATGTGCTCATAGCTATGGCATCCAGTTGGAGATAGTATTGCTTATCAAGTACAAAAACATTATAAGATAATACAACGTTCATAAATTCTGCAATAAGATTTATGTCTATTATCATATTCACTGTGTTCTGTTAAATATGTCTTAATTACTAGTACAGCTTCATTATTACATATGATTGTAAATAAGGACCTTACATCCAGAGTAACCAAGTGGATGTCAATCCCAAATTGTATAGACAATGTGTAACTGTACAGATCATGTAAGAAGTGTTGAGTATCTCGTAGGATATAACTGTTATTATCCAAAACAGGTTGTAAATGTTATTCAATAAATATAGAGAATAGTTCAGTCAACCATCCAGCCCCTGCAACTATAAGTCTAAGAGGGGGTTTATGTGGGTGTTCATGGATCTTGGGTATGCCCTGTATAATAGGAATAGTGGGGTGTTCTACCCTGAAGTAATCACAGAGGTCAACTGAAATCTTTCTATTAAAAAAAAGTTCATCTAAAAATTTATCACTAAGATGTTTCATTCTACATAGAGTGTAGAAACCTATATATGGTTTTATCTGTTAACATATTGTTCATAATTTGATTATAATATGATGTGTCTATGATCACTATCAGTCCACCTTTATCAGCTGGTTTAATAGTTATATCAGGGTTATTTTGTAGATGCTTCAATGCCTGTTTCTCTAAAGCTGATAAATTACAGCAATG
>NC_056731.1:1410522243-1410549743 GCF_019279795.1 Protopterus annectens | reverse complement strand
AAGAAAAGAAGACATTCATAACAAATAACGAGGAAGAAAAAGAAAAGGATTAATGTATGTAAAGTAAAGAAAATCTGTAGTAAAAGGGGCACTGCTTTGTTATGTAACACACACAAGATACAGGGAATAATACTATTTTTCTATCAGAAAACACTCAGTCTACAGAAAAAGGCATCATTTTTCCAAAAGAGAAGGTAGAAAAAAGAGGCAAGGGGCAGGTGAAAAGGAAGAAATCAAAACTTAATGTGGAAGGATTGAAGAACATTACTGTAAGAAAAAAGAAGAGAAAGACAGATGTTAACTACATGGCTTAAGCTGTGGATTTGCAATGCCAGCATGATGAGAATTTAATCTACAATGAAAACAGTAGATTAATAAGACTAATGGTAATAAAAATATATCCTTTGTAACAACTGATAGAGCAGATATTAGTGTACTAGAAGCTGAAGATTCTTTAGAGCTGGTCAGCAAAGATATTCTTGTAATTGGAGATTCAATTATTAGAGGAACTGATACTTATATTTGCAGAGAAGATAATGAACATCAAATAGTGTTATGATTGCCAGGATCAAATATAGAAGATGTGAAGCAAGCCTTAGAATGCCTTAATGTAAGGAAGTATGGATCCATTTTTATTCTTGTCAGTACAAATTATGTCATTCACAAGGATTCTCTAACTATTAGTGGGGAACTGACAGCCCTCTTAGATAGTATAGCTTGTACTTGTGTTAGGATGCATTTTTCACAAATCACCTATAGAAAGGATAGTCAGTTCATTGTAAATAAAAAGATTTTTGGGGTAAATACCTACACGAAAAAAATTTCCTGTTTTAAAACATGGAAATGTGTACAACACCCAAGCCTAGTTTTGGGCACACGTGTTTAGACAGGATGGAGTGCTTTTGTCAAGATCAGGGAAGAGAATTTTTGCAGCGGGTATTTTTCAATATTTAACAAACACTAGGCAGGATTTCTGCCAGGTCAAAAATTTAACAGTTCACAGATAGCAACATTTGATGCATTACTGATGGTTGTTAATGCTAGGAGCATTAATAATAAAGTTTTTCAATGGAAAATGTGCTATAATTCCACAAGACTGATGTTATTGTTTGTGAAACATGGTTAAAGAACAATGACTGGAAACCAGTTCTGTCAGGGTATAAATGTTTTTATTGTAACAGACATTTTAACAAAAAATCAGGTGGAGGTGTCAAGATAGAGATTAAAGATAGTTATGAGACCTATGATTACTACATGTTCAGTGATAACACCAATACTATAGACTGTGTAACTGTGAAAATAAAGACAGCCCTGGAACATATAACAATTGTTGGAGTGTATAGACCACCAAAGTCAAGTGCAAATGACCTAGAGGAATTCATACATTTCTTGAATGAAACACAGGAGGGAAACATAATATTAGCTTGGGTCTTAAATTTACTAGAACCGACTTGAATAATATTGATTCAGCAATGTTAGTAAGGAAATTATTCACAACATATATTCGGGAACAACAATTGCTTCACATCGTAAAAAAAAAAAAATAAAGTACCAGGGGACATAACATGCTAGACATTGTGTGTGTTCCTAAAGAAATTACTTTTACTTCAAGTCAAGTTTTACCACCATTGATGTGCAGTGATCATGGGGTTATAAAGGTTAATTTGTTGCTAGATAAATCTGCCAAAATGAAATCTAAAGCAATGCACATAAAGTTAATTACAGATTGTATGGAAGCAAAACAGTCACTATGTAAAACTAACTGGAGTGAAGTGTTCAGTGGAAAAACTGCAGATGGAATGTGGAAAGTTTTGAAAGAGAAACTGAATGCAAAAAATAAAAAATGTTTAACATCAGGATCTAGGCATATAATGGCAGGGGGATATATTTCATAAGAACAAGATATCTGATTAAAGTGAGAGACAAAAATATAAGAAACAGAAGACAGGTCAAGCTACAACTTTGAAAATTGAAATAAACAAACTGGACAAACAGATTAAGCAAAGTGTGAGACAAGATCAAGAAAATTTTGAAGAAAATTTATATAAAGATACTGAGCATAATATGAAACCTGTTTTATAGATACATAAAATGTAGAAGGTGTAAAGACATACAAATTGATAATCTGTGGGTAGATTCTAAAATTTATTCTCAGACACAACAAATTATAGACGTATTTACAAAATCTTATGCAAAACAGTTTGACTCCACAAAAGGTGTAATAAGTTGTCCTAGTGACATACATATTACCCCAGATGCTGGAATGAAATTAAATTATATTGACAAAGAAATGCACAAACTAGATCCAAACAAAGCACAGGGAGGAGATGGAATTAGTAACAATCATCTGAGAATTCTTCAGCAAGAACTTACGCTTCCCTTATATCTATTATTCACTAGATCATACAAATATGGGGAGACTCCTCAAGATTGGACACATGCGCTTATTAAATCTGTCTTTAAGAGAAAGTGGAGTAGGACAAACCCATGGTCATATAGACGCTTAAGTCAACTTTCATGTTGTGGAAAAATAATGGAGAAGGTAATATTGGATAAGTTATTGTCCAAATTGGATAGGTTGGGACTTGAAACCATATATCAGCATGCATATGTTGAAAATAGAGCTATTATCACCTGTAACATTATGTTCTATAACAATATAATGACCTATGTGAATGACAAATTGTGCTGTGATGTGATTTATATAGATTTAACTTCACATTTGACAGGGTCATATACATAACACTGATCAATAAATTAGTACAACTAGGTATTGATGTACTCTTGATAAGATGGATAGCTGCATGGCTTACAAATAGGACATAGCAAGTATCATACAGCAAATGGATAGACAAAATTCTTGGTTACAGTCAGGGTGCCCCACAGGGATCTGTCCTAGGCCCTTACTTGTTTAGATTGTATCTTTAAGACCTAACTTTTTCATCTGAGGTGTTCTACAGTCTATATGCAGATGACCTGAAACTGGGTAAACTGATTGCATGTGTTACAGAGAAGGTATGTCTGCAAAATAACTTGACTAAGTTGACCATTTGGGTACAGGAGAACAATATGCTGATAAATGCATCAAAAACTAAGCATATGAGATTTGGTAGACATAAATTGAAAGGTGAATATTTAATACAGCACACAGTGATTGAAACTGTAGACTCATGTAAGGACCTGGATATATGGGTAGATTCAGCTATGAGTTTTTCTAATTATATCAACCATTTGGTTAATGATAGTTATAGAACTATAGGTTGTATAAAAAGATTTGCAAAGTCTAGGAAATCAAAAATATTGATGTCATTGTTTGTTATTTACATTAGACTCAAACTTGAGTATGGAATAACAATATGGAAATCCTATAAGAAAACAAGCATGAGTAAACTGGAAAGAGTACAATGGAAATATACCAAGGGTAACTATGGATGTAAAAATTTAAGTTATTATGAAGGACTAAAATATCTGAACTTGTACAGTGTCTCTTACAGATATCTAAGAGGAGATCTTATTCAGGTATATAGGGCATTTAGTGACAATTACCTCTGGGGATGTTTGGGGTTAACAAAAACTACAAGAGAATCATCAGACAAGCTATGTAGAAGATTCTATAGGAATGTGAAGTGTACTAACTGGTTCTCTGACAGAGTAGCTGATGCATGGAACAGACTACCAAATTACATTAAAGCAAGTACTAATTTAGATATTTTTAAGATCAGCCTGGATACTTATTATGGGAACAAGAGTTTTGGTATATTGGCAAGCTAGAAGGGCATTAATGCCCATGCTTGAAATAGTTGTATGTATGTATACTCAAGTTATTGCACCCCAGGTACCAATATGATTTTATCATAGTTGATGTGGGTGTAAATGACCTGAGACATACTTCACTGGACTATATGAAAAGACATGGATCTCCTGGAATATGTGTCACAGATAGGTATGCGCCTTGCATTGAGGTGAATTCTACCTTCTCCAAAGTTGATGCTACAGTATAAGCATAAAGGATTGATTATAATAATTGCCTTATTTTCTGGTATTACTCCAGGTGGTCCAATATCTAAAAGCATGGGAGAACATGGTTAAAAGCCCATGTTGCTTTGCCAAGAATGGGGTTGTACCTGTCCCCCTTAAGCTTTTGGATATTGACTTAAACTTTATCCACTTCCTCAGAGCCATTTAAGGCTATGCCAAAAAGACAAAACTGCCAGCATAGTAAAAAAGTCTACGAGCAACCTTAAGTTGTTACTGCTATTTGCTCAGAGCCTTAACAGAAATCTCCCCAGCCTTCAAGCCCTCCTCACTCTGGAAAATTTAGACATCTGTGTCATGACTTTATTTAATGCCATAGAAAGTACTCTGGAAGTACAAGGCTACAGTGACTTCCTCACATTTAGACCAACAACAACACAGACTAGGGCTAAAGGTGGAGGTGTTTCACTCTGTGCTAGCAACAAACATACCTTCATGTCAGTTAAACAGGTTGATACCATGGAGCTCATCCACATGCAAGTCATCATAGGTAAAGGCCTTCACCATATCATGACTATGTACAGGTTGCCATCTGTGCCCATAGAGTTTCATGACTCTTACATAAATGTGCTAGAGGCACTAACTTCCCAACCAAACAGCCTATCCGTGGGTGATTTTAACTACCCCTCTATAGACTGAGAAATATATACTGCCTCAAACTCACAGGCACAAAGCATCCTGGGCTTTATCAACACAAACACCCTGGAACAGATAGTACATGCTCAAACCAGTGGATCAAATATACTGGATTTGGTACTCACCAACATGGGAGATCATTGACACTCCGCACCCCACCCCATGTCATGTCCTTACTGGTGAGGTCGGATCACAAACCTGTCTCATTTGAAGTAAAAATCAACCCCTTCCCCAAAAATCCAGCTAAACCAGTAACAGTTAAAAGCTGTTACTGGTATAGCTGGATTAAACCAGTAATAGTTACGAACTATTCAAAAGCAAACTACAGTCTACTAAGTGACATTTTGTCAAAATTCAAGGCTCCCCCTAACCCTAACACCACAGCTACCTAAGCAGAATTATTCACAGAGCCACTATGGAAATGTAAATGGCTGCATAGAAGATGACATACATACCAGAAATAAACTCAAAACAAATGCTAAAAACAAATCCTACTGGTGGGATCCTCATCTAAACAGGGTATATAATAAAAGAAATAATAAAAGAAAACTCACAGCCAAAATCATAAAAAGCAACTCCCTTAAAAGACAAGTACTCCCTTATACAACTAAACAAGAAACTAAGAGGTCTAAGTAAGTCCAACAGTGCAACAGTGCAAATGGTGAGGTCAAGATGGCAATCAGAAGACCTTCTTCAGCTATATCCAAAACTTCAGAGGCAACAGACAACAATGTGCTGGACTGGTGGTGAACAGTACCACCTACACTGATCACGATCACACAGCAAATCTACAGGCTGATAAATTCAGCTCATACTTCACCCCCCCCACTTCATCCTAGTGGAAATCCCCATCAACATACTCCCCCAAGCTATCAACAGGGACTACGTGCTGGCATCACTTGCTAAAGCCAAGAACACTGCCTACATGGATTCCAGACAACATCCCCATTTGCCTCCTGAACAGTCTAAGACATGATTTATCAAGACCATTTGAGGCACTCTTCAACTACAGCCTGAAATAGGCTACATTCCAAATGAATGGAGGACAGCAATAGTCATTCCCCTTCTCAGGGGTGGACCATCAACCAACCCAGCTAAATGCAGACTCATCAGTCTAACAAATCTAATATGCAAATCCATAGAATGAATTTTCATGGAAACATACAGGCACTGGACCTATACCAATTTGGCTTTGTTAAGGAACAGTCATGACTTCTTAACCTGGTAGACTTCTTTGACAGGGTCACCAAGGCAATGGATGAGAGTAAAGCAGTGCATACAATGTACCTTGATCTGGCTAAGGCATTTGATGCAAAATCCCACTTGTGTATTGTTGACAAGCTCTGTGCAGTTGTTATAAATGCTTACATAACTCGCTGGATTGCCGGCTGGTTCGCAGACAGGACCTAATAAGTTAGAATTGTTGACATCACCTCCACCAAGAGACCAGTCACCAATGGAGTACCCAGGGCTCCATGATGGGACCGGTCCTGTTTGGTATCAACTTTTCAGAAATCAAGCTAATGTTAAAGGCCTCTGACTCACCAGATTTGCAGATGACATTAAAGTGAAATCTGTTATAGATTCTCCCCAAGACATAAACATCTTGCAAGTGGGTTTAACACAGCCAATGACTGGTGCTAATGTCATGGCCTAAAACTCAGTGCCAAAAAATGCATTATAATGCATTTTGGGAAACTATCAAATTAATTATTCCATAAAACACCCCTAAAAGTAATAAGGGATCTGGGAACATATGTATCGAGCACTCTTCCCTTTGACCAACACGTAGCTAAGATAATAAGAAAATCATTCTATGTCACCCAATTTATAGATAAGGGTATGGCATCCAGGTCAAAGGACATTTAATATCCCTCTACTTGGCCCTTATTAGACCTATCATTGAATACAATGCACTCTTTGAAATGTATCTAACCAGACATTTGCAACAGCTGGAACGTCCACACAGGTTGCCCATGAGGAGAATTCAGGGCATGAATACCCTGTCCTACACTGACTACCTAAAGGCTCTGTCTCTGTATTTAGCCTCCTACAAGCTGCTGAGAAGGGATCTTTGCCTGGCTTACAAGGCTTCGTCAGACCCAGCCCTGATGGATCTGTTGCACATGAACACAACAAACAACTGAAACACTAGGTCCAGGGATCTGAACTTTGCTTGTGACATAAACAGAATGTGTTGGAGAGACAGATATGTATCCTAAACAATCTCTGCATTATGGAAAAGGTTCCTCGTCCTTGTAAAACAGAGTTCACCCCTCATACTATTCAAACAAAACCTTGGCAACTGGATGGGAAAATCAAATGTTTACCCCCCCAGTCTCTCCCATGTCACTTATAGACAGAAGCCATCAATAAGGAAAGTATTATCCTAACTAACCCCCCTCACACACATACATCCTTAGCTATTTGCCTACTAATATGCTCCCCATATGATACTTGGGACCCAGATGGTTTGGGGTTCACTGCTGGGCTTGCAAGGGCCTAGTGGTCATTGGCCTAGTAACAACCTATCAACCTATGAACCTATGGTAGTTAGCAAAATCTAATGAATTAGAGCTTAATTCAATATATTATTGTACTGGACCATGGTATCCTCAGTAACTCTCGTCACTATAGATTATTTAATGGTAATACCAGCTACTGCTATTAATGACTTTTCATTTATCACCCTTAGCCGTATGAAATATTCAAATTGCAGTTAATTTTGGCTTAAGATAAAGCTGCTATTCCATAGTTTAATAGAAAACATTTTGGAAATACAAGTTATTTTAATCAAAATGTTGTAGTTTTTGTCTGTTATGTAAATGAAAGTATGTAGTACTATGTTCAATAAAATTCAAATGTTTTTGTTATAGCAAGATTCTACAAATAACAATTAGCAGTGTATGGCACAGATGCTTAGAGATCATTAGTGAGCATCTCCATCAACAGTATGAGAGACTTCTTCTTCTTCTTTCGGCTTTTCCTGGTTAGGGGTCACCATAGTGGATCACTTGTCCGCTCATGATTGGCAGTGGAGTTTTACGGTGTCGAGTTGCCAGGCTGACGCTCAGCCTTCCACAGAAGGCACACACATGCACACACTCACGCCTAGGGACAATTTAGAGTGTCCAATCCACCTACGGCATGTCTTTGGGATGTGAGAGGAAGCCAGAACACCCAGAGGAAACCCACGTGACCACAGGTAGGACATGCAGACTCCACACAGAAGGCACCCCAGCCGAGGATCGAACTGGAGAACCTCTTGCTGTGAGGCAGCAATGGTAACTGCTGCACCACTGCTACTGCCCAACAGTATGAGAGACTGTCATCTAAAAATGTTGCATAAGGCTATCTGATACAATATGAACTCATTAAGATATACGCTATGACATCAGCTGACATCATCATGTAATACAATCACAAAAGAGATGCTTCCACGGAGTAAATGCTCCAACAACCAAAGTCAAACCAGTAGTAAGGATAAACAAAAACAGTAGGTACTGAAGTGATACGAGGCTGTAGAATGCAAAACACATCCAATATACGATAAAAAATCAGTTTATTCCAACAACAAAGGTAAGCACTTTCACCCAGAAGGGCTTCATCAGACCATAACCGTTCCCAAAATTCAAAAGGTTTAAATACCAATACTGGCAGGAAACACATAGCAATTCACTCTTAAAGCACCAGGCATTTAAATGCATAAACTGTGTATAAATAATATACATAGAAAACAGATAAGCAGCAAACCTCTACTTAAAACTATTTATCAAGACGTTCATAATGTATATACAAAATAATGTACATATTAATAAATACAGATATGCACATCTAAAAACATAAGAAAATATATATACACAAAAAAATATATACGAAAAAATAAAAGATGAATAAAAAAGAAAAATAAAAAAGGGACCCCACTCCCAATCTAGCCCTAAGCCCTCTAGACTTCAGAAAGGGTTTAATGGGTACTTTGTCATTAAGGCCAGGGTACTGATCTTCCCTGAGCCTTATGATCCACTTCACTTCTTGACTGCCAGTATAAGTCTTAATATCCCCACCCCTGGGATTAGGATGTATCATTTCTATGACCATAAACCTAAAGACATGGTTTCCATCAGTGTCTAAAACATGCTTTGAGAGTGCATTCACAGTAGAACCAATCCTGATCTGGTATAAATGTTCACAGATCCTATCCCTGAATTTCCGGTTCTACTGCTATATATATATATATATATATATATATATATATATACATACATGTATATATATATATATATATATATATATATATATATATATATATATATATATATATATATATATATATATATATATAAAGCATAAAACCAGTAACACTGGATGAAATTTCAGCCGAGTTCTCCACACCCTCATGTAGTGTGGGGGAATAGCTATCTTTACCCCCCCCCCCACACTGCTATCTTTGCCTTCCCCTTACTGCTTAACATAAAAATTCTGCTGTTCCACAACCTCAGGAGAAGGTCTGCAACTTCAAGGGCCCTCCTTAAATGCAAACACCTGGGCAAGCATTACCAATGACCACTGGGTTCTCAACATTGTGTCCCAGGGATACAAAGTTTCTTTCCAGACTCTTCCAACTCCAAAAGGGTTCCCAGATCTACCTCAAAACCAATGGGCAGAGGTGCAAAAGCAAGTTCCCTGCTCTCCATGAGGACAGTAGAGCATGTTCCTGCAGAACAGAAAGGCCAAGGTTTCTACTCCAGACTTTTCCTTGTACCCAGGAAAGAGGGCACCTGGCTCCCCATCCTCGATCTATCCATTCTAAGCACCTTCTTGGTGATCCCAAAATTCAAAATGCTCACCCTACAGCAGCAGCTACCCATGCTCTTCAAGGATGCTTGGCTAGCCACCCTAGACCTAAAGGAGGCCTACCTCCACATTCCTATCAGGGAGTCATGCAGGAAATATCTCCGTTTCAGAGCAGGATCTCAGCACTTTCAGTTCTCTACACTTCCTTTTAGATTATCTACTGCTCCCAGAGTCTTCACAAAATGTCTGGCTCTGGCCATTGCCTTTTGCAGACAAAGGAATATCCAGATTTACCCATACTTAGATGACTGCCTAATTCAGGCAGGCAGCCAGGAAGAGCTGCTCAAGCACCTGGCCTTTGTAAAGTCCCTACTAACCTCCCTAGGGTACACAATCAATGAAAAGAAATCCAAGCAGGTACCTGCCCAAAGGATTATATTCCTGGGAGCAAGCCTGGACACAGCATCCCAGATGGCGTTCCTTACACCAGAAAAGCAAACCTTCCTGACAGCCTACTTCTCTCAACTAGCCCCAGACCCCAACTATTTGCACGGAAAATCCTGCAAGCTCTGGGCTTCATGGCATCTTGCAGTCTACTCTTTCCATATACCAAACTGCATATGAGGAAACTTCAATGATACCTTAAAAGCCTTTGGTGTCAACAATCTCAAGACCTGGAGATTCTTATACCTATAATACCTTGCCTCAGAAAAAATTTCCTTTGGTGGGCAACAGCATGCTCCCTCAACAAAGGACTACCTTTCTCACCACTCCATGCCACCCAGACCCTCACCACAGACACATCCGATTATGCCTGGGGTGCACACCTGGATGGCAGATGCATACAGAGCCAATGGAGTCCACAGCAAATCCATTTGCACATCAACCAAAAAGAGTTGATAGCTGTCCAGCATGCCTTGATAGCTTTCAAGCCCCTTCTTTCCCCAGGGGCTCTCCTGATCAAAACAGACAACACAACTGTGATGTGGTATATCAACAAGCAGGGAGGGACTCAGTCCTACCCTCTGCGCAGGCTGGCCATGACCCTTTGACACACAGCCCCTGCCAAGTAACTCCACCTGTTAGCACAATTCCTACCGGGTTCTCTCAACTCTCTGGTGGACCACTTAAGCAGAAATCTTCTGGACCCACATGAGTGGCAGCTCAACAGAAGAACCTTTGCTCTAATAACTCAGAAATGGGCACCCCAAAGGTCAACCTCTTTGCCTCCCACACCAACCATCAGCTCAGCAAGTTTTGCACCAGGGAGCATAACTGCAGGGCTTGGAAAGTAGATGACCTGTCCTTCCCCTGGTCAATCTTATCAGTCTATGCCTTTCCTCCAATACCTCTCATCCCCAGAGTACTGTTCAAAATAAAGGAGAAAAAACCAAGGACAATTATTATAGCTCCAGACTGGCCTCACTAGCACTGGTACCTTTTGCTATGCAGCCTGCCCCCTCTGCCACCTTGGCATCTCCCTCAGAGTCCAAACCTTCTGACCCAGAGGGAAGGAAAATGCATGCATCCCCAATTGCAAACACTCAGTTTGGCAGCTTGGCTTATTCCCTAACCCCAATCAATCTGCCAATCTCAGCAAACAGGTTCTAGATGTTATACGCGAGGCCAGGTGCCCTAGCACTAAGAAGATTTATGCTGACAAATGGAAAAGGTTTTGCACCTGGATTCAGGCTAAGGGAGCCAATACGGTACAGCCCTCCCTCCCTCTCATCCTGGATTACTTTGCTGACCTGCTACACAGTGGACTCTCCTTTTCCTCTATTAAAATTCATGCCTCTGCTATCTCTGCTCATTTTCCCACTGAGCAGCCCCTTTTCTCACACCCTCTGATCAAACAGTTCCTAAGAGGGGTTAGCAACCTGAGGCCACCCAGAAGAGCACCAACCCCAGCTTGGAACCTTAACTTTGTGTTGGAAAAGCTCACCCTCCCCCCCTTCAAACCTGCCTCTTCAGCAGAGCTAAAATTTCTCTCCTGCAAGACAGCTTTCTTTCTGGCCATTACTTCAGCCAGAAGGGTCTCAGAGCTACAAACACTCATGGCTGTGGTACCCTTCACCATCTTCCATGCTGACAGGGTATTCCCCAGGACTAACCCATCCTTCATGCCCAAGGTGGTGTCCAGTGTGGCTCTCAACCAATCCATTCATTTGCCCACCTTTTTTCCTAACCCACAGAACAAGGGGGAAAGGATCTTGCACTCTCTAGATGTGCAAAGACAGCTCATACTCTATCTAGACAGGACTAAATCCTTCAGAAAGTCTGATAAATTGATGGTTAGCTTTACTGCAGGGGCAGATGGAAAAGCCATCTCCAAACAAACCACCTCCAAATGGATAGCGCACTGCCTCCATTTCTGCTACAAACAACATGGAAAACCTCCCCCCAAGGTGGTCAGGACTCACTCTACCAGAGCAGCTTCCACATCTGCAGCTTTCCTCAGAGGAGTCCCCACCAGGGGCATCCTGGAGGCTGCCACCTGGACATCTGTTCACACCTTCACCAAACATTATCACCTGCCTATCTTCTCCAAATCTATGGCAGGGTTTGCCTCTGCAGTCTTGCAGGTCATCCTAGCCAGCCCCTAGTTTCTTGACAGCCTCCACCCTTTTCCTCAGCTTTGGGAATCAACACAAATGTGATGACTGCAACAGTGAAACATGAAGAACATAGTACAGTTGTGTACACTTACCATAAATGTAGATGTTCGAGTGTATTCACTGTTACAGTCCTGGTATCCCTCCCTCCATCCCTCTCTTCTTTCTTCTCTTTCCTTACAAAGGACATATTGGTATTTACTTTCTGCTGGTGGGGTTTTTCCACCAGAACCTGGTTCCCATTTGGGGGCTCCTGACAGGTTAGGGCAAGAAAAAAAGATGTAATGGTGTTGGCTGCCTTACTTTATACTAATGATGACCTGACATCAGTCCTGAAGCAACAGCAACTGATGCAGAAATACTAAGCCTCTAGTATTCGGGCCAGCCAAGGGCTACCCTGGCAGGGATAACCCAAATGTGATGACTCCAACAGTGAATGTACTCGAACATCTACATTTATGGTAAGTGTACACAACTGTACTTTACACTG
This sequence comes from Protopterus annectens, assembly GCF_019279795.1. Lineage (NCBI taxonomy): Eukaryota > Metazoa > Chordata > Ceratodontiformes > Protopteridae > Protopterus > Protopterus annectens. The sequence continues at coordinate 1,410,537,173 of NC_056731.1, read as the reverse complement.
ACTCTCTGACAGCATCCAGTGTTTTATGGCTTTGAAAGCCAGCAAAACACTTATTGCTTTTTGTTTTCTTTTTTTTTTACTGTAACTATTAGTACATGGAGACAATAAAGCTCCAAGCACTACAAAGAATTATGATTGTGTCACTGATCATAACCTTAAATTACGTGTTCTTGATATGGATACCAAGATTTATCCCTCGTGCTTCACTCTCATGATGAATCTTGATATCCATGTCTTGAACACATAATAAGCAAGTTATGATCAGCAACACAATTAAAATCCTGTTTTAGTAAACTAACCAGTTATTGGAGACTGCACATACTTAAAAGGCTGCTGCAAAATGATCAGTTTTAACAATTGGCTTAATTACTGGTGTCATTCTAAGGGGATCCAATATCTGTCTGCTTGGGATGACATGCTTGACAAGCCACGCTGCTTTGCAAGGGATGGCTTGCACCTGTCACCCCTGGGCTTCCGGATATTGGCCAAGGCTCTTGCCGCCCCCATAGTGCCTTTTTTAGGCAAGGCTCAAATGACAAACCTACCCCCCTAGAAAACACAAGTGGAAAAAAACTAAGGGTAATGCTGCTCAATGCCAGAAGTCTAAACCTCAAGATGCACACTCTCGAAGCCCTCCTCAGTATGGAGAACATCGATGTCTGTGCAGTGACTGAAACCTGGTTCAAGGCTCCTGAGAGCACCCCAGCACTATCAGGTTTTACCTCATATCATGCTTTCTGGCCCCAAAACTTGGACTGAACTACAAAAGGAGGGGGTGTATCCATATTCATCAAAGATACCCACACCTCCAGGTTAGTGGCAACGCACGAAGCATCGGAGACCATCCAGGTGCAAAGGTGCAACTAACCATAGGCAAAACTGCCATACAGTTTGTAGCATGCTACAGACCACCCTCTCAAACTCAGGAACCCCACACAGCCTTCCTGAAGACACTGGAGAGTATGAATGTCTCTCCAAATACCATCATATTGGGAGACTTCAACTACCCAAACATAGACTGGGAACATTACTCAAGCCCCAACACCCTAGCCCAAAGGTTCCTAGAATTCATAAACTCAAATGCGATGGAACAACTAGTCACCATTCCGACAAGAGGAGATAATATATTAGACCTGATCATCACAAACATGGGGACAAAATGCTCCACACCGGAAGTATATCCCTCATTGGTGAGATCAGACCATAAATTAATCTCACTGGAAATCCACATCCTGCCCCCACCCCCTACACAAAAGACCACAGTGAAGAACTTCTCAAAAGCCAACTTCACACTTCTTAAGACTGAAGTGGTATCCTTCAAGGCCCCTGGGCCAGTGGAAACCACAACCCACACTGCTGAAACCTTTACAAATGCCTTCTATGGGCACCTTCAAGAATGCATGGATCATGCAATCCCAAATAAAACCAAGCCCCATTCCCCGAAAGGCACGTGCCCGGTCTGGTGGACCCCAGCCACAAACAAACTTTACAACAGGAGGAGGAAGCTACTACATGACAGAGCAAAATCCCTAAAAGGGAAGGCATCTCTGATCAGTACTAGCAAAACCTACGATCACTCATAAAATCATCCAAGGCCAACTTTGAGAGAAAAATCGCAAAAGACACAAAAGACAATCACAAGGCCTTCTTTAGCTATGTTAGAAACCTGGGCGGAAACTCCCAGATATGCTCAGAGTTAGTCCAAAATGACACAAAATACACTGAACCCACAGACATTGCCAACATTCTGGCAGACAGGTTCAGTGCAAATTTCTCCTCCCCCTCCCCCCCAAAAGGAGAAATATCTATCCCAGCAGAGTGTAGCCTCCCTAACATCTCAGATGCCCAGGTGAGAGCCGCCCTCTCTAAAGCTAAAAACACAGCATCAATGGGACTGGACGGTGTCCCGGGCTGTGTGCTACATGAACTCCAAGAGGAACTAAACCCACACATAAGGCTGCTGTTTAATCTTAGCCTTACTACAGGATACGTACCCAAAGAGTGGCGTATGGCAATAGTGGTCCCACTCCGCAAAGGCGGTGCTTCTATGGACCCTGGAAATTACTGCCCCATAAGCTTGATGAGCCTGGTCTGCAAAGCTATGGAGAGGATCATTATGGAACTCATAAACAAAGACATTGGGAACCTACAGACATTGGATCCTACCCAATTTGGCTTTGTCAAGGGCAGATCCTGCCTTTTGAACTTGGTTGACTTTTTTGAAACAGTCACTAAGGCCATTGATGAGGGTAAGGCAGTTCACACAGCCTACCTTGACCTTGCAAAAGCCTTCGACACAATACCCCACTCGGGCATCATAGACAAACTCACCAGCTTAAATGTAAACCCATATGTCACAAGATGGGTTGCAAACTGGCTCAAGGACAGAACCCACAGGGTCAGAGTTGCTGGATCTATGTCAGACTCTAAGCCGGTCACAAGCGGTGTCCCACAGGGCTCAGTCCTAGGACCCCTCTTGTTCGGCATTTATTTTTCAGAGGTGCAGGCAAACATAGGAGGATTGTGGCTGACAAAGTTCGCAGATGACTGCAAACTGGGTGCCATAATTGATACTCCAGCAGACACAAGCATTCTTCAGAGAGGCCTCATAGAAACGGATAATTGGTGCCAGAGCCATGGCCTAAAGCTGAACGCCAAAAAATGTATAGTCATACCCTTTGGGAAAAACAAGGTACCCACAAATTATCACATAGGTGGTAATCCATTAAGTACTGAAGAGGTAATCAGGGATCTAGGGACCCAGGTTGACAGTAACCTCTCATTTGACACTCACATTGCCAAAGTGGTTAGGAAGACCTTCTATATTGCCCACCTTATCATGAAGGGTTTCACATCTAGATCAAGAGAGGTCATTGTGCCCCTGTACTCTTCTCTTATTAGGCCAGTGATTGAGTACAATGCCCCATTTGGGATGTATCTTACCCGACACCTGCAGCAGTTGGAAAGACCCCAAAAGTTCCTCACCAAGAGGATAAAGGGTCTCAAACATATGTCATATGCTGCCCGACTGAAGAAACTCCAGCTCTATTCAGTTGCATACCGCCTACTCAGAGGTGATCTGTGCCTGACATACAAGGCCATGTCCAATCTGGAATTAATGGACATGCTCCACCTCAGAAAATCCAAATCCATCAGAGCCACGAGAGCAAGAGACTTGAACCTCAACACAGAAATAAATAGGACGTGCTGGAGGGACAGATTCATAACCCAGAGGCTCCCTACACTCTGGAACAGAATCCCAATCCATGTTAGGCAGAGCCCCTCACTAACTCTATTCAAGAGAAATCTTGACGAGTGGATGGGAGATCGTAGGTTTACCCCGGGGGTCATCTCTGTGTCACTACTAGACAGAGGCACAGTAAACTAAACCCTAAATGGGCAAAGTATTCTCATCCCAAGGGGTGGTGAAAACCACACACACTCTGGCTAGGCTTATAAATGCCCTAGGGCAGATAGCCTAGTATGAACCTATGAACCTATTAGTTGTATGATGCACTTCATTGAAGTCTCCTTTCTATTTCTATGAAGCATCTCTAGTAAAGATGTTGGGAGTGGGCTGGACTTTGCCCAGTCTTATAAAAATGTTGGTGGTCAAAAGCTGGAAGACTTCAGTACATGATTCCTCTTTTAACTTACACAACTGTATTTTGATACAAATGAGATGTCTCTTACGGTGATTTAAAGAGATGGGTCCTCCTAGAAGGATACCTGTGGAATGGAAACAAAACTTTTTCTTATTATGGATATCACCTGTAGAAACAGTGATGTAATTTCTCTGAACACTGATGGCAAAGATACCAATGATATGCAGGATATGTAGTAAGTGAGCTGTGTAAATAGTGTGAATATTGTAAATAACATTCATTTGAAGTTTTTGAGATATTTAATGTTGTATATGTTTTGCTTGTTAAGAGTTGATGTGTTTATGGCATTTGTTAGTTGAAACGTAATAAAATATATAATAATAATAATAATAATAATAATAATAATAATAATAATAATTATAATTATAATAAACATCTCTAGTATAAATGTTCATTGGGCGCCATATTATTCTACACTGCCATGTTTTTCAGTGTCATGGGCATTAAAAACTGCAGGACAACTGAAGGTACTGTGCTTTGGTACACATTGGCTGCAGTATAGTATACCTTTGACTATCTCACAGTCAGAATTACTGTGTAGGATTTGATTTTTCCCTTCTGTCTGCATGATCTCAGTACTAAGACTACCTTCTCAAACCCCCAAAACCCACCTTTATAGAGGCTGCCGCAACCTGTCCAACTTCAGTGCAAAAACTTTCAACAACCAACTCTCCCTTGTCAACTGGTCTCACCTGTATAATCTCCCTCTAAATGATGCTGTTTGTGAATTTAACAATATTTTCCTAAACATACTAAATGCCCTTCAGAAAAATTAGAATCAAATCTAATCCCACACCCTGGCTCTCTAAAGACACCATTTCTACTTTGAAACTTAAAAACACTACCTGGAAACAATGGATAAAGTCAAAAATCTTCTTTGTTCCTCCTTAAATTCAAAGAACTACGAAACCTTACTAAAAAACGTATTATCCATGACAAGAAAACATTCTGTCAAGAAGCTCAATCTACCCACATGTCAAACTCTAAAAAAAATTGGTACACCATGACCAGTATTCTCCATCTGGGGAAACCTTCTGCCCCCAACCCCTTCCCCAGTAAAACACCTCTTGAAACCACCACTCTACTAAACAATTACTTCATATACTCTGTCCACAAACTAACTCCTCCTGACCATAACAAATCATAGCTTCCCACCCCCTCTACCACTTGCCTCCACACAGGCTTCTCCCTTAAACCTTTTTCCATTGCCTATATAAAATCCTTTTTGCAGAAACTTAAACCATATTCTCTCTCTTTTGACAACCTTACCCAAATTTCTCAAACTTGCAACCAGTTCTATAGCATATCCTATCTCAATCCTTATCAACTGTTCTATGAAAGAATCCTCAGCCCCTGAAATTTGGAAATCCTTTTATTCAATTCCACATCACAAAGGAAGTAACACCACCAACCCTTCTAATTTCTGACCTATAGCCATCCTCCCCTGTCTCTCAGAAATTCTAGAGAAATGCATTAATAGACAACTTCTTAAATATCTACTTCAGAAAAACCTCCTCACCCCCTCTCAACATGGATTTAGGCCTCCATCACAGTACTTCCACAGCCCTTCTGTCCTTCACCCAGACTAAAGAAAAAGCAAGAGATAACAACAAACTGGTGTCATGTGTATTCCTTGACCTCTCCAAAGCATTCAACACTGTCTCCCACCCTAAGCTCCTTACTATACTAACTGAACTCAGCCTCTCCACATCCACTATTCTCTACTTCTCTAGTTATCTTAACAACAGGCTGCAGTCTGTTAGATGGCAGACCTCCTTCTCGCCTTTCTTACCTATTCAAACAGGTGTCCCCCCAAGTATTCATTCTAGGCCCCCTTATCATTAACACTTTTACCAACAATCTATGCCTGCACCACCTTGTCACTGATCCAGTACGATGACAATTCTACACTTATTACCCCCTATGACAACCCTACTGACTTTCACTCCCTCATACAGACTTCTTTTAACTCCATTGAACACTGATTAATCAATAACCAACTCACCCTTAACCCAAAGAAAACTAAGCTTCTTCTTTTCCTTCCAAAATCTAGGTGTAGCCTTAAAACTTGCTTCAGTCTCTCTTCTCTAGACAACATCATCATTCATGCTGACTCCCATATCAAACTTCTAGGAATCATAATTGGTGACCAACTGAAATTTGACCATCATATCCAACAATCCATCAAAAATACCAATCAAAAACTTGGTTTACTGTATAGAAACAAAAAATTCTTATCCATCACCTCAAGGACTTCACTTGCTCAAGCCTACCTCCTCCTTTTCTGCCTAGTCTATGCTTCCCCTATATTTACCCACCTCCAATCAAATCTTTTACCCCAACTTGAACAAAGTTATAACCAGATAGCCAGATTTGCCTGCAAATTCCCTTACAAATCCCATCACTGCCTTGCCTTTAAATAACTACATTGGTTTGAATTCTCTCAAATACTCCAACTTTCTCAGCTACAGATGACACATTCTCTACTTTACAAACCTGCAGACTGTCCTTCACTGACCACCCTCCAATAGGCAGATTACTTTATAAATGCTCCATATCTCAAACTCGGAAAAAGAATTCAATGTAATATACATTCCGTCCAATCTTTGATCCATTTCAAAAGAGAGTTGAAAAACTACCTTGCTAACTCTCCCTTCTGCACCTGCCACCACCTGACCTAACATATACTCCTTCAGTCATTAGAATATAACAATTCTCCTCTATATACTTTAATATAACTTTATAACAGTCTAGTACTGTGGTATCTTAGCTATGCCGCTGAGTAATACTATACTTATATCTAATCTTTTCTCTTCCTTAACTACTATACTTTCCACCCAACCCTCTCTTCTCGTAACTGCTTTATTTCACTATCTTTGACTCCCCTAAACATTCCTCCCCACCTCTCTACTTCAACCCTTCCATTCAAAACATTTTCTTTGTCTTTATCAACTTGATTTAGTCATTAAGGATTTTTGTGGGGCTTATTTTTTCTGATAATCTCTTTTATTCATATGTCCTATTATAAATCCACATTTTTACTCCATGTTTCTACCTCCATCATTTTTCAGCTGTTCTTTTTGCTGAATTTTTATCCTTTGTGAATTTTCATTATGGCATGAATGTATGTAGTTATATATTCATATTCATATTACTTGGATTGTAACTTTGCTTTTGTTATGTTTTATTTGTATGGAGATTTTTTGCCTTGGGTCTCCACTGAAAATGGGCCACCAGCCTAGTTGGACTAACCCGATTCAGAAAATTAGTTGATGACCAACAGTATCTGCTGTGTGTCTTAATTATTTTTCATCTGCAGGTATGACTTGCTCAGGGCTGAAACCAGGTACTTTGTAATATAGCAGCCTTTTGAAACCATTTGCGGTATTAGTGCCATCTGATGATCCAAATGAAGCAGAATCATCTCTTAGAAAATACAGTTAGATTTGTTGTATGCTTAAGCATATCTCAAATGTATTATCCAATGTGATGAAACTATATTTTTCAGAAAAAAACATGTACTTCACTCTGTTCATGACAGTTAATGATAAAAAGTGTTGCTGTTACATTTTTTCACTTAATACAAGATGCTTTTCATTTATATAAGCTTCATACCTCCCAACTTCAGAGTGCAAGAAATCTAGACAAATCCTAAAATATGCTCTTATAAACATAGAAAGTTGCTAGAATAACAGGTTTTAGGTTAGCATGGATTTTCTTGCATTTTCTAAAGAATTTGAAGTCTAAAACTCAAATGTATGACATTATTTAATAACTTCAGACCTCAGTGATTTGCCAGAAACCCACAATTTTTTATGGGAACAGGTGAAAAATGGGAGGCAAAAATCTGGACATTCTGCAAAGATGTGGAGAGATGAGAGGTATGATGAGTCAGCAGCATTGTCTTATTCTCCTAATATAGGAATGTCTGATAAGGTTCCCCATCAAAAGTATGTGTTCTGTGAGCCCAGATCTGCAACTACAATAGGGTGGGACAATGGTGGAGTAAGTAGCATTGTTACCTTCCGACATACGGTTATTCAGTTCAGTTTAGCTCTTGAATGAGAGGCTTTCTGTATAGAGTCAGAATGTCCTTACTGCTTTTTGTATGAGTTTTCTCTGGGTGCTTAGTTTCCTCCCACTTGACAAAGTCACATGATAGGTAAATTAGTAACTTTTAAATTATCCATAGTTATGTGTAAATGCATGTCCAGAAGAGACACTGGCAATCTACTTCTGTTTTCCCTTCTTCCTTAGTAAACTATGTGGATGTCAATATATATTCATGAGGTTGATAAAGGAGTTATCCGCATCCTGAAGTTTAACAAATCCAAAAATAAAGAGTACCTGTCAATGAAATATACAAACATTTGAACGGGTGTAAGAACATTAATGTAATTTTGCAAACCAAGAACTCTGAAATTGATTCAAACACACAAATATAAAGAAGGAAGAAAATCTTCCAAATAGATGAGTTACTGCAGGTACACACCTCAAAACTACACCAGCAGTGAGTTCTTATAGAAAACAGTAACTCTGGGTTCAGGTTAAGGAACTGAACACAATAAGCAGAGGCAGTCAGACTCAGGAAAAATAGGGAACTAGTTTATAATACTCTCAGATAGGAGCTTATACAAATACATTTATATGTAATAACAAGGAAACACTACTCTGGTGGCATAGAGGCATAAAGCGCTGGCTACAACCCAGGAGACCCAGGGGCAATTATTGGCTCAAGCCACTGACAGAGTGACAGGGAAGGTTGGGTGTTACTATCCTGGGGTAGATGGGTGGACCTATGGATGCCTGCCATGTCTATCCTTTGTGGAGACTGGAGAAGACACATTGGTAGCAGTGCCTAAAGAGGGTATAGGGTGCAGAACTGGCTGAGCTACTATGGGTGTGGGACAATACTTTGCACATCTCCACTGCATGCCTGCCCCAAGGCTTAACCATTAGGTCCACAAGGGAGAGAGAATTGGTTAGGTCATAAAGTGGAAAAAAAAATATTCTCCCTGGAGAGATGCACAGATGTGCCAAGCCCTCAGATGGTTCGCTCCATAACTGGCCCCAGCAACACCAGATCAATGTCTGGTGGAGGGGGTGAAGCAGCTGGTAGACCGACCACATGCAATGAATGGCAGGTGATGTGGAACAAAAAATAAATAAATAAATAAATAACAAGGAAGTATTTAATAAGCAAGTCTGTCTTCCTTTGTTCAAATAAATATGTTCTAGAGTTCTTGCATAAACTATGAAAACTCCCATAATCAAATGAGATGATTTTAGCTTGATATTAAATTTAAAATTCTTCCTCATCCACTCAGTGATCTTCCATATTTGACATTTGCATCCATAGCTATCTATCACATTCTAATATTGCACGTCTGACTTCCAGTTCTACATAATCTTTGTTTCCACCAAATGAGTCTGAATAATTGCTACAGCTCTTCTTAGCTTTATCTTTTATATTTTGAATTGTTTATTGCTTTTATACTTCTTCTAGGGAATATTGCTCCTGTGCCATAACAGCATTCAAACTAATATGGGGATGGGGGGGGGTGAGGATGTGGGGAGAATACTAACCAACAGGCAATGCTACTTCTGTGCTATAATGGTACTCAGTCCAGTACAGGGATTATACTAACCAACAGGGAATTCTGCTCCTGTGCGATAATGGTACTCAATCCTGTTGGGGGGAATACTAACCATCAGGGAATACTACTCTTGTGCTATAATGGTACTAAAACCAATTGGGGGGAATAGTAACCACCAGGGAATAATACTTCTTTGCTGTAGTGGCACTCAATACAGTACAGAGATTAGGAGGCTGGGGAAGCACTATACACTAGGGATAGGATGTGCAGAGGACTGAGGGACAGGTATAGGAGTGTGTGTGTGTGTGTGTGTGTGTGTGTGTGTGTGTGTGTGTGTGTGTGTGTGTGTGTGTGTGTGTGTGTGCGCATGTGTCTGTGTGTGTGTGTATGCGTGTGTGTGTGCGTGTGTGCGTGTGTGTGTGTGTGTGTGTGTGTGTGTGTGTGTGTGTGTGTGTGTGTGTGTGTGTGTGTGTGTGTGTGAGAGTGTGTATATGCATATGTGCAGAGTTAGTAGAATATCAGTTTAGTTCTCGCAGAAATGTCACAAACATTGTAAGTAAAAGTCCTACACTTTTTACATTTCATCATATTTTGCTGATGTTACCATGCAGAAGATAGACTACATGTAGGAAAATTGTGCAGAGCTAAATGAGTGAGAATTGTTGTGATATCAGAACCACAGTCACACAGTGTATCACAGGGCAGCAGTGAATATTTGGGAGTAGTTTTCTGCTTGACATTTAAATCACTTTACTACCTCTGTTATACATTGCATGTGTGACACAATTTGAGATAAAAAATAAATAATATACAAATGTGATTGCCAGCTTATGTTTGTTAGGGAAAGGGTTCACTGTCCTGGCAGCAATATAAGTAAACTTTCATTGGGTAATTCCTGATATGTTGACCTGAGTAACATTAGATATGTCTTATTACTGAGGGATAATGACACAGCACTACATTCAAAGTGGTGTGGCATTGTCAAGATAGTTGCTAATATGTATACCTTTCAGTTAGGAAGCTATGAATAATTGTGGTTAAGACTATCTGGGTTTAAATATACAATCCTAATATGTAAATAACATCTATGCTGCAATGAGGACAGGATTCTAACTTCAAATTAACTAATACTGTAGAACAATAAAATAGCCGCTACTCAAGTCAGCTGTGGTCTCCACATAGCTTGTTGAATAGTATACCAGCTTAAAAGATGTCAAATGTTAAAAAAAAAAAAAAATTGGTTTATTGACAAGTCATTGAGTGTATTGATGTCTGCTGTTAGTATATTTGAAGCATGATTTATGTTTGTTTCAAAATTGCTAATAAACTATGCTGTACCTAGCTTTTCTTTAAAAATTGATAATAAACTGTGCTAGTCCTAGCTCTGGTGTATACACGGATAAAGCCTGAATATGCTCCAGATTACAAATGTTTGATTAGTGACTGGGTACTGGAAAACCCATATGGGGTAGGTTATAGCAAGCAACATATGTTGGCTTGCATGGCTTTAATAACCTGAGGAAGGACTGGTGGCCAGCCAGCGGTTTTACTGCATGCAAGTGAAGGCTTATATGGAAACCACCTATACTGGGAGGTATGGGTTTGTTATACCAAGCCTGAGATAACACCTCTCAATAGCATGTGAGTGCTAGCACTAACTTGTAGAGTTGAGTATAGTATGGCCTTGCAGTTATGTAGAAACCCATAACAAACCCCAAGCATTGGGGTCAGGGCTTAATAAACAGCCTGTGATGGTTGCATGAATAACAGCCTCCACTATTGGCTTTCACCATAAAGAGAATAAATGGACAACTGATCCTACAGTTCTGATGGTCAGCAGGTCGTAAGGAGGACAGGAATTATGCAAAAATATACCATGATATACTCTACATCTGTAGGATGTCTAGGTAAAGAAAGAATAAACAAAAGCAAACAAAAATAGGTAATAAGCAGCTAAGAAATCCAAATATCTGCTTGTGATACACACTCTTCTTATTAAAGAATGTATGGTAAGATATGCAGAATGTCTGTCAGCAGAAAATTATTTGTGTCTGCATAGTAATTACTAACACTACTCTTCCTTTATGAAACCTTTTTATCATTAAATTGTCATCATTTAAATATAAACTATTTATTTTGAAATATCTTTCATTTATAAACTATTGCCATTATTTGCATGACTCTTCTTGTTTCTATGAACTATTGCTTATGCAACATTTTCAACCTGGCAGAGCTTTTACATAACTGAAAGAAACAGCACTACATCCAAGGTGATGCACATACAGCACCTCTCAATTTCACAGATTTTATAGAATGTCCAGATTTTTGCCTCATATTTTTGGTCTGTTTCTCAAAAATGTGTGGTTTTCTGGCAAAACCGTTAATAAATCATTGAGGGCTGAAGTTAGAAAATAATGACAGATATTTGAGTTTCAGACTACATACCCTTCAGAAAAGTCATGCTAATGCAAAGCCTGTTATTCTATTTTGCAAGAGCAATATTTAAAACATGTCTCTATTTTTGGCCCTTTGTCCCCCTGTTATTTATGGCTTTGTCCAGATTTTGTGCTCTAAGAGGCTGAAAAGTATGGTGATGCAGGAATTTGTCATCATAATATACTGTAGATCAGTTGTCTGATGTCCCATAAAATCATTTCTGTAGATTAAACCATTTTATTCACTCTTAGGCAATGCAAAAATAAGTTCTTGTCACATGAAAGTCAATTTTAATTTATGAGCTCTCTGGGAAATCATATTTTATAACTTTGATGAAATAATGGAATGAAGAGATTTTCTTTTTATGGAATGTAATGTTTCAAATAGGATTTAGGAGTAAGAGTAAATGGAGGAAAGTAACTTTAAATATTTATGCATTCTAAGTATTGTTTCAGCCTCCAATCATTAATAGAAATGGCAGAAAAGGTAGTGGAAAGCAAATAAAGTGATGTAGAGCTTCAGTCATAAACTGTATAGAAAAGTACTTAAGGAAGAGTACCATGGCATATAGAAAAAACACAGAGCATGGATAAATCACAGAAGTGCTCTAAAATATTAAAGGTAATGAGGAAACTGGGAAGCTGAGTGCACTTTAGAAATATTGCTAATAGGGACTATTGTGTGCAGAAACTCTGGACTGACCTAGAGGAGTGATTGATACATTAGACAATTAAATGAATATCTCTAGGGAAACAGCTGAGATTATTTAAGTTCATAGGTCTTTACTAGGCTTGCAGTCCATGAGACCATTAAGGATCCTAGCCTATCCTAGTAACATGTATGTCTAGGTACAATACCAGTGGAGCACAGATGCGCAGAGGTGGCCAAGGTAGCAGGATAGGTTGTAGCATCTGCACAATATGCAATATGCAGGTATGTGTGTGTGTTACATTGGTGTGTGTCTCATATTGTGTGAGAGTGGTCAGTATGTATGTATGCATGTTGAGGTAAGAACTGGTGGCCATTGCCCACTACTGCTGATGACAGGGACAAGTCCTTACAACTTCATAGGTTCAGAGATTAGTACTAAGCTAACTGCCCTTGAGAGCCATTTTAAGCCTAACTAATTGTCCCTTGTGAGACTCAAACCCTGCACCTTGTGTTTGTAAGGCAAACACCTTAACCATTAGGCCACCCTCCCAACCCTCCCAACTGCAGTGCCAAAGACAATATCTAACAGTATAACACATGCTAGCAGTAAGTCATTGTAAATGTATGATGGTAATATGTGTCACCATCTGAAAGACTGACATGGCATGGCTGTTGGGCTAGATATACAAGCAGTACACAGGGGGAAGTACCTCAGACATACAGTATATATTGTGTCATTGTGAAATGGAGACACCCTTGGAATTGTGCATACAGGTAAGCATCACTATTATCTGGTCCTGTTGTAGGGGATACCAGTGTTGTCTGCCCGAGCACTTGCAGACCACAAAGGAGGTAGGACTGATGTATTGGGAAACAGCTGATGTACATGCACATGCCAGCATAACTGGAATGCCCAGTGCATATCTGTCTGTCAGATGCAGGTAGTGTCCATAGCATACATGCAACCAGCTCATGCAAACACCACCCACAGGTACCACTCTTTGGTCGTATCCCTGCTGTGGGGAATGGGTGCAATATGACTCCACCTGTATATGGCAATAGCGAATGAATGCAGCATGCAGTGCAGGTGTCCCATGCAGGTGTGTCGCTAGCCATAGGTAGCACCCTGCCAGCATCCACACCACCTGAACAAGACTGATAGAACACCTAGCACACCTACCCTGTTACCCCAGGGGAATATACTGTATGGCGGTCGAGACTGTAGGACTGACAGAATGCAACGGCCTGCCACATCTCTCCCGCATCAACACTTAATGGCCCACAGGCCTCTGCCAAGGGCCTGTGTCTCACATATACTGCCCATTCATGCTGTGTCATGGACACCCAAATAACGACATAGCACACTCCACATAAGCCATATACAAGACCATGTGGACAAACCACAGTAACATGTCCACCATGTCCCACTGCATGAACTGTGGACCAACACCAACACACAACTGTGATGGGGTGATAACCTTAGGGAAAGTATCAGAGAATGTATGCATAATGTATGGAAGAGGATAGAATAACATAGGGGGTGGGAGCATGGGCAGCATGGAATGTGCAAGGTCCAACACAAAGCTGTGTGCACACACTATCCCTGACTGCAAACACATACATGAGTGGCTACATACTACACGTATACCACAATAGGAGTAATGTCCTGACTCATGGCCCATGCCTCTGGGTAACCTGTGTGAATCTGTACAGCTGTGAGGTATTGCCACAGCAATATAAGGCCATACTGTCATGTCAATGGATGTACAAGTATGGGATCCTCTGCCAGCACTGTACCAAGGTGCCGAACTGGATACACAGACTCAGCAGCAAGTGTCTGCAACTCCTCCTCTAGAATGGTATAACTTAACATGAATACGTAGGCATCTGACCACAGTACCACACACAACTGCAGTCACCCTTTTCCCCCAAGACATCACTGTGAGCAGGAATGTCCACCTGACAGTACATGTGGACAGAAAACACCACAGTGTATAACAGTAAACATGTCTGAATATCTCTGCTAACAGCAGTGCCATGTAGCTGAAGTAGCACAGACACAATCACCTACAGTACAGCCTATCCTCATGCACACTTTGACCCCATATTGCTAAATGATTGAAGGATACCCTGCAGAAACAGTTTCTACCTGTAGGTGTACAACACAAAGGTCTGCACTGGAGTACAAACTACCTGGAATCGATCCACACATTCAATACAGAAGGTCATGCAGTGCATGCTCACACACACACAAACACACACACACACACACACACACACACACACACACACACACACACACACACACACACACACACACAGAAATGAAGGCAATGTTAGACAACAACATACTGAAAGGTTATACTGGGCATGCTCACACACTTAAACAAATGAAGCCCATGTCTACAAACAATAGTGGACCATACATATCTGGCAGTTGCAGATGTTAGTGCAGACACTACTCAGTATACACCAGTCATGCTTTGCACACACAGTGGATAGTAATACAGACATATATCCAAGGGCAACAAGCTATAATAAGCCAAAAGTAGATGTACATAGATGTGTGGAAGATAGTGAC
>NC_056731.1:1410479743-1410519743 GCF_019279795.1 Protopterus annectens | reverse complement strand
GTGTAACAACTGGACTCATTGTGGATCGTGTTTTGCAAATTTCTTATACGGTGGCCCTAGTATATGTCACAATGTCCACCTTACAGGGATAATAGATATGAAATAGCCGAGAGATTGGGGTGCAAATTCATACCCTATATGTGCCATCAAGGCCAGGCAAACAAAGTTAGCAACCCTTGTATTACCCAGAGAAAACTCTCAACCCATGTCTCATAGACACACACACTTCCCTAGGCAACAACCACTATGTTGGTAGTACCCAGCATATTGACCACTGATAGTAACCATGGTGTGACTGCAATGGGCTACAGAGGGCATGGCACCCTGTCCATCAGTCCAATAGGCACGTACATGCAGACAATGCATCTTTCCAATGTTCCCCACTAGACACCTCCAAAACCTGTGGTGCCATCAAATGTGACCCACAAAGGACATGCCATGCCTGAAACACATGCCATGTATGGACAGATGCCACTGACACCAGGGAATACCTGTATCATGCTATCAATGTAGGTGCAGGGTCAACCTGCTGTCCATTAACAGTTCCTGCCATATGAGCCCAGGACTGGCACATCTGATAATAACAATCTGTGTACACAACATGGGCCAGACACCCCAGGTACAGTTTCACATGCCACTGTACATGCATGTGGGACGTGTGCACATCCCAGATACCGTCCATGCCATGGACTAAGGAACACATACATAGGTTCATAGGTAGGTTCATAGGTAGGTACTAGGCTATCGGCCCTGGGGCCTATACAAGCCCAGTCAAAAAGGTGCCCTGGCTTTTGCCACCCAAGAAAATTATTTTCCTGTGCCACTGTTGAGCAGAGCCACAGAAGTGATCCCCGGGGTGAATTTCCTATTTCCCATCCAATCATCAAGATTTTTCTTGAAGAGTGCTAATGAGGAGCTTTGTTCGATATAGATAGGTAGTTTATTCCAGAGTATGGAAAGTCTCTGGGACAGGAATCTATCCCTCCGGCATGTTCTGTTTATTGTGGTGACAAGGTTTAGGTCCCTAGAGCGTGTAACTTGAAGGGATTGGGATTTCTTTAAGTGCAGCATGTCCAACAGCTCTGAGTTTGACATAGCTTTGTATGTTAAGCAGAGACCACCTCTGAGCAGGCGATATGCGACGGAGTAAAGCTGGAGTTTTTTGAGACGGTCTGCATAAGGCATCTGATTGAGGCTGGTAATCCTCTTTGTGAGGTATTTCTGTGGCCTTTCCAGTTGTTGTAGATGTCTTGTGAGGTACATACTAAAAGGGGCGTTGTACTCTATAATGGGTCTAATAAGTGCTGAGTAGAGGAGAACAGTTACCTCTTTTTTTCCAGATGAGAAACCTTTTGTGATGAGGTGTGCCATGTAGAAGGATTTCCTGACTACTGTGGCGATGTGATTATCAAAGGAGAGACTACTGTCCACCTGTGTCCCAAGGTCTCTTATCACACTTTCAGTGTTAAGTATGCTACCACCTATGTTGTAGTTCATGGGTACAGAGTTTTTACCAAAGGGGATGACAATGCACTTTTTGGCATTGAGCTTGAGGCCATGGCTTTGACACCAGGCATCCGTCTCAGTGAGGCCCTTTTGTAGGATGTCCACATCGTTAGAAGTTTTGATTATGGCTCCTAGTTTGCAGTCATCTGTGAACTTCATTAGCCAAAGACCTTCTCTGTTAGCCTGTACATTCAGAGAAGTAGATACCAAACAGGAGAGGACAAAGGACTGAACCCTGTGGTACTCCACTTGTCACTGGTCTGAAGTCGGATTTGGAGTCTGCTACTTTCGCAGCGTGGGTTCTGTCAGTGAGCCAGTTGGCAACCCATCTTGTGACATAGGGATTTATACCTAGTTTAGTGAGTTTATCTATAATTCCAGAGTGGGGGATGGTGTCGAAAGCCTTGGCAAGATCTAGATAGGCTGTGTGAACCACCTTACCCTCGTCTATGACTTTGGTGACTGCTTCAAAGAAGTCTATCAGGTTTAGGAGACATGATCTGCCTTTTACAAACCCAAACTGGGTGGGGTCCAGAGTTTGGAGATTAACAATGTCTTTGTTTATAAGTTTCATGATGATATGTTCCATGGCCTTGCAGACCAGGCTGGTCAGGCTAATGGGGCAGTAGTTCCCGGGGTCCGTGGTTGCTCCCCCCTTGTGGAGTGGGGATAACCATCGCTGTGCGCCATTCAGCAGGCACAAAGCCTGATGTGAGGCTATGATTTAACATGGTACTTAGGTGGGGTGCCAGTTTATTCTGTAGTTCATGTACAATGCAGCCTGGGATGTTGTTTGGTCCCATGGATGCTGTGTTCTTGGCTTTGGAGAGTGTGGTTTTTACCTGTTAACCCATGATTACAGGAACTTCGCATTCTTCCGGCATAGAGATGGGCTCTTTAGAGGGTGAGGGGGGGGGGAGTTAGCACTGAACCTATCTGCCAGGATGTTGACAATATCAGTTGGGTCAGTATATTTAGTGTCATTGAGCCGTAACTCAGAGAAGATCTGACTGTTGCCATTGAGATTCTTGACTTAGCTATAGAATGCTTTGTGATTGTCTTTAGAATCAGTGGCAATTTTGTTTTCATAATTAGCTTTGGACGATTTTATCAGGGATCGCAGCTTCTTACTAAGGCTGACCAGGGAGATCCTCCACTCATGGGATTTTACTCTCTTTTGCAACAGTTTCTTCCTTCTGTTGTACAGTTTGTTTATGGCAGGGGACCACCAGATTGACTTCCTTTTTTTGGAGGATAGCATCTTGGTTCTGTTTGGGATAGCACGATCCATGCACTCGTGTAAGTGCTTATAAAGTGCAATTGTGTAGGATTCAGTAGTTGTAACTGTATTGTCCATCTGCATGGGTGTCATGAAGTTCACCACTTATGTCTTAAGAAGCATGAAGTTGGTTTTGGAGAATTTTTTTACCATGGTTTCCTTAATGGGGGTGGGGGCAGGATGTGGATATCTAAGGTAATTAGCTTATGGTCGGCTTGGACCAATGAGACGTTGACTTCAGGTGTGGAACATCAGTCACTCATGTTGATAATGACTAGATCTAGGATATTGTTGCCCCTGGTGGGGGTGTGGATAAGTTGATCCAGGGCATTGGAGTTTATGAATTCTAGAAAGCGTTGAGCAAAGGAGTTGGTACATGAGTAGTTTTCCCAGTTAATGGTGGGGTAGTTGAAATCACCCATTATTAGGGTGTTTGGATGAACACTAATATTTTCAAGTACATCAAGGAAAGAGGAGTGGGAATCCTGAGTCATGGTGGGGGATCTGTAGCAAGAAACAATTTGGATTGCAGTTTTGCCCAGAATTAGTTGCACTTGGATAATCTCGGCTGCATTATGCTGAGCAACTAGCCTGGAGGTGTGGATATCCTTAATGAATATGGACACACCTCCGCTTTTGGTGTTCCGGTCCAGGTTACATGGCCAAAAAGTGTGGTATGTGTTATAGCCTGGTAGTGCAGGGTTGCTCTCTGGAGCCTTGAACCAGGTCTCAGTCACTGCACAGATATCGATGTTCTCCATTTTAAGGAGTACCTTGAGTGAGTGTATTTTGAGGTTTAAACTTCTAGCATTGAGTAGCATCACCCTCAGTTTTTGCTTGCCTGTTCCTGTTATGGTGGTGAATTTGTCATTTGAACCTTGCCTAAAAAAGGCACTATAGGGGTGGCAAGAACCTTAGCCAGTATCCGGAATCCCAGGGGTAACAGCTGCAGGCCATCTATGGCAATGCATCATGCTCTGTCGACCATGTCATCCCAGGCAGATACTGGATCCCTTTAAAATGATACCAGAAGCTTAGCCAATTGTTGAAGTCAATCATTTTGTCCTTGTACTGCGGCATAATTCTGGGTGGTGGCAGAATGTTACTCAGGGTTAGGGTCATACCTGCCTGGGCTACAAGATCGGAGATCTCTTCCATGTCTCTTTTCATGTAGTCCAGGGACGTACATCTCAGGTCGTTCACACCAACATGGACAATGACAGAGTCATATTTGTACTTGTTGTGGCGTGACCTGAGTGCGTGGGTTATGTGGCGGATCCTCCCACCTGACAGGCAGCTGACAGTAACCTTCTCCTTGTTTAGCCTGGTGAGTGGGACATCAGTGTACCTGACTAGAGAGTCACTTATGACTAGTGTGTTGGCAAGCAATGCACAGCAATGGCCATACACAATAGTTCCCCAGTTGACTGGATGGTGAATACAATACCCACCTGTGTGGGTAAATCCAGACACTACACCCTTGAACCATACTACAGACTATTGTCATGTGGCCTGATGCCAAGGTATACCCATCACCTAGCCATGTATAGCCGTCTGGCACAGTTCACCACTACATACTCATGAATCAATGCACCCATGCATGTCAGTACTGGCACCCTGTGTCTGTGTGTGTGGTTTATGATGTCTATGACCACATTCACACTCACTACAACCCCCATTGGCATACTGAAGCATGCTGTCTGATGTCAGACACCTCCACATACCCTTTCCCCACATAACCTCTGTATAACCCCTGTGGTGCATGTGATACCTGCACAGTACTGTGTTGTGGTATTCTAACTAGTGATGAGTTGTATTCCTCACCACACCAAGTGTGTCAATGTGTGTGGGTTCCTGTGAGAGTGTGGCTGTGCTGATGCTGACACCTGTTCATGCAGACAGGCACGTGTACTACACCTACCGTATAGCTAACAGTGATATGTTAGCTACACCTACCATATAGCTAACATATCACTGTTGCAGATATCACTCAACAGCACATATACATTTGGAGGGCTCCTCAACATGTGACCTATGTGGCGCATCCAATAACTGCATAGACATGTGAGAGCAATACATAGTCAGGGGATTGATACCCTATACTGGTAGGTGTGTGACACAAACATACTTAGGTTTTACTCTCCCACCCCTCCCTGACTTATCTTTGCCTCTGTCTGCCTCTCTCACTCCCTCTCTGGTGGATGTGGAGACTTACACCTGCTTTACTTAGGCAGCAGCATGTCTATTGTAAGTGATGCTCATCATGAGCTGATGGCCTATGCATGAATTGCAGCCCTCCTCTAGCTGATTGCATGGGGAACAGCTGTGGTAACATTCCCATTGCCAATTGCATGGAAACACACTCCAATATCTAGGAACATCATGTTGGTGCTGGGCCTTTTCATTCACTGTGAGCAGGAACGTGATCTGCTGTTTGGCAAACAGCACCACAGATAGATTGGGGACTTACCTCTAACAACATACACTGTGGAAACAGGCCAACACACAGGAGGGGGATGTGCCTGACTTGACTACTGACTGTAAGTGCTGCTATATTGCATTTGGAGTAATGTTGGTTTAACAGGGTGTGTGTGTTGATATGGCTGTCCTACATGTTTTAATACCTGTCATGTCAGTGCTATGTTTATAAGGGATCCCCATCTGTAGGGTCATCTGCAGACTAGGCAGTGTGTGTGGTGCCTTGTGTTTCTTGTGTTACCCACAGAGCACCTATCTGTGAACTGAAGAAGATAGTGTGAGGAATGCAGTTAGTAGATGATGACAACCTTGAGAGTAACTGACTTCATATCTCTCATAGGGCATATGTTGCAACAAACCCTGTTACAACAGTAAAGTTATCACAGCAACATGTCAATACTGGCCCTGTGTTTGTGCCTCCAGCCTCAGCTCTCTCAGCCTGCGTACATATGTCATGCAGGAAAAGGTGCATATGTTCAGTACACTATATTTATTGACATCATATCTGATAACAAGCCAGTGAGATATCAGACTGCTACCCATGTTATGTATAGTAGGGGATATATTTGAGGACATAACCTGGGCATTCTGTGGTTGTGTTTGCAGTACTGAGGTCTGTGTACTTATGGTGATTGTCGACTGTGTGTGTATTGTGAATATGTACCTTGGCCTGTTTACAGACTGTGGTAGATGTCATTGTTCTTGGTTCTGATCTATCTGATGATACATGCTACTCCACTGTATGTTACCCTATCGGCTTACATGTTTGTAGGGCCAAACACACACATGTCCCATACCACAGACAGGCATCCGACCACACTGTGTAGCATCCCAATATATGTATGGTCAGTGTGTGAGTGGCACATTTGAGGATGGTGTTGATAAGATAGTCCAGCGTCCCAATATATGTATGGTTGGTGTGTGAGTGGCACATTTGAGGATGGTGTTGATCAGATAGTCCATATACTGTGATATTACACTAGCTTACCATATGTGGTTGTGGCTGTGTTCACACTGGTTGTGGTTATGCACTTTCACACAGGTGTCTGTTACTCTGTGCTGTGACATGCCTGTAGAGCCTGCTATTTATGCAGGTACATGTGTATTCCCCCATAGGAAATGTAGGCCAGTGTTGAGGCAGTCTGCCTGTAGCCTGCACAGTACTTTGTTACGTGCCTAGCAGCATAGTGTACTTACCCAGTGAGATGTCATGTCCAGATACTTGCCAGATGTACTGCTGCCGATCCACCATAACAGTCATGAATGTCAGACAAAGCAGTGGGATGCTGTACAGATGTATGCCACTAACTAGTGGGTAGTATGTGGCCATGACACCCCTGTACAAGTGGTTATTATGTGTCAGGACAGACAGGGGTGTATGAATGCATAACCTATGGGGGCAAATGTATACCAGTATTTATTTGATGTACCCATCTACATGGCTGTTAACATCCACATTGTCAGGCTTGGTTCACATGTCCTGCACTAAGGAGTTCTGTGTATACCTCTGGACTGATCAGAGTGTGTCTGACTGTCCACATATATAAGCCATATCTCTGCTGTTGTCCACAGGAGCATTACTGTGCTAGCAGTGGTGCTGTACTATGATGTCCTTAGGATGTCTGTCACTAACCAATGGTGCACATGTTAAAAGCAGATGTGACCTCCCACACACACCATGTCTGTGAAAACAATCCCTATTACAGTAACAATAGTCTACAAGTATATCTGCAATACATACCCGACATCCTCTTGTACTAAGAGGTTGGGACTATTGGGGCTGAGGGAGGGCTCCACTCCATGTTCAGGACATATGGTGAATATATATGTATATATAATTACCCATATATCTATATAGATATACACATATATACATATCGACATACATAGATGGATTTTTATATATACACATATATATATATATATATATATATATATATATATATATATATATATGTATAAACACTCAGATATATACATATACAGAGCAATATATGTCTACACATATACAGATAGAGATACATATGCACATCTACATATGGATATCAACATATATATCGACAGCAATAGGTATATCGGACTAGATATGTATGCACATATAGTTATAGATATCTACATTTATACCCACATAAATAGGCATATCTGTACACATAGAATGTGCATACATATAAAGCTACATATATACATATATAAAAAGATATATATATATATATATATATATATATATATATATATATATATATATATATATATATATATATATATATATATATATATATATATATATATATATATATATATATGGTTCATCTTGAAAACATTGAAATTCTAAACCATCTAAATTCATATGGTTGAGACAATATCATCAAGTGTTTAAAACATCAATGTTGTCAAGGG
Organism: Protopterus annectens; assembly: GCF_019279795.1. NCBI lineage: Eukaryota > Metazoa > Chordata > Ceratodontiformes > Protopteridae > Protopterus > Protopterus annectens. Next base: position 1,410,512,083 of record NC_056731.1, on the reverse strand, counting down.
GAAGAAAAAGGTAAGTAAAAAAGGGAAATAGCTAGTGTTTCTGCAGGGCAGCAAGGTACCCTGCACACTGTGTCTGTGAATGTGCCATCTCTGTGATGGCACTGCAGACAGGGTATAGGAAATCTCTTGTTTAGCGCTTCTGCATATAGCGCTAAAACGGAGATGTCTCTTTACCCCACTGTAGTGCAATCCCGGAGTTGGTATATTAAAGTTGGGGGGGTGGGGGGCAAAGCCCCCCTGCATAAAATAGCTTTAGAGGTTCTTTTCTTTTTTTTTACATTCCCTTTGAATCTTTGATGGTTTGATACTCAATGTTCTGGTCTCGATGATCAGAATTTCGATGTTTCAAGCTTTCGATGATTCAAAGTAGAACTATATATATATATATATATATATATATATATATATATATATATATATACCATCAAACACCAAACACGGTGCATGGTGATGGAATGCCCGGAACTCCAACGATAAAAGCTACACAATGAAAATCCAGCATAAATATACCATCATCCATGAAGAAAAACACAGAGTCCAGGAATAAGTGCCTAGACCAACTTTAATGGCTGACAAGCCAAGCCACCTCACAAGCAAACCAGGTTTCACCTTAGCGTCATCAGTGCATATATTGGAAGATGCCCTCCCCCTTATTTATACACAATCATTTAAAGCAGCAGTCTGCCCTTTGTCATAAGTGCATATACACCACATAAAAGTAGTTGTGGAATAACATTTTTTACACATAATACATCATATGAAATAGATTGCATCCATCATCATTTCTATGATAAAGATGCGACATATTTATATACAAGAATCCCATAGATTATAGGTTAGATTACCAGTGTTCATTCAACCCAGGTTTAAATAGGGCCCCCAAACTGACTATCCATTGTCTCTCTTTTTTCATAAGAATTTTGTGTTTATGTATTTATCAATAATAAATTTTTAATACCAGTCAAGGTATTATATTATAATAGTTAACAAGAAGGAGCCTTTTATGGTTTTTGAACAACGGTGTTACTGGGAGTTCACAGACCAGTCAGGTTTGTGTAGGTTTCAGCTTATGGATATACAAGGTGACAATCATTTAATTTTCTTTTTATGGTGGGGGATGTGTTTCAGTTTTTGAGTAAATTACTGGATCCAATGCGTTCATTATAACGAGTTCATGGGAACATTTTTGTGACTTTGATGTTTTGTGCAAATCCAGTGGGCTTTTTTGGCTCATAAAAACAAGTGATAAACCCTTCAGCAATATCGAGTAACCGATGGCTTAGTTGGATTTTTGGGCCTTGGCAGTGGCCGGGTTTTTGTATACCTTGGACTATTTGGATTTATGGGACTTCATAGCTTGCTGTGAATGTTTAAATACGGATTATTGGTACCATTTTGGACATAAATGGACACTGAAAAATTGCATTTGTTAGTATTGGGGGTTTTGGTATAACATTTGAATGTGAACTCGATACCAGCAGAGGTTTTTTTCACTAAAGATACATACTTGGAAGGGTACTGATTTAATGGACTATTTACAGACATATAATACTGCTTAGGCCTTTACTAACGGCCAAATGTATATGGATTTTTTTGGTGTGTATTTCATCAGATGTGAGTTCATATCTATCTACAGTGTGATTTTGTAGTATAATCAAGCACAATACTATTTGTAAATGAATATTCCAACAAGCTATGCATTTTACAAAAGCTGAATGGTTAAAGCGATAAACTATTAGGTAGGTATATTAGTGGGAGCAAGGTAGTTTATACTGTTTGCAAACACATGACTTTCTGAAATAATATTTTTGAATATAAGAGTATTAAGAACTATTTTTATTTATATATATATATATATATATATATATATATATATATATATATATATATATATATATATAATAAAGTCGTATTGAGGGAGGACAAGGAATAGACACCTAAGGCAACTTTAATTAGGCACATAACTAAATGGCAGAAACACAACATTTTAACCAATTTTTGGACAGGGTATACACAGATGTGGATGATTTATCATCATTTAGTATGGAAGGGAGTGCCCTCCTCAGTGAAGTCAGTTCTAAAACTACTGGATTAGAGCAACAATTTTTGGAATTTGTTAATAGTACTAAAAAGGTACGGTCTAATGTCTGGCATTGTAAGTTGTTGAAAGCATACTTAAAAGCAGAAATTGCCCCTAGGGGTTTAAGAATTTATGTGGAACCAGGGGTTGGGTCTGATAATCAGGAATTTATGAAAAAATGGCGTCAGATACAACAGATGGCAACTAAGATGTTTATTAAGCTCCTAATATACTATTATGAACAACAACATTGCTGTCTTCTATGTTGAATGAGTGTTATGAAAAAACTATTAGCCATGCAACTGAAACAAGTTATCCGGATAAATATGCTAAGTATATGAAATAAATAAATAAATATGAAAAAGAGATACAGGAAAGAAAGACCAAAAAATATCAAAGTGATCTTAATGACTATAAAAATCAAACTACTTACTCTTGGAAGAAGGTCAAAAGAACTGTTAGATTTTCTGACAGTCAAAAGAGTAGCAATAGACCAAAAAGAAAGACAGCTAGCTCTATATTAAGAAAGAACCTAGAATTTTCTAGTAATTCTGAGTTGTCTTCTGGATATTTGAACACGCATGCAGAGAATGAGGCAATTGAACCCCAATCAGTGATTTCCCCTACACCCAAGAGACCCAGGGGCCCTTTAGGAGCGGAGGCAGGAAACACAGGCATAGGAGGGATGGAAGAAATGTTCAACGAGATATTGGCAACATAGTTGATGGTTCTAGGTTTTCCATTGAACCCAATGAAGTTGAAAACCAGTTGGTGGTTAATTTAACTGATTATAATTTTACAGAGTTGGAATTAAAGGTTTTGAATAAAGGTTGTCACATTTTGATGTGGTTCAGGATTTAAAAACTTTTTGTCATAATTTGAATTTAAAATATTTTTTTGCCCACAGACCCCCAGACATGCTTCATGGTGACCCGGAAAGTTTTAGATTCAAGAAATCTAATTTTGAACCACCATACAACAGGGAGGTTAAAGTTTTTGAACAACAAGTATTACATGGGTTACAAATAAATCAAAATGAGGTGTTTAAACATGGTACACATAATTTGACTAAGGGAGAAAAAGGTAGCCCTCAAGAATTTATAACAAAACAGTAATTTGATTATTACTTGAGCAGATAAAGGGGGTGCTATAGTAGTGTGGAGTAGAACTGATTATGACAACGAAGCAGACAAACATCTTAGTGATGCCATATCCTATTGTAGCCTCCCACTGGACCCTACAACAGTCTTTAAAGAACAGGTAGATGATGTATTAAAAGAGGCAGTTCATGGGAGGGTGATTACTGAGACTTTGTCGATACAACTGATGGCTGATGATCCTATCCCTCAGTATTTTTATCTGGTGCCCAAAATACATAAGCAAGTGATTCCTCCCCCAGGGCATCCAATAGTGGCAGGGCATGGTTCTTTGATAGAACCATTGTCTGAGTATTTGGAATTTAAACTTAAACATTTGTTGGTATATGTTACAGCTCGTATAAAAGACACAAATCAATTTTTGTTGTTGATGAATGATTTACAGATTTCCAAAGAAACATATATGGGCACTCTAGATGTCCATGCTTTGTATACTAGTATCCCCCATGAGGCAGGTATAAGTGCAGTTAAACATTGGGTGGGGATGTCTGGAAGATATGATGAGGTGGAGATGGAATTCTTGCTAACTTTATTGAAATTGGTATTAGAGCATAATTTCTTCACATATAATAAGGCATGGTACTTACAGGTTAAAGTTACAGCGATGAGTGCAACATTTGCACCCATATATGCTGACGTTTCTATGGGTTTTTTTGAATGTCAAGTTATATATAGTAGCAGGAATAAGTTTATGGAAAATCTTAAAATGTGGCGTACATATCTGGATGACTGCAGGGTTATTTGGGCAGGGGACACCCGAAAATGGCATGAATTTGTGGAATATTTAAATTCCAATGAATATGGTATTCATTTTAGTGGTAAAATTGATTTACATACAGTTGAATTTTTGGATGTGAAAGTTATTAAAGCCATAGATGGCACAATGGATACTACTTTGTACAGGAAACCTTTCTCCAAAAATTCATTACTGCATGCCAACAGCAGTCATCCTCGCCACATAGTTACCAACATTCCTAAGGCTCAATTTACCAGAATTAGAAGGATTTGCTCTTAGACAGAGGAATTCTGGGTACAGGCAAAACAACTAAAGGCAATATTTTTAGCTAGGGGATATGACCATAAAATGGTGGATGAAGCATTAAAGCAAGCGGGGGATTCAGTCAAGGATTCATTTATTGCAAGATAAAGTACGAACTAATACTACTACAGATGATCATATATGGTTTACTACTAAGTATGGGTCTAATGTGTTTAGGATTAGACATATTATAGCAAAACATTGGCATATATTGAAATCCGATCCATATTTTCACACATTAGTAGAAAATGATTGTAGCTTTGGTTTCAGAAGAGGTAGAACTATAGCAGAACATTTGTCAGGTTTCAAAAAGGGATATGTAAAGCAAGATAGCAAGACAAATTCAATAGTGGTAGGGAGTACCTATTGTGGGCATTGTATATATTGTAAAAGGATATCTAAGACTAAATCATTTACTTCTGTTAACATTTCAAAAGTGTATGATATCTGTTATTTGATCACATGTGCAAATGAATGGGTAGTCTATATGGCAGTGCAGTGTGCCAATGTGGCTCCTTTTATATAGGGCAAATATCTCTTAGCTTTAAACAACGCATAGCTTTACATATTAGTGATATAAATTGTTGACGGAACAGAAGTGCATTACTTGAACATACATTGGTGCACCCTACAGCACAATTTGTCTTTTTGGGTATAGATAAGGTGGTAGGTGACAATTTATTAATAATACATAAACACAAAATTCTTATGAAAAAAGAGAGACAATGGATAGTCAATTTGGGGTGCCTATTTAAACCTCGGCTGAATGACCACTGGTAATCTAACCTAAAATCTATGGGATTCTTGTATATAAATATGTAGCATCTTTATCATAGAAATGATGATGGATACAATCTATTTCATATGATGTATTATGTGTAACAAATGTTATTCCACAACTTCATTTATGTGGTGTATATGCACTTATGACAAAGGGCAGACTGTTGCTTTAAATGATTGTATATAAATAAGGGGGAGGGCACCTTCCAATATATGCACTGATGATGCTAAGGTGAAACCTGGTTTGCTTGTGAGGTGGCTTGGCTTGTCAGCCATTAAAGTTGGCCTAGGCACTTATTCCTGGACTCTCTTTGTTTTTCTTCATGGATGATGGTATATTTATGCTGGATTTTCATTGTGTAGCTTATATATATATATATATATATATATATATATATATATATATATATATATATATATATATATATATATATATATATATATATATATATATATATATATATATATATATATATATATATATATACATATGTATATATATATATATATATATATATCTATATATATATATATATATACATGTGAAGAGATGTACACGTGGCCATATATATGTTGCACTATACAGATGTGTATACAGACATATGTATGAGTATACATGTGTATGTACATGTAGACATATATAGACCTATTATATGTATATAACCATATTTCTGTCATGTGCAAACCACACGGTTGTGTATACCCTTCCAGATGTATTTAACTGTATCTGCTATGTGTACATTATGATAAAAGAACATATGTGATGCAACAGTCATATTAATAACAAGGACTACACAATTTAGGAAGTAAAGACAATTGTTCAATACTACTCAATATGTGTATTGACAGCTATATTGGTAAAACAATACCTGTCTTCACAGTGGTCATTGCGTAGTGGTTAAATGTTGTGACTTTAGTGTACAGGATCCTGGGTTCAAGGGCTGTTCATTTTGTTGCTGGGCAGAACAAGGGCTGTCAGATACAGAGTGGTTAAGGCAGGTTTGAACAGCTTTAAGCGGGTTTGCACAGGTTTGCTTGAAGCTAAGCGATGCTAAGCTTTGAGTAAACGTACGGGTGCTTACACAGTGTAGACTTCGCTTACCAGTGCGCAAATCAGCTCAGCTGTTATATTGCAGCAATGTTGATACTTGCTAAGCATGGCTTAGCCCTGGTAACCAGGTCACACCACCCAGTCTGATAGCATAGCAGGGTAATGACATCTGTAATAAGTGTATGTAATGCCATGTACAATACATGCACCTATGTGCTGTCATTACAGTAGCAAGGGGTGTGAGTGTCATGTATGGAACACAGATGTATATGAGGCCTGAACAGCACTGTTATCCATGTTAATGTGTTACATACAGGGGTAGTAGCTCAGGGTACGTGCTGTCACACTGGCATGTAATGTATCATGGTAGTAGTACTGTTGACAGTGCTTACCCAGGCAAGAGCAGAGGGCTAAATGTGGTACTGACAACAGGCACACCTGCAGTCATAGCTGAACGCTGAAGCCTCCCTGTTGTATCTCTGGTGTGTGAGCTGTGTCACAGTATATTTACCTTACTGGGCAATGATCCGTCCTGTGGAATGTAACTGTAGACTACCGTATGTACAGCACATGTTAGTGAGGGCTTCTGACATGTAGTTATGGCATACGTATTGTTGTCAAATGTCTATCTGTCAACACACTCATCCTACTGCATAGCTACTTGCCAAGCTGATGACTGTCAGTCCCTGTACAGATGTGCAGATAGCAGGTATCCAGCTGGGATATGTACAGGCAACCTAAGCTTGATTGACACTGACATGTCTGCCCAGCTGTGTAAGAACTGGCACATATAGGAAATGTCACCCTGTACGCACCACATGCCAGATGTACCTCAACTACACTACCACAGTCAACAGAACATGCTTGAGTACAGGTCTCCATCACAGAAACTAACCATGTGTTGTAATGCATGTTGCATACATGTCAACTTGATCATCTTAGTGGCCATGTGCAGGAGGCACCTGGAGGATTGGCTGATGCGTGCTATTTTCACCCTGAGGGTCACCACAGTAGTGTCTGTCAATAGATTGCCTGCTGCCACCTGGCAGGTGGCAGGATACCACTATACACACAACCCCTACACCACCCATCTCCCCTGGACAATAGCTGGGTAGACAGCTATGCAGCAATGCACCCCTGTACTAACACGTGTACAGGTGCATGACTGAGTATAGCAGTGTCTCTGTGTTAGCACACCTGTACTTGGGAATTCCATGAGGACCTTCACAACCAACACAACACCCATTGCCATAGTCTGTTGTGGCTACTGCAGTATGAGACATTACATGTACCCTGTTAAGCTCCTCACCATAATGGCTACATGAATCTTGCAGTACTAGTGTAACAGTGTTTTACAAATAGATTGATAGGCATGGGCTACCCATTGTTTTCTGGCATGTGTGTGCAGTTGTGCATGTCCGTATATCTGTAGGGTACAGCATTCTGAGGCCACATACTCCTATTACAATACCCATTGCCACACAGTACTACAGATAGTGTTGTTGCTCCCCATAGGTGAGGCATGACAATGCAATGCCCTACTATGCGTGTGGCATGTGCTTGGAATGCATATCCCTGTAGTACCACTGTTGGGGTATACTATGTGCTGTATCGCAGTCTTGGCCAATTTATGATGGAGGGTATGGCAGAGTGTCATCATGAATTTCAGGATGTACAACATCCACTGGGGGATGTGGGTGCTGTGTGCACTGTCATTACACCAAGGTACACCCGGTAAATGTCCCATGTACTACTTTATGGTTACCACTGTCACCATCAACCATACAGGTAACTGATACTACAATCCAAGCCAGTTATGCATGTGCTGTGTGCAGCCTACCTGTAACACATTGGACACATGGTCAAGTTAGTCAGCAGCGATAGGCCCTGGTATCTTGGATGTGTGTCTGCCTGTTATGTGTCTGTTAATGTGTATATGAAGGTATTTCACACTACGTATTGTCCATATACACCCATTACATCCCCCATTAGCATACTGTACATGTCTGAGGATGTTCTGCATGTAGCATATAACCTGGGGCACACCTCATCCTAAATGCTGTGTGGTGTGTGCAATGTAAGCCACACACTTCAGTATCACTAAATAGCTAGGTAGGGGTCTAGTCCCAGTGTTGCCAAGTAACAGTGTGCATGAATGTGGATGGGTCTATATCAGGTTGCAGGGTATACACACCTCAGCAGGTCACCTGTCCATGTGGCACAGGCAATAACCGTTTTAGTAACCTGTGACATGTTTTCAACTGTACCCCAGTTATGTCACAGCCATGATGTCACCACAGTGCCATACCCTGTTTTTGAATATGACTGCAGACCATCCTCGTGCTGACACATGTACACCTACAACACAAATGGCTAACATTTTAGAGACCACAACCAACCAGTGTTACTAACAGCTATAATGCATCATTGCTGGATGGCTACACTACGTGCCATATATGCATTATACTTTACTCCTTACATGTTACACTACAGTGCTGTGGTACACTGTAGTACAGTCACCATGTGCATCAGAACCATATTAGCCTATCCCTACATTGATGGTATGGTTGACAGGGATGTGGCACAGGTATCATTATATGCACAGGGTGTGATGTTGGCTTGCCAGAGGCCCAGGGTGGGCCATACATTTGACACCATGTGTGTGGGTAAGGGGTGTACTGCAGTGAGCTGGGTGTGGTGCTGTGGTGGGTGTAAGTATGGGGTAGCCCTAGGTGTGTTTGTATAGTGTGTGGGTATGCATGCACACAGTTCTCCCATGTAGCTGCCCTATACAGGAGTTTATGGATAGCTGCACACCATACCTGGCAGGGTGTGCAGTTCACTGCCTCCAGCCAAGGACACATGGACTGTGCCGGCCAGGGGTTCCATGGGCATGTCCAGGTACAGGCCTTGATGTGCTACTCTCACCTGCTGATGACAAATGTCCACTGGTAACAGGCCCCTCTTGGGATTGGCCAGGACCACATGCGCATGGCCTGCTGTGGTGTGTACAGCACCCTTCCACAGTACCAGAGCTGGTACTGCCACTACAGGAGCCCCTTGGTCCTAGCACATAAATGTTGACTGCCAGCTGTTGGCATTGCTGGCCTACATCCACACAGCCATCGCCGCACTCCCACCACATGTTCAAGCATGGACAGACCACGGTTGATGAGGGCCATCATCTTACCAGACTGTCTATCCATGAACTCAGTTAACACACAGATGGCACCAACCAGTTCATGGACGTTGTCACTTGCAGATGTGAGAGCAGCCCTCTGCAGCCTCATGCCCTGTCTGTTGTAATGTTCCATACGTGCCTCTGCCACCATGACCGCCTGGAACATGTGCCTGCTGGTACCAGCTATTTCGCTTCTGCCAGGAGCATGATGCCCAGTGGCCCTACCATGAGCACCCTGGGAAATCTGCCTATGTGGTGACTAGACACAGTAGGCATGGTTACCACACTTTCCTGTGCACTGCCACCAAATGCCAGCTTTCCCTCCACTGTGGCCACTGGTGATGGGGTATGTATAGGCACTGAAACTGTGTGTGGAGTTGTGGTGGCTAAAAGGGGGGTGTCAAATGTTGGTGTAGTGTTGGCCCCTGACAACCCCACCTGTGCCTCAACAGTACTATCATCATCTTCAGTGTCTGTATGGACACCAACATCAGAATGCATGCAGGAGGTACCCTGACCCACCTTACCACTTGTGGGGTAAAACAATAAACGCACTTTAAAACCTGTGCAGCATTGCCTAACAGTGCACACACACACACACACACACACACACACACACACACACACACACACACACACACACACACACACACACACACACACACACACACACACACACACACACACACACACACACACACACACACACACACACACACACACACACCCCTCCATACTACCTACCTGTCCATGGCTTTACAAATAGTCCCACATTTATGTCCATGTGGTACCCCATCCTGCATCACACTTGTTGACATACACACATTGATACCACTCATTAACATATCAGTCCTCTAAATGCCTACACAAGCAGTCACAACACAAAACCTGTTACTACATTACCTGCCTGACCTGTGTGTAGTGGCTTCACATGGCCTCACTGCTGTCAATCGGTATGCACCCTCTGTATGTCTGGACATCATGAACATGGCTCCTATATGTGTGGGCTACTATGTTATATCTATAATATCATGCACTGGTGTGTCATGTGTATGTAATGCTCAGTACATGCCAGATATGCTGCTTCTTCAGCCTATCATGTGACAACTGTAATATTTGGACACACTCCCTGGTGTTGACTAGTACTTCCCCAATGCATCTGTAGTGCTACATACATGAGTTGTAGGTGACATCTCTGCTGAATGCGATATTAAGGGTGTACCTGGTGTTTACCTTCCCTCTCAATGCCTGTTCCATGCTACAGACCATATTATACTATCAGTTGTCCTGCGATTACACACATGACAATTATTCCTGGTGTGTAATGTGGCAGTCCATGTACATGTACTGCATGATCCCAGAGGGAGGTACTGCAGTATGAACACCCCACAATCACACATGCGCATACATGCCAGCCACACAAACACACTCACAAGCATCCTACATGCATCATCCTCCCTCCACTTCACCTGTGTGACCCTACTGACAAGCTAACTACCCACCAGGATGCACACACAGATACAGGTGAGGTTGCACAATGATAGTACACACAGTCCTCCTATTACCCCTCTGTCAACATGCATAACATATGGTACCCATCAGCATGCAGTGCAGCTATAGTCGATCCATGCTGGCAACAGTATACATGTGTGTGATGCATGTGCTGTGTCACTATGTGAAGCCCCTTCCCCTGGATACCACTGTGCCCATGAACACGGTATTTCTGTGCACCTGATCTGCACCCTGCCATGTACTGTGTACCACACCTCACAGGTGTACAGCCCATTGCTGAATGTGTACTACTGTGTCGGTTATGTCAGCTTTAATGCTCACAGCCCCTATGTTTTCCAGCAACACATACCTGGTATGATATGTGGACAGATGTAATTTGTGAATGTCTGATGTCTGATGCACAGCTCTCAACATCAGCGGACCATGTATGACCAATCCAATACTCTTACACTGACAACCATCAGAGCATACCATGGTTATGGGGGGGTGTACACACCTTTATTGATATGATGCACCCATCCTTGATCTGCCATGGGACCACATCATCGCATATCTTAGCAGTACGTGAGCCCGATATGTGACATATATCCTCGACTTTCACATGCAGTGTCTACAGAATGTGTTAGGTGTGCAGATGCTGACTGCAATGCATAGACACCATGTGGCCATATGTGTGCACACCCTTATCATGACAGTTTGTTGCACCTCTTGTTGTGTGTACTACAGCAGTCACTACTCCTTGCAGGGGTATACCAGCATGGGCCATCTGCATTTGCCAGTGTATGTTCAGTCTGCTCTACACATGTCCCCCTATTCTGCATGATTGCAAGGTCTACTCATGTGCACATCCCTTGGTGTTTCCTCACTGCCATCACTATTGCTGTGGGGATAGGGTTATGCGTGCCATCGGTCCTGAACCTCACTATGTGCAGATACAGCCATTCTTAGCATCCTTAAGATCCCTGCTGCAGTGCACTGGTGTGTCATGCTGACACCCCTCCCCCTCCTTCAGCCTTTTTGCAGATACATGACGAGTAAGCCCTACACATGCATGTCACTTTGCAGTGTCCCATACAATGAACACCACATGTTTCAGCCTAGTCCCAGCTGATAATGTGCACCACTGTAATGCCTTATGCCATTGTGTATTTCTGCAGCAGTTGCCATTGTCTTACAGGTATATACACTGGTGTTGCACTGTATATGGGTGTTGTTCCAAACATGTCCCTACTGCAGGCCATGTCTCCCATCATTATGTTACTCCCTGTGGACACTTTCCACAATGACAAGATGTTAGTTATCATGCAGGTGTCTGACTTACCTTTCCAATACCCCATCATGGTCACCCCTGTGATGCCGTGCATTTCACAGCAACAATACGTGCACAAGTACTGCATGCATTTTGGGCAGGTGTGTTAGATGCATGCATGGCATATACCATGCCATTACATGCCTGGTGTATTGGCAATCATCTACATAAACCATAATCACCAGCTACTAGCTGCTGCCTTGGTGGTATCCCAGGAGGTCCTACATAAGAAGGTGAGAGATGCATAGTCAGTGGCCACAACTGTGGCAGTGCTACAGGGTGGGTGCAGTATTACAATACATCAACAGTACATTTCCACAATTCTACCACATATGGACATCTGTTTATCACTACTATGCAGCAACAAAATATATCTATGACATGTCAGATATGCACGATCTACCTGTAACGATGTGGATGTATTCGCAAAAGTGGTCTATGGATGTGCCCTATGGCCTTACCTGCATGCTCCTCGGCCAGTGTGTGGGTGGCATCCACCTCCACAAAGGTGTCTGTTGGTTGGTGTGTCCAGACAGGCAGGTGCCACGAGGCTGGCCAGGCACTCCTCCACACATGACGGGGGGGATGGATGGCATGCCCCCCCCACATGACGAGGTGATCCCCACAGACTGCAGCAGTACACCAATGGGCATTGCGAAGCAGGTCAGAACAATATTGCCGGACCTGGTCATAACTGCGGTTGTGCAGTCCGACATCACTGACAATGTGGGCTAGGTCATTCCACAGGGCGGTCTGCTCCTGCTGATCATGGAAGGCATGGCAAAAACAGGACAGGGTAGTGCTGGATTAAATAGGTTAACACTACTTCATTTTCAGTAGCTGAATAAGATAGTAGCCATGCATGTGACATCTTGCCTGGAAGACATAAAGATGGAAACAGGTCTGAGCAACTCATACAGCAAGGTTACCACAGTTCTTAATACACATCTCTGTCACCCCCCCCACCATATCAGCGACAATAAACTGTACACACAACTCATTAGGTATGGCTACAGCTTACCTACCAGTGGGACAGATATTGTATTGTACCACACTTTGTGCTATGTGTTTGTAGCCATGTTCCCTGTGTGGACACTATCATTGCTGGCCTGTTACAGACTATTCACCAGCGTGCCATTGTCAGGGCCACTATGGTTCCATATATGCTTGTGGTATGGCTGCTTTGTGATTGCTGCACATCTGACATTCTGTGCTATTGGGGATATCTATGCATGCTGTTGGACATGTTCCTGGATTGTGTAGACTGTTACTACCAACATATGTTCTATAACAGTGACACAATAGCATGTATATGTACTATTGCCCAGCAGAACCACCTCTCCAAACCCATCTGCCCATGTTACCCAGCCATATCACATGTGTGTCCCACCCTGGGGCCGCCTCATGTACTGGTCCAGCAATACCATCAGGTGGAACCAACCCAGGGGATGTTGTCCCCCACCAGGGGCACACACAGACATGTTCCTGTCCCCTGAGGGCAGATTCAGGGTCTGTTCCATAACAGGCTCCACAGACACGTGTGGGATGTGCTACATCACTCTGAGGCACCCAGTACACATTCACAGGGCCAACATGCTCCTCCTGCTCAGCCTCCAAGCCAGGCCCTTCAGAACATGGACTGCTGTTGTAAGTAGCAGTGAATGGGAGGCTTGCACCCATTGTGTCCATATTGGGGCTTATGGGGTGTCCACATCACACACCACACACACCATCCAGGGTGTTTAGCCACCACATGTCACATACCACCCCTGTAGACTGTCCTCTGTATCTACCATCCCTGACCACCTCCACAACTATACCTGCTATACTTCCCCATATTTCCATTCCATACTTCACAGATAAGGGCAATGTGGTCCCAACAAGGGGTTCACATGTGACATACTCATCCATGTTGCACACACTGACAGCTGTAGATATCTGTGTGTATTGCTATGTGTGCTGTTTCCAAACACATAGCATGCAGCACTGTGGTAGTAATATAGGAGACATGTATTTACATATATATATGTTTTTGTGTGTGTTTGTATAAATGTAGACATGTGCATATATGTATATATCTATATACAGGCTGCTTTACATTAAGAAGGTTTGTGCTCTGCACTGTTGTGGCAGGACAGGTAGCTTACATCCTTCTAAGCTGAGAACTGCTGATTGAAGGCCCAGTGTCTGCTATTCTAAAAGTGTATTCATTTTGGCTTAAGCACTTGGGCTTCACGCCAGTTATTCTACATTGACAAGGTTTGTGGTCTGCACTCTTGTGGGAGGAGAGGCTGGATTCTGCCCTTCTGAGCTGGGAATATCTGGTCACAGGCTTAATGTGCCTGCTTATTTGAACTGTTTCTTTCTGAAATTGGTGTGGCTTGTTGCTGTAGCATAGACCAGATTCAGGCCTGCTGAATCTAACTTTGTTTGTATAACTTGAGCACTGATCCAGGCCATCTTTTTTGGAGAAGGTTACCCTGAACCCTAGTAAGCAGGAGTGTGCAGTTAGAACTTGTCTGATTGAAGACTGCTGGAACAGGGCTAAGTTTTGAATTGGGTAACTTGTTTAAATCAGTTTGTTAATTTTCTATTGTTTTTATATATATATATATATATATATATATATATATATATATACATATATATATATATATATATATATATATATATATATATATATATATATATATATGTATATATATATATATATATATATATATATATATATATACTTTATTCATCTGCTTTTACTGTATTTGTGTTTCTTCCTATTTTATTACTAGTGGCATTGACTACAACCCTAATCAGCTATATATAACAATTAGTATCCTTTTCTGTGCATTTAAAGGGTTTTGAGTGTATCTGCTTTATTTTCTAAAAATATATATATATATATATATATATATATATATATATATATATATATATATATATATATATATATATACACTTGTTTACCACCTTTCTAAGCTAGTATAGTCCAGTGTTCAGGTTAGTGCTGAATTCAGGGCTGTGTTACAAATCTCTGTGTTTGCCCATACCTTACTTGGATAGAAGGAAGTTCTCTGTTCACCTGTGAAAGAGGGGAGCTTTGAGCAGCCTGTCTGTCCTTGGAGGAGTGGTTTCAGCCCAGAAATTAGTAGTTTATTGGCCATTTTGGGCTAATTTCTATCTCTTTCATTTCCATGCTATAAATACCGTATTTGCCCAGTTTTGCACGCCGGGCAGCACCGGTTAGCTAGGGTAAAACTTTTCCCAGCTCCACAAAGTCTCCTCTTCAATTATTCCCTTGGAACTAGAAAAACTTTCAACTTAAGCACTCAAGCCACTCATTTCTCAGCCTGGCACTTACTCAAAACTTATAGCAAGCACTTATAAACCCTAGCACTAGACTCTCCTGTACTGTACAGAAGGACAAGGCTCTCTATTCGACCTTACCAGCCATCCAGTAAAACAGTTCACTGTACCTATCCAGGCATATCCAAAGGGCAGTTTCAGGTGTACTCTCCAGTCCAACTGGTGAATCTGGGCATTTTGAGGCAATGTTACAACTGCCTCATGTACACAGACAACCCTCTCCTCCTATCACCAAACACTAATACATGAAAGAGATGCAATTGTACAGCCAAACTGGAGGCTAAGCTCTCTCATCCCAAGACTGGATCAGACAGTCAAAAGTAGAAGGGAAATATTTGCATCACACCACCAGTCTCACATAAACACATTAAAGCAGCACTGGAAAAAAACATACATAAATACATGAAAACATACCCGGAGGCTTTAAATAAAAATCTGCAAAACCAACAGAGACCTCCAAAGCAAACATCCAAGCAACCTCCACCCCCCAACACAAACCATGAAACACATATTTCAAAAAAACAGTGTGCTATGCAATCACAGCCCTTAAGGCAAAATAACATACCCAACATACTAGTAATAGGTGAATCTATAGTCAGGCACACTGACGTCCCACTCACTAGGCTGAATAAGGAGAATGTTACTGTTAGCTGCCTGTCGGGCGCCAGGATCCGCCACATAACACAAGCACTCAGGTCACTACAGAACAAGTACAAATATGACTCTGTCATTGTCCAAGTTGGTGTGAATGACCTGAGCCGTACCTCTCTGGACTACATAAAAAGAGACATGGAAGAGCTCTCTGATCACGGAGCCCAGGCCGGTATGACCCTGACCCTGAGTAGCATCCTGCCCTCACCAAGAATGATACCACGGTATAAAGAAAAAAAATCTCAATTTCAACAATTGGCTAAGTTTCTGGTGTCATTCAAAGGGGATCCAGTGTCTGTCCATCTGGGATGACATGCTTGACAGGCCATGCTGCTGCACTAGAGATGGCTTGCACCTGTCACCCTTAGACTTTCAAATACTGGACAAGGCTCTTGCCACCCCCATAGTGCCTTTTTTAGGCAAGGCTCAAAAGACAAACCTACCGCTGTAAATAGCACAAGTAACAAAAAACCGAGGGTAGTGCTACTCAATGCCAGAAGTCTGAACCTCAAAATGCATGCACTCGAGGCACTCCTCAGTATGGAGAAAATCGATATATGTGCAGCAACAGAAACCTGGTTTAAGGATCCAGAGAGCACCCCAGCACTACCAGGCTACAACGCGTACCATACATTTTGGCCACAGAACCCAAACTGAAATACAAAAGGGGGCGTATCCATATTCATCAAGGATACCCACACCTCCAGGTTAGTGGCACAGCACGATGCTTCAGAGATCATCCACGTCCAACTAACAATCGGAAAAACTGCAATTCAAATTGTAGCTTGCTACAGATCACCACCCCTAATCACCTGACCAGTAGTCCAACCCCTAATTCCCTAACAACTAGCCCAACCCACTCATCCTACCTCCCCCCACCCCCCAATCCAATTATATCCCACTCCCAAAACACATTCCCAGGCAACACAACTCTACCCTCACACACAACCAACCAGGAATCCTAGTTGTACTTCTCACTCAAAGTAGTATCATGTTACCCACACTCACATCCCTATCACTAGCTCTACTATCGCTAACCTTCCTAACTTCCTTACAAACAGATCTACCGTTGCACAACTGCTATCACACTACCCACACTAGCCCACCCTCTCAAACTCACTCAGACTTCTACATCTGCCCTACAATCATAAATCTTACAACTACATATTACTCACTAACAAATATTACACCATCTCATCACACTAAGAAAAACTCTCATAGACCAAGCTCAAACAATTAATATTAAAAACACATACTGACACTCCTACAAATTCTGCTAACCTCTGGTGACATTCACCCAAATCCAGGTCCCTCTCAGCTAGACAAACATCTGACCTGCTAATCCTAAATCTCAACATAAGAAGTATTACCAATAAGCTAACAGACCTACATGCATTCATAGCCCACTACAACCCTGATATACTCGCCATTACAGAAACCTGGCTTACACCCAGTATCCAAGATGAAGTCTTTCTTCCCCTAGGGTATAATACACTTAGATCTGATAGAACAAACAGGAAAGGAGGAGGAGTAGCCATTCTCTTTAAAAACACCCTTAACCTCCAGCTCCTGCACACCACACCACCCACTTTTCAAACTGCTGAAGTCCTGTTTTCTGTCCTATCCATAAGAAACACCAAGAAGATTAATATAATATGCTGCTATATACCTCCAGGCAACAACTCGCTCATAATAGAAGACATCCTACACTGGACAAAGGACAATCTACCTCAGGAAACGATCCTACTAGGAGACCTTAACACTGACTGGGCAACCTGTAACTCCAGCAGTCCCTCTACACATATCAATCTATATGGGTTCTCTCAACTAATTAAAGCACCAACTAGAATAGATGAGAAAACAGAGAGAATCCATACTGGACTAGACACTAACCAACTATCCCAAACAAAACTATACAGTAGGCTGCCTCCCAGATGACTTAAGTGATCATCTCCCCACCTTCCTACTCCAGAAACACTCCAATCATCCCAAACCAGTAGTCTACAAATTTGTACGAGATGACCGTAACCTTACACCACGATACCTAAATACTGTCCTAAGCCACTGCAACTGGGAACCACTACGGACACTTGGGTTAGACCAGGCAGTAGACTACTTCAATACAACCTTCTCTAACATCCTTAATAGTCTAGCTCCCAGCAGAAAGATCAGAGTTAAAGCCAACTACGCACCCTGGCTAAATAGAGACACCAGAGCCTTACTAAAAGCTAGAGATAAAGCGTGGAAAATCTGGAAAACTGACAAAACCCCTAGCTCCAGACAATACTATCAACAGCTTAGAAACAAGGCCAAGGCTGAATCCAAAATAAACAAACAAAACTATTTTCTTAGCGCCCAAAGGAAATATTCAAATAGTCCACAAAAATTCTGGCATGCCATTAACTCCCTACTAAAGCCAGGCAAAACCACAACCCCAGCACCCCTCTCTACTAACAATACCCTAGACACAGCTTCTCAATTTAATAACCATTTTATTAAATCCATCTTGGCCCTGTCCAGTCAAATAACCAAAAACATTCTACCTCAGTCACAACATAACCTATTCCACACCACCCCTCTTTCAGCCTATCACCAGTGCCCACCTCAACTATCAAAAACTCCTCCTAAAACTAAAGCCAACCACACTAGCAGCTGATAACATACCTGCTGCATACCTAAAAATGGCTAGTGACTCCTTATCATATCCTGTCTCCATCCTTATCAACCGCTCCATACTAGAATCATACATACCCAAACTCTGGAAAGTATCTCGCATCATTCCTCTCCATAAAGGAGGTAATTCTTATGAATTCTCCAACTACCAACCTATTGCCATCCTTTGCCCCTTATCCAAAATTCTTGAGAAATACATCCACTTGCAAGTGATGACATTTCTTAACACACACAATCTACTATCTACCACACAACACGGTTTCCGTCCACATCACAGCACTACCACAGCCCTTTTATCTTTCACTAATTATATAAACCTTCACAGGAATGATAACAAATATGTATCAGCCATTTTCCTAGACCTCTCAAAAGCATTTGATATGGTCTCCCACTCCATTCTACTAGACTCACTAACATCATTATCCTTCACCTCCTCTACTATGGCCTGGTTCAGAAGCTACTTGTCTGACAGGCAACAATCAGTCCAGTGGAAAGGAACTCTGTCTACACAACTTCCAGCCACCATAGGTGTCCCACAGGGCTCTATACTGGGCCCGCTGTTGTTCTCTATTTTCACAAATAACCTCAAATGCTCTACACAACATGCCACACTCATACAATATGCAGATGATTCAACTCTGATCTGCTCCGCCTCATCTCCCACCACCCTCATTACACTCACTCAAGATACCTTTATCTCAGTAGAAAATGGATATCTGGGATCCAACTAACTCTAAGTCCCAAAAAGGCAAAACTGCTACTATTTACCCCTAATAGATCAAAAAAAACCCTCTCCTTTACCATAACCTCTAATGACGGCACCACCATCTCCCCTTCTAACCACACCAAACTTCTGGGCATTGAAATAGACAATAATCTCCACCTTGATGTTCACATCTCACATACCATAAAACTAGTACACAAAAAACTAGGCTCCCTATACAGGCATAAGTCCTTTCTCTCACAAAAAGCAAGAGTCACTCTTGCACAAAGCCACCTCCTCTCAATTCTATTATACGCAGCACCAATCTTTACCCAAATCAGACAATGTGACCTAGACAAACTAGAATCATGCTACAATAAAATAGCCAAGTTTGCTACTAACTCAACCTATAGAACCCATCACTGTGCTGCACTAAAAGAACTAAAATGGCTTGAGCTACCACAGCTACTTAACTATCACCAGCTGGGCACAGCCTACAATATTCTCAAATATCCTGAAAAAACCCCCTCATTATCCAACCTACTTACTATCTATACTACAAACCGATACCTAAGATCCAGTGAAAAATCTCTCCTCTCCATCACCAAGGCTAACAATAATGCAGGAAAGCGGTCTACTCCCACACCGTTGCCAGAAATTGGAACTCTCTTCCCTATCTGTGTCCACTGCCCCTCCACATCCATATTCAAAAACTCCCTCAAATCGCACCTTCTTAGTACATGGTTATGCCCTTGTATCACATAACCCTACCCATACTACTATTAACTCCCCAAATTCCTCTCTGATCACATGCTGGAGCTCTGATCCCTGTAGGCTTGGTCATCTGAAAGGGTACTTTTAACTGTAGAATCTTACTTGATATATTTTCTTTTCTTACCAAAGTATGACTGACATTGTCTTTTTACCCATGTTCTATATCTTTTACCTGGAGTGTTTTTATTAATTCTTGTTATATTACTATGCTCAGCATACATGATGTAACCTGTTTTGTGTATCATGCTGGATGTACTGTATTTGTATAACTTGATGTTGGAGCTTTTCTCCCCGGGCCTCCACTGAAAATGGACCTGGTCCAGTCGGAATTTCCCGGTTAACAAATGTAAAATAAAATAAATAAATAAATGTCCCAGGACCCCCATTCCACATTCCTGGAAACACTGGGAAACATAAAGGTCCTACCAAACACCCTATTATTGGGTTATTTCAATTATCCAAACATTAACTGGGAGAACTACTCATGTACTAACTTCCTTACCCAACATTTCCTAGAATTTATAAACTCAAACACCCTGGTTCATCTGGTCAACACCTCCACCAGAGGTGACAACATATTGGACCTGGTCATCATCAACATGGGTGACCGGTGTTCCATACCAGAGGTCAACCCCTTGCTGGTTAGATCTGACCATAAACAAATCACTTTGGATATCCACATTCTGCCCCCACCCACGGACAAGAAAACCACAGTGAAAAAATTTTCAAAAACAAACTTCACTTTACTTAAGACTGAGGTGGAAAGTTTCAAAGCCCCCATGCTGAAGGATAACGCTGTCCAAGCTGCAAAATTCTTTACTAATGCATTCTACGGGCACCTACAAGAATGCATGGATCATGCCATCCCAAGCAAAACCAAGACTCACTCCTCCAAGAAAAGGAAACCAGTCTGGTGGACTCCTGCCATAAACAAGCTATACAATAGAAGGAGGAAACTAGTACAGAATAGAGTAAAATCCCAAGAAGGGAAGACATTCCCGATCAGTATCAGCATGAAACTATGATCCCTCATAAAATCATCCAAGGCAAGCTATGAAAGAAAAATTGCCAAGGACTCCAAAGATAACCACAAGGCATTCTTTATCTATGTCAAGAATCTAAGTGGCAATGCTCAGATCTGCTTGGAGTTAGTGCAGAATGGCACAAAATACACTGAACTGACCGATATCGCCAACATCCTGGCAGACAGGTTCAGCGCAAACCTCACCCCCCTCTCACCCCCAAGAGGGCCTATAACCATACCAGAAGAATGTAGAGTCCCTGAAATCACAGTCACTCAGGTTAAAGCAGCCCTCTCCCAAGCCAAAAACACAGCATCAATGGGACCGGACGGTGTCCCAAGCTGTGTCCTACATGAGCTCAAAGACAAACTAACCCCTCAACTAAATACACTGTTCAAACTCAGCCTCTCCACAGGTTACGTACCCATAGAGTGGCGCACAGCAGCGGTTATTCCGGTCCACAAAGGTGGAGCCACAACATACCCTGGGAACTATTGCCCTATAAGCCTGACTTGCTTGGTCTACAAGGCTATGGAGCGCATCATCATGGAACTCATTAACAGAGACAGTGGGACCCTCCAAACACTGGACCCTACCCAGTTCGGCTTTGTTAAGGGCAGATCATGCCTCCTAAACCTGATGGACTTCTTTGAGACAGTTACCAAGGCTATAGATGAGGGAAAGATGGTACACACAGCCTACCTAGACCTCGCAAAGGCCTTCGACACCATTCCCCATTCTGGTATTATAGACAAGCTCACCAGCCAGAACATAAACCCCTACATCACAAGATGGATTGCCAACTGGCTCATGGACAGAACCCACATGGTGAGAGTTGCAGGAGCTAGGCCCGACTCAAAATTGGTTACAAGTGAAGTTCCCCAGGGCTCAGTCCTAGGACCCCTCCTGTTCGGCATATACTTCTTAGAGGTACAGGCAAGCACAGGAGGACTATGGCTGAACAAGTTTGCAGACGACTGCAAACTAGGGGCTATAATTGACTCTCCATCTGACACAGACATCCTCCAAAAGGGTTTCACTGAAACAGATACCTGGTGTCAAAATCATGGCCTCAAGCTAAATGCCAAAAAGTGCATAGTCATCCCCTTTGGAAAAAACAAAGTACCCACAAACTACCACATAGGTGGTAGCCCCCTAAATACGGAAGACATAATAAGGGATCTAGGGACCCAAGTAGATAGTAATCTCACCTTTGATAATCACATTGCCAAAGTGGTTAGAAAATCCTTCTACATGGCCCACCTAATCACAAAAGGATTCACATCCAGATCAAAAGAGGTCATTGTGCCCCTCTACTCATCACTCATCATATCCATCATAGAGTCCAAGCCCCATTTGGGATGTACCTTACAAGACACCTGCAACAGCTGGAACTACCACAGAAGTACCTCACCAAGAGAATCACTGGCCTCAAACAGATGCCCTATGCAGCTCGACTGAAGAAATTACAGCTGTATTCGGTTGCATACCACCTACTCAGAGGTGATCTCTGCCTGACATACAAGGCCATGTCTAATCCAAAATTGATGGACATGCTCCATCTAAAGAAAACCTTATCCCCGCAAGCCACACGCTCTGGGGATCTAAACCTCACCACAACAATAAATAGGACATGCTGGAGGGATAGATTCCTGTCCCAGAGACTTCCCATGCTTTGGAACAAGATCCCAATCTACATTAGGCAGAGCTCCTCGCTAACACTCTTCAAAAGAAATCTTGACGAGTGGATGGGAAACAGAAAGTTTACCTCGGGGATCACTTCAGTGGCTCTGCTGGACAGAGGCACAGGGAACTAATCTAAAGGGGCAGCAAAAGCCAACACGTTCTGGCTAGGCTTATAAATGCCTTCGGGCAGATAGCCTAGTACCTACCTATGAACCTATGTGTAGATATATGTGATGCTGTATACATGTGCTCATATATATGTCTACACATGGGTATCTTTATATTTGTGGACATACATACATATATATATATATAGATATATATATATATATATATATATATATATATATATATATATATATATATATATATATATATATATATATGGGTTCACTATAGAATCCTGAAATACTGAAATCCCGAATTTCAGTATTTCGAAATTCTATAGCCGAAACCTTTAAATACCGAAACCCCATAACCGTGAAATTTAAAATCACGAACCTACAGTGCAAATACACACACGCATACACATGCACACAATCTCCCCCCACAAACAACCCTACACTGCACCCCCCACACTTCCCTACTTATATATACTAACTCTGAGATTGCACAGTCACACACACAAAGGTAACTCACACACACACATTTCACAACCCCTTGCTCACACACATCACAGCCAAAACACACACTAACATACACTAAAGTCCCTAACCAACACACTCATACGTACTTACCTACACGTACACCTATGCATTCACACACCACAATACCCCTCTACTTATATATACTAACTCCGAGATCACACAATCACAAACACAAAAGTAACTCACACACACACACATTTCACAGCCCCTTGCACACACACATCACAGCCAAAACCCACACTAAAATACACAAAAGTGCCTAACCAACACACTCATATGTATTTACCTACACTTACACTTATGCATTCACACACCGCAACACCCCCCCTATTTATTTATGCTAACTCTGAGATCGCACAATCACACACACAAAGGTAATTCACACACACATTTCACAGCCCCTTGCACAAAAACACCACAGCAAAAACACACACTAACATATACAAAAGCCCCTAACCAACACACTCATACATACTTACCTACACTGACACCTATGCATTCACACACCGCAACACCAGAAGCTCCGAACTTCGTTATTTTGAATTTCACACTTCTGATGTTTCAGAATTTCAAGGCTTTGGTATGATAATTTCGAAATACTGAAAGTCGGGATTCCAGTATTTCAAAATTATAACTCGAACCCATATATATATATATATATATATATATATATATATATATATATATATATATATATATATTATATATATGTATATATGTACACATATGCAAACCTATATTTGGGATACATTCAGACATCAGGTGCACAATCTCACAATACCTTCCTGCATAGCTGCACTGTTCTACCTTGCTACAACACAGACAGGTGCCACATATGGACACAGCCTGATATTAGGGGGGGTATATGTAGGGCCAGATTGCAGGTAACCTTCTTACACACCTATGGCATTTAATGCATGCTACAATACAGATTAACCAGAGTATCCTGCAAGGGGTGGGCTGTGGATCCCACGTGCCCATCATAATGGCATTACTTCCACTACCAGCTATTGGCCACGTAACATGCATACTTTCCATTACACAACACACACTATGATGGCTTACATCTTATCAGTCAGTGCTGCTCTGCACGGTTGAGGGGTATAGCCCACTACCCACAGGGAAAGATTCTATTGTCCTTAGCAGTTGTTCAGCTGAACATCATTACAACAGCTGAAGGCACATATAAAGCATTCCATGTCATCTATCTCATTATTATGGACCAAGTACTATGGTCAATTACATACATATATACTTCACATACCTGTTCTGGGACTGCAGACTCTTCTAGAGTGTTTGGTATTTCTTCTTTTTTTTTTTTCTTATACGCACACTCTCTCTCTCTCTCTCTCTCTCTCCAGTAAATGGAATGAGCTGCTTTGCACAGATTGCAGCATGGAATTTGTAGGTGATGCACATGATCAGGTTATGGCCTCTGCACTAATCAATGTCCTCCACTT
This sequence comes from Protopterus annectens, assembly GCF_019279795.1. Lineage (NCBI taxonomy): Eukaryota > Metazoa > Chordata > Ceratodontiformes > Protopteridae > Protopterus > Protopterus annectens. The sequence continues at coordinate 1,410,486,998 of NC_056731.1, read as the reverse complement.
GCTACCTGCATGCAGCATGCTGTGTAGTACTTCCAAGTACCTCTGTCATGGCAAGCCACTACTATAAATCCCTACATCATGTGGGCGTGGCCCCTTTACCTTTCCTGTATGATGGACATCCTTCCTGTGTGTGGGCATCAGTGTTACAGACAGCAGGTAGCAATACCTCTTACAGGAGAACTGGCACACTCAGGCCAGCTACATATTTGTAGGAGGTTCTAGAACTGCAGTGTGAGTAAAGTTATATGCATTGTATAGCACTGGTGTTACAGGGTTTGTCTGTACATACTAGTTTAACTTGGACTGCAGTCTGTCTGCATAGCTCTCAACTGTGGGCCTATCCTCTTGATGGCCAGAGGTGTGCCTATTATGTTTTGTCTGTCCACCACACAGGTCTTGTGTCAGATATATCACTGGCAGTGTGTGTGTTGAGTGCAATCAGTAGATGGCTACATCCACTTCTGTTTCTAACTTCATATTCCTGACTAAGGGTATGTTGCAGACTATCCTGTAACACCAGCAACTTTCTTTGTGTATGACAACAGTTTTCCACATATGGACCTGTTTTCCAGCCTCTGTCCTCCACCTACATACCAGGCTTTGCACATATGACATGCTGTCAGGGGTTGTTCTGTAGTTGGCTGTGAGTATGTCATGCTGCTATTCCTGCCATCAGTCCACTGCTGTTGTGTTCCCTACACATACTGTGTGGTTGGGGCCATATATGTGTGGGCTTCACATACACAATGCATGTGTGCCCTTATGCACTCCATAGGCCAGTGTATATAACAGTGGTATATGGCCCTATCTTATTGAGTCTAGTGGGGGATGCACCATAACTAACCTAGGCTGTTACAACATGTGGGGGTATCAGGGGTAAGCTGCCTTAAGGTATCTGAATGTACATTACCATACAATCCACCTTGGATAAATGCAGGCCTATTGCCTCCTGCCATACAGACTGTTATGTTTGTCAGTGTGATTGTGATAGTGTCAGTTATGCCTTGTTATGTAACAGTTACATCTCATTGTGTCAGCTGAGGTCTTTACCCCCTTGGGATTGTGTACACCCACACACACACACACACACACACACACACACACACACACACAGACATACATTTACATGTTGAAATACATTCCCTGTACTGTTGAATGACTGGGCTGGATGATATGTTTGTAAAAACATAAGGGTTATGTGTATCTGACATGGCTTAGTGGTAAATCACTTTGGTTATGGTGTGTAGGGTCCTGGGTTTGACCCTTGCAGAGGCTGTTTATTTTGTTGCTGGGCAGAACAAGGGCCATTGGATACAGAGTGATTAAGGCACTTTTAAGCACTTGTAAGCGGGTTTGCATGGGTTTGTGCGGCGGTAACCATTGCTAACTTCCGGTTACAGTTTCTTATACTTAGTTAGCTTCTCAATTGCTTAACATGTGTAAGCATTGCTTACTCCAGGCAAACAGGCTTAAACCTGCTTACTGCTGCATAAAAGTGTTTATTCCCACTTAAACCATTACTAATTTCTTTAAAAGAAAAGAAAAAAATGGTTGATAGGAAAGTGGTGAAAAAGGGCCACAAAGAGGGAAAGACAGTAGGGAAAATAGCTAGGGATGTGCAGGACAGGTGTAAGGAAGGTCCATAGCTGCCCATTTTTTTCTACAGCAACAGCTGTGCATATACACTGAATTTGGAGGTAGATTTGGACACTCAAACCCCTGAGAGAGGGGTGAGGGCAACAATAATATGCTGTGATGCCAATTATACCAGATTACATGTGTCCAGTGTACACATGTGTGAAATGGACAGCTATTTATGAGGCAAGATTTCTTTGGGGGAACAGATTGTCCTTTTTTTTTCAGGTGAGAGTGGGATGCTGGGGAAGGATAGTAGGTATAATTGGAGAGGTAGGTTGGGTAGGTTAACAGATGAGACAAACAAGACACATACAGGGGCAGTATATGACACATGTGGGGTGTAGACACCTTGATGGGGAGAGGTGTTGGGAAATCGGAAGTCCATGAGCCCCCTAGTGGAAACAGTGGGACTGAGGTCCCCACCCATGGGCAGTCACCACTGCACCTTCACAGCCCCGAAGGTGGCAGTGCTGGGGGCTGAGTCACAGTGCCAGGACAACCCTTTAGTTGCAACACCTGGCCCTTAAGCTGGTGTAACAGATCTTCAACTTCCCTGCTGAGTTTGCTACTCACCACAACCCGGATCTGGCAACGGATGACAAGTTCCTGTCCATGCCCGCTCCCAGGGGGGATGAGCCCCAGCCCCCGAGGTGGTTCCACCCAAAGGTGGTGCAGGACCAATGGACGAGGAGGTCCCAGGTTGGACCTCAGATGTGCTGGTGCCCGGTGCCCTGGCCAGCTGAGGTGGGACAGGTAGGTCCACTGGACCCGGCCTTCCTAAACATGCTATGGTGTTTAAATTTTATCATCATATGTGGGTTAGTAACAGTCAACACATTCCATGGTTAGGCATAACAGCATGCATAGATATTCCCATTAACCCAGTGACCAGATATGGAGCAGTTGCATAGCAAACGGAACACATGCATATATGGAACTACAGTGGTAATAACAACAGCATGCAGGTACATTGATGGCACCATGCCACCAATGTTGGAATATTTCAATGTAGCACATTCATGGAAACATATTTAAATAATTATCAACCAATAGGACATAATGAGAACAGTGAAGTCATTACATTCCAGTTGAGGTGGGTATGTAGTTTATTGTTGGAGATATGGTGGTGGGGGGGAGAAAGATGTAAATTAATAACTAGTATATTCCTGTAGTCCACATTACTTTCCTAGTCAGTGCTGTTATATGTACCTTACAAGTATTACCACATTACCCTATAGCCTTACTTTGGACAGTGATATGGCTGTTGTCATCTTTATACATGAACTGGTTTTACCTGCATTATACACCTCTTACCTGGTATACCTGTGGTGGAAATGTTTGTTAACACTAACTAACTGTTTCTTCACATATTCCCAGATTCTGGGTTGATGTTGTGTACATCTCTTTCTGCACAGACTCTGGCCAAGTCTTGTCCACATGCAGATGAACCTGGACATATCTAGACTATTGCCCTCTTCAACCTTTAATGACTTACCACACTCTTATATAAGCTTTCCTACACAGTTATATTATGTGGCACAGTGTGGGTGACAGTGATCAGTGATACCTTATTGTTCAGAGTAACTGCAACACTCACAATTCCATACAATACCAGAGTAAACAGTACCAGTACAGTGTATCAAGGTTTTTATTTCTTGGCACAGTGTTTGCATCCGACGTACCTCTGGGAGCAATGTTTGTTAGCACTACCTGAATGTTGCCACACAAAGTACTAGATTACACATTAGTATTATGCACATACATCTCACTCTTTTACTGTACACACTCTGGTCACAGCTTGACAACATAGGGGTGCAGATAGAACATACTTGTCTTATTACTCTCATAACAGTTTAGAGAGTTGCTAGAGTGACAGGTTTGTTCTCATAGATGTGTGACAATTAGTTATATTCCCTGTTTGCTGCCTAAACATATGGAATCATCCCACAGACTTCCCAATGGGACAGGCTGACAGGCAGCAGATATGGGCCCATATACTGGACATTCTGGTCTTAGCTGTACAGTTGTGGGGTATAATTCTGTATGCGGCCTACTTCCCCTCCCGGGATTCAGACCATGGCTGTGTCTCCTACAACTTAAACACTGTCCATCAGAGTTGTGTGTGCTATACAGATATTGCTGTATATCTCCTATCTGCTTTTTGTCTTATAATTCTCCTGTGGTTTTTGGATTCTGACCTTGTATTACAACACTCTTATACAGGATTTCCTAGACAGTTATATTTTGCAGGACAGTATGGGTGACAGAAAGGTTAATACCTTATTATTCAGAGCAATTGCATCAGTCACAATGCCTTACAATACCAAAGTAAACAGCACCAGTACAGGGTATCATTTTTGTATTTCTGTTCACAGTGTTGGTATCTGACAGACCTGTGGGAGAAATGTTTGTTAGCACTACCTGAATGTTGCCACACAGTACCAGATTCCACATTACTATTATGCACATACATCTCACTCTGTTACTGTACACACTTTGGCCACAGCTTGACAACATTGGGCTGTAAATGGGACATACATGGCTTCTTACTCTCATAAGGTTTGAGGAGTTGCTAGTGTGCCAGCTTTGTTCTCATAGATGTGTGTCAATCAGTTGTATTTCCTTTTTGCTGCCTATACATCTGGGATTATCACACTCATTTCCCAGGGAGACAGGTTGACAGGCAGCATATATGAGCCACTTTACTGGACATTCTGGACATATCTGTACAGTTGTGGGGGTATGATTATGTATGCAGACTACCACCACTGCCAGGATTCGAACCATGGCTGTGTGTGCTAAAAATAAGACAGTTCGCATTTCAGTTGCATGTGCTATATGGATTTTGTTGGCTGCTATTTCACTGTTTTCTGTCTATGTGTCCCTCAATTGTACAAAATGGCCTCTGAGGATTACACCAGTCATATACAGGCATTCCTACACATTCTTTTTATGGTGCACATTGTGGGTAACAGTGCCTAATACAACAGTACTATTACATGATTGCAAATCTACATTACGATATGATACCAGAGTATACACATGCAGTCCAGCAGTTAGACATTTATTGTCAGGCTATTATGCTTTTATTTACATACAAACTATATGAGACTCTTCCTGCCATATTCTCCGGTGTATGCACTACTTGCCTTAAACAATACAGGTTTTATACAGGCAATTAATTTACTAATACTTTTAGATTTATTTCCTACGACAGAACATGCAAGAGTATTACTGGCCTGTCTCACATCACATCCTCTCCAGGCAACTTCCGTGGGTTTCCTGGTTTGCGGCCCACTCACTTGCAGCTGCGGAAGACATAAGAGGAATATTTAGCCATACCTATCCATGATATACATGAGCTGGCAATTATTACACACATAGTGGAGTGATAATTACACACAGCTGGGACAGCCCCTGCCGTTATAGCCTCTTGGATCCACTGCTCCAAGAGGTCCCCCTTACACTGCTTTAGGTCAGCATAATGATGCCTGACCTGCTTACCAGTTCGGGGTATGCTAGTGACACTGGTGAGGTCACAGGTGAGACGGTCCCAGGCTTCCGCCTTATATTGGGAACCCTGGTACTGGCCCTGTAGCAGTCTCGGCTCCTGGTCTTTAACAAGGAGTCCTGCCATGATTCTGGACTCCTGGATGCACCAACACTGCACCCGGAAGCGCACACCTTCTCCCCTTTCTGCCATTGTGCCTGCAAGGGGAAGCTACAACCAGTTATGAGATGTATCCCCACCTGTTGGGTTTAAGTAGGGCTGATTTCCTGCACTTTTCCATGATTGGCTAGTTTTGAAAAGGCTAGGCTATGGGCAAACCTGCTTACCTAAGGCTGGCGTTGTTTAAAGGGGTATACTGGGCACATTGTGTTAGCTGGCCTACACATTGCTTGCACCTCCTAAACTAGCCTATACAATGATTAGCATTGCTTACATTAGACTTTGCATTATATTTTCTTTTTGGCATTGATTTATTATTCATTTCATCTTATATATATGCCTGGTATCCATGATTCATGTGTACGTACACTGTATGGGGTCCTTCTGTTTTATTGGGGACTTCAACACTCTATTACAATTACACCTCACATCTGGGCTTACTACTGTTCTGGAGGTTCACATATTTATGTTAAGTAGTGGGTTATAGAACATATGACTGTATACTGATTCCTTTCACAGGTTCAGTTTGATTTTACTATAGTGAGGACTTGTTTGCTGATACCTCATTCTTCTGTACTGCTGTGATGGCTTGGTGGTTAACTACTGTGACTATAGTGTATAGGGTCCTAGATTCAAGACCTGCAAGGCTGTTTATTTTGTTGCTGGGCAGAACAAGGGCCACTGGGTACAGAATGATTAAGGCACTTTTGAGCAGTTTTAAGTGGGTTTGTGAGGGGTTTGAGTGAGGCTAAGCAATGCTAACCTCTGGTTAAATATGCTTACAGAGAGTTAGCTTCAATATTGCTTAACCTGTGTGTGCATTGCTTACCCCCACGCAAACGGGCTTAAACTCACTTACTCGTGCTTAAATATGCTTACTACTGATTATAGGTGCTTACACTTGCTTACTAGTGTTTACTCCCACTTACAATTGCACTGATTTAGACAGTAATATCTAATGGTTCTTGGGAAGGTGGGGGATTTAGAAGCTTTATGGTATTGCCATTCATTACACATTTTACCTTCCATTTGTATCCATGATTCCTGTGTACATATACTGTATGGGGTACATGTGCTTATCTGTGGACTTTGCAATGTTATGAAACAGACACCTCACATGTGCATTTAATGCAGTACTTCAGTTCACAAATATATGTTATTTAGTAGGTTATGCAACTAAAATATTGGTCATAACGTGATTTGCCATGGGAAATGAAATGTGCTGCAGTGTGACTCGAACCAGGAATGCCTGCTGGTAAGGCAAATGTTCTGCCAACTACACTATTGCTATACTGCTTCATTTGCATATATCTTCCTTGTTATCCTCTTCAGCCATTTAAGCTGCTTTAATTGTAGCAAAGCAATGGGCACACCCGTGCACCTAATCGGATTCATAATAAAAAAAAAATAAGTTTGTTTATTTGATTTGTTTTACTATTGCTGTTGTACACTTGGGAGAATGTTGCTGGGGATATGCAGACACCTCTGAGCAGTCTCGCTCATTCCTTTGGCCTTTCTGCTATTCTTCATTGCGGGAGCATGTATATTCTGAAAGCTCTGCTCTCAGATACTCCCTCTGCCCTCTTACATGCACCGTGTAAGTTTAGGAGCTCAGGCATTAATATGCATGGCACGCTGCTGTCCTGCTCCTAAACAGCCGCTTCCATGCAGGACTAAGGTAGTCCTGCACGGAAGATTAGTAAATCCAGGGGTCTAATTATTACAGAAGAGCTCTAGCCTACTTCACCAAACTTTAATCTATAACCTCTATTGTTGCTTTCCTGCTTGAAAAGTTTCATGATTAACAAATAAAGACAGAAAATCACACTAGCTTCACCACCCTTCAGATTCTCTTCTCGGACACATCTTTCCCTTTCCTAGCTTCTCTTATATGGAGTTTCTGTTATATAGTTCTCACTTGTCTCTCTGTTAGAGAAGATCTTAGAA